>NC_056631.2:26398639-26719355 GCF_002870075.4 Lactuca sativa | reverse complement strand
CTTTTGAAGGCACTGAAGAAGTCAAGGCTACTCAAATAAATGATCTTAACAGAAGGTATGAACATTTTTTTGCAAAGAAAGGTGAAACTTTGACTCAAACCTTTAACAGGTTCAATACTCTTGTTAATGATCTGCGGAGATTAGATCAGTTGAAGCATAGAACTGTTCTAGTGCAGAAGTTTTTGGATTCTCTGGGTTCAGGTTGGGAGAACCATGTTGATGTGCTGAAAAATAGTGAGAGGATCAACACTATGGACTTACAAAGTCTCTATGGAAACCTTCGATACTATGAGGAATCCAAGCTTCAGAGAAAGGAGCTGATGAAGGATTCTAAGTGTGAATCATCTGTAGCTTTGTTCTCAAACAAAAAGCTAGTGTCAGATTCAGACACTGAAAGCCATTTAGACACTGATTCCTCTAAAACTGACACTGATGATCTTGAAAAGGTTGTGGCTAGTGCAGCTTTGATTGTAAAGACTTTTGAGAAATCAGGCCGAAACTTCTCAAAGTTTCAGAAGAAGATGGGTGGAAAGTTTTCAAAAAGATCAGAAGCTGATAAAAAGCTTGGTACTGATAAGAAAGGGAAAGCTCAGTGCTTTAACTGTGGGAGCACTGATCATTTTGCAAAAGAATGTAAACAAAGAACCCAAGGCTCGGATGAATACTAGAAGCAGAAGTACAACAAGCTGATTGAGAAACTGAAAGCAGAGAACTTGGAACATAAAGTTCTTGTTGCTGAAGAAGAAAAATGGAAGACTGATGAGGAGTCATCAGATGATGAAGTCAAGTGTCTGATGGTAAAGATAGAAGACACTGATGTTTCTGAAAAAGGCACAAGTACATTTGATGCTGATATGTCTGATGCAGTTGAAAATTCCAGGAAGCACAACACTGACTCTCCTTCAATGTATCAGGTTAAAAACTTTGTTTCCTATTCAATGAATGAAAAAATCAAAATGTTTGAGTATTTGGGTGTTATTAATTCTAAGAAGAATCAAACAATAAGGGATTTGCAAAATCAACTTGATCTTCTTAAAACTGAAATATCCATTAAAAATAACATTATTGATTCCACTCAGGAAAATCTTAGAATCACTAGTTTGTTAAACTCATCTTTGTCTGCTGAAATTGATAATGTTAAAGATCTTTTGATCAAAGAACAAACTGTGCTTCAAACTTGGGCAAAATCTCACAAAAATGCTAATTATATTATTTCTGCTCAAATTCCACATTCATGTGAGAAAATTCTTGGGGGTAATTTTGCAGAAGCTGAAAAGGTTTTTAAATCACAAGAAAAAGAATCTGAATTTTATTCCATGAATGAGATGAAAAACAATTTCAAAAACAAGTTTGTCAGTAACTCTTTTATTAATCAGAGTCTAATTGATGAATACTGTGTTACTAACTCTAATGGTGTCACTGAGTGCAATGTTGAAATTACCGGAATTGATCCAACCTCTTACCCTGCACATCTTGTAAAACCAACTCCTCTCACTGAGAATATTATTGCCTTCCCTATCTCAAATGGATTGTTTCACGCTGTTCATTAACAACTTAAGCATTTTCCTGAGTGCAATGCATCTGTGAATAAGTCCAAATCAGACACTGATGATAGCTCATCATCTATCACTGATCATAATTTGTCTGACACTGAATTCATTTGTGATTCAATGATAAACAAAAGGACACAAAGCTCTCTTGGTGAATCTTACAAGTCAAAATGTGTTAAGTCCAAAAAAATGCTCACCAAGAAGAACTTTGGTACTAGAGTTTGTTACAGATGTGGTGATACCTCTTATAAGATCAGTGAATGTTCATTTGATGAATTATCTTTAAGAGCTGATAACATTAAAGTTAGAAATGAAAAATGGACTCTTAAGTCAAATTCTTTAGACTGTCTTCCTAAGGAGTGTTATAACCTATTATCAAATAACTTTGTGAATGACCCATCCTCGAATGGGTCAGTGTGTTCTAACTAGTTTCTCAGCACTGCAGGGTCAGGAGCATCTTTGGTACTTAGATAGTGGTTGCTCAAGACATATGACAGGATCCAAGTCTCTCCTGGAAGATTATGTCAAGAAAACTGGTCCTGCAGTAACTTACGGAGACAATGAAAAGGGGTTCACTAAAGGATATGGAAATATCAAGTGCAATAACATAGTTTTTCAAAACGTTTCATATGTAAAGGGTCTCAAACACAATCTTATCTCCATCAGCCAATTGTGTGATGCTGACTATGAAGTTCACTTTACAAAGAAGGAAGGAAGAGTTGTCAACACTGACAAGAACATCGTAGTTTCAGCAAGTAGAAAAGATGATATATATATATATATATATATATATATATATATATATATATATATATATGTTCTTGATATGTTCTCAAGTGACAAGGCGTTGATGCAATGCTTCTTTACAAAGTCTCAAACCAATCTCAGCTGGATTTGGCACAAAAGGTTTTCTCATCTGAACTTCAAGAATCTATCCAAAATATCCAATCAAGATCTATTTCTCCCAAAATTCAGCGTTGTTAAAGACAAGATGTGCTTAGCTTGTGAACAAGGAAAACAAACCAAGTCATCTTTCAAACCCAAGTCATGTTCCAGTATATCTGTTCCTCTTCATTTACTCCACATAGAATTGTTTGGACCTATTCATGTCCATTCTCTAGGTGGAAACAAGTATACTCTAGTGGTTGTGGATGAGTTCACTCGATTTACATGGGTGGTTTTCCTAAAGAACAAGAGTCATGCTGCACAAGAAATTATCTCACTGATTCGTAAAAATGAGACACTAACAGGTCTCAAAGTTAAGCAGCTAAGAAGTGATCATGGCACTGAGTTCCGGAATTCAACTCTTGAAGAATTTTGTGATCATAAAGGCATTGGGCAAAACTTCTTAGCTCCTCGCACTCCTCAACAAAATGGAGTTGCTGAACGAAGAAATAGAACACTGATTGAGGCAGGAAGGACCTTAATGATTCATGCTGGTCTTCCTATGTCGTTTTGGGTTGAAGCTGTTAATACAACGTGCTTTACTCAAAATCGATCTTTAATTCACATGATTCACAAGAAGACACCATATGAAATGCTGAAAGGTCGAAAGCCAGACGTATCCTTTTTTCACGTGTTCGGATGTATCTGTTATATTCTTAATCAACGTGACCCAAGATCAAAATTTGAACCCAAGGCTGACAAAGGTATTTTTGTTGGATACTCATCTATTTCAAAGGCTTTTCGTGTTTTTCATATGAACAGGCAATGCATTGAAGAATCCATTCATGTGAAGTTTGATGAGGAATCATATTCTGATGAAAAAGTCACTCATTCTTCCTCTATTTTTCAAGAGCTTCTCTCTTGTCCATATGATGAAGTTCCTCATACTGAAGATGAAGTCACTATTTCTAATTCTATCATTTCAGTTCCAAGTTCCTTGAATCTAGATACTGCAATCAGATCATCAAATAATTCGTCAGGTACTGATGAAACCCTTGAAGCTGAAGATTCTCCTGCAACTGATAACTCGTCAGTGTCAAATTCATTGGAATCAACATCAGTTTCTGAACATCGATATCACCCTGTTGATCAAATTATTGGGAATATTCATGATGGTGTCCGAACCAGATCTCGTGTATCTAATAATTTCTGCATGTATGTTAATTTCGTTTCAATGATCTTACCTGACAAGATACACTCAGCTCTTCAAGATGCTGACTGGATTAAAGCCATGCAAGAAGAACTGAATGAGTTTGAAAGGCACAAGGTTTGGACTCTTGTTCCAAGACCATCAGGAAAGACCATCACCGGAACTCGCTGGGTCTATCGCAACAAGGTTGATAAAGATGGAATCATTACTCGCAACAAGTCAAGGCTTGTCGCTTAAGGGTTTACTCAAATTGAATCCATCGACTACGGGGAAACCTTTGCTCCAGTTGCTCGCATTGAAGCAATCAGACTGTTTCTCGCATACGCATCCTACATGAATTTCATTGTTTATCAGATGGATGTGAAAACAACATTTCTTCATGGTGTGTTAGAAGAAGAAGTATTCCTCAATCAGCCCCTAGGCTTTGTTGACAAAGATCACCCGGATTATGTGTACCGATTAGACAAAGCTGTTTATGGACTGAAGCAAGCACCCAGGGCTTGGTATGAGACGCTGACATCGTATCTTCTTGAAAATGGATACAGACGAGGAGCAATCGACAATTCTCTCTTCATCAAAAACAAAGGCTCAGACATGATTCTTGTTCAAATCTATGTCGATGACATCATTTTTGGTTCTCCAAATGAGAAACTGAGCAAGGAATTTGCAGAGATCATGTCTCAAAGGTTCGAAATGAGCATGATGGGGAAGATGACCTTTTTCTTAGGTCTTGAAGTTCAGCAACAAAGATCAGGTATTTCTATTTGCCAAAGTAAATATATCTCTGACCTGCTTGTTAAGTATTCTCTCAGTGACTGCAAACCAGCCTCTACTCCAATGTCCAAGACTGATAAGATGCATGCTGATCCATCTGGCATTGATGTCAATCACTCTCTGTATCGAGGAATGATTGGATCTCTTATGTATCTCACGGCAAGTCGTCCTGATATCATGTTTGGAACCATTCTCTGTGCTCTATTTCAAGCTAATCCCAAGGAATCTCATCTCAAGGCCGTCAAACGTATTTTTCGATACTTGAAAGGGACTCAGAACTTAGCACTGTGGTATCCTCGCGACTCAGCATTTGAACTTTTTGGATACACTGATTCAGACTATGCAGGATGCAACTTAGACAAAAAGAGTACGTCAGGTGGATGTCATTTCCTTGGAAATCGTCTCATCAGCTGGTCTAGCAAGAAGCAAACATCAGTAGCCATCTCGACTGCAGAAGCTGAGTATGTTGCAGCTGGGAGATGTTGTGCTCAGCTCTTATGGATTCAAAATCAGCTTCTAGACTATGGAATTAAGTTCTCAAAGACTCCCATATATTGTGATAACACCAGTGCCATTCAAATCACACCAAACCCTGTTCAGCACTCAAAGACGAAGCATATCGAAATCAGACATCACTTCATCAGAGATAATGTTGAGAAGGGCAAGGTTGTTCTTGAACATGTCAAGACTTCAGAACAACTAGCTGATATCTTCACCAAGGCACTGGATTCTCAAACAACTGCTTACATTATTGGAGAACTTGGAATGATTACTTTGTAATTAATTTTGCTAATGTTTGGTATTGTCTTACAAGCTGATGTACATTTTGCTGATGATGACATGCTGGTGATATTTGCATACTGAGTACTTGGTTTGATCTCCTATCTTTCTCTCTTCTTCAACTCTTCTAAACTAAAGTTGAATGATTCACTGTATTAAACCATACACTGATAACAACTTGAAACTCTTTGCCGATGGTTAGATCAAAACACCAAGATCTATCACACGCAACTATCTCTTCTTACTAATCTTACACTGATTCCATGATTCAGTGTGACAAAACACACGCTGATGAGAATTTCACAATCTTTGCCGATGGTTAGACCAAAACACCAAGGTTTATCACACGCAACAATCCTCTCTTTACCTTCTTCTCATTCAGTGTCTAATGATTCAGTAAGATAAACCACTCACTGATAAAGACACAACACTCTGTGCCGATGGTTAGATAATACAACTAGTATCTATCACACGCACCAATCTCCTTGCTAGCCTTAATCAAGCAAGTTGTACTTTGAATTGACGGAGAACCATCCTCAACATGTAACTTTTGTGACATTGATCTCGGCGCTTCCGCAGACACTGATTGACGTTTCATCTTCAGTTCAACGGCTCTTTTTACCCAACGGCTATTTTTTTGATTTGACAGGTTGTTATAATACGCAGTTATTTTTGAAGAAGATAATCATTGCCTTTTTCAAAGCCCGTTTAGTTCCATATTTAAACCTCTTTCCACCCCTATTTCAAACTTTCCTTCCACAATTTAAATTTCCTTCGCTTATATTCAAAAACCTAGAACCCTAAAACTCTTTAATGGCGGCATCTCTGTTCACTTTCTCCTTTACTTCACTAAGGGTAATCCCTGCCCCAAACTCTCCTCCTCTCCCATTATACATCAAAGCCACCAACGTTGTTTTCAACCCTGATATTCCAGATGTTCATCGAGGTCTTGGACTCGATGATTTCGTTAATTTCTTAGCCTCCTGCCGCCTCCGATACGCCATCAGTGACATTCCATCAGAGTTCTTCCCTGAACAAGTCTGTGAGTTCTACTACACCGCAACAGTCAATGATGAAAACAATGTCATCACCGGGACTATTGGCCGTGGAAGACACTCAGTCTTTATTACCGCTGAACTCCTCAGTGCTGCACTCAGGTTACCAATCTTTGAACCCTTCTCTGAACTTCCTCCTATTGAACGCTGTCGACGTCTATTCGATCAACTGGGATATGATCACTTAAAGGTTGGTGCTCGATCAGCTCTTGTTCTGCGCCAATGTATGACCCCAGGATGGAAATTCTTCACCGGTGCTCTGTGCAAATGTGTGGGTCATAAGTCTCGAAATGGTGATCAACTGAGCACTTATGAGCAACAAGTCGTCTGATCACTTCTTCTCAATAAAAGGCTTGATTATGGGGCTTTATTCTTTGATCAACTTGTTCAACTTCTTCGTGCGAATGTACGCACTGATCATGTTCCCTTCCCACGCTGGATTGCTCTTGTGCTCGATAATTTTTTTGCTGCAGATTACTTCTCACACCCTGGAAATCCCATCTAATTCCCTCGCATGTCAATTCGAATGTATCAAGATGATCCGTTGGATACTGACATCGGCATCTCTGATAGGATGAGAGAATGGATTGCAAATCCATACACTGTTCCTTCACTCACCGCTGATACTGATGAAGGAGCTGATGGTAACCATGCAGATCATGCCGGTCAAGAGGATGAACCGCATGATGGTGGTCATTTCTCCCCTCAACTTTCTCATCATACGGTCTCTGTCACTGAGAAAGTTCACTCAGCTCAAGAGGAACCACTGATTTAGGGGGAGCAACCATTTCAGGGGGAGCACCCATCTCAGGGGGAGCATCCCTCCCAGGGGGAGAATCTACCCAAGGGGGACCAACCTTCTCAGGGGATGCAACCACACTCACAAACAACTCTAGGTACTTCATTCCTTCAAATTCCGGCCTCAACGTTTAATGAACTTCTGACACTGACTCGGGATATGAGTCAACATCTTCTACGCATTGAGGCTGATGTTCATCAGCTAAAGGAAGTTCTCTTGCATACTCCTTCCTCTAGCCCCCAGAATGATGATGCTCAAAAAGGGGGAGATACTGATGCTGAGGATAATACTGATGATGATCCAAAAGAGAGAGACACTGAATATGTTGACAACACTCTAGTTCAGACTGAGTCACCAAAGCCAATGCACGAGTCTGATTCTACGGAACCTAATAGTCCAGCAGATACTGAAAAGCTTGTTGAAGACAGTGAGCATGATGATGAACAAGATGATGAATGTCAAATTTTAGATATGAACTTCATTGATCCCTCTATTCCAGTCCAAGAAGAAGATTAAGATGATCATGATAATGAATCTCAAAGGCCAGACATGAAATTCATTGATCCCATTATTCCGGTCCAATGAGAAGATTCAGACGTTGCTAGTGAAGATACTCACCCACTATCTCGCAAGCGCAAGGCAGCAGATACTGACTTTGCTCCTTCACACATTGATACTTCTCTGTCCTGCAAGAAACCCAAGTCCAAAGTCAGTATATCAAATTTGGCGGCTGAATGGAACATGTCTCCTGATCAAGTTAAACAAATTCTTGATGAAGCCAATCAAGCTCAGCTTCTAAAGAATATTGCTCAAGCTGATAAATCTCTCATTCAGCATAAAATTCAGGTCAAAGGATCTTTTGAAGCTCAGATGCAGAAATTCTTAGAATTTCAGTCCAAATCTCAATCTTCTCAGCCTCCTCCTAGTAGCAGTAAGTCTAAGACTGATAGTGTTCTAGACAGGATTGATCGAAAAAGGTTTGAAGATGTTCTTATGCGACGAGTGTGTAGTGATAAAATCATCAAAGTTAAAGCTTCCAAACCACACAATGAGAAAATTCTTACGTTGCTGATCACTCGTCAAGGTCCACAACATCCATACACTGAAGTTGTCAAGAGGGATGAGCTGATCAAATATGGATATTCTGAATGGATGGAATTACTCGAATTAGCATCCAAGCAAACCTCAGCTCACTCCTCTGAACTGACATGTGCTCTTCATCTGCTGATCAATAAAGTTCAGCGTTTGGACCTTGTTCCTAAAGAACGACCACGGCATCAAGGCCAAAGTTCATCAGTTCCTAGAATCCGAAGAACCAAATTTCAAGTTGATGGTGAAGATGTGTTGGTTCTGAACTTTGGTGCTGGTGGTATAAACAATTCTCTTCCTATCGGTGTTGACCCAGTTCAACATAAATTTATCTCAGTTCCTGAACACAGGATGCTCTATCTCGACAAAAACAGAAAAATGTGTTTTCAGCGAACTGCTGAGATTCCAAGGGCTCCAACCACTCATCTCGTTGGCTTAAGGCAAATGTGCATAAGTCATCAAGATCTCTCCGGAGAGTTTCATATCCTTATTGCTATGGAGCTGCTGAATAGAAGACAGGAGTTGCTGGATAGTCCTTACTGGCCAGTAAAAATAGAAGCTGAAGCTGAGTATGAAGAGTTCTTGTCCAGAGGTGTTCTAATTTAGTTGGTTTTGAACATCATCATATTGGGGGAGATTGTAAGGTCAAACCTTGAAATATGATGATGTTTGAAATAAATCTTTCAGCATCAACACATATCTCAGCATCAGCATTAGCATTTCAATAGCTCAGTGTATTTAGATTTATTCAGTGCATTGTAACAGATCTTGTATTTATCTTGTTTCCATAGTTAGCGTATATTAGTTTGCTTTATATCCCTGTTTTGTAGGGATTGTCTAGAATAGTATTATATATTGTTCTGTATCGGTTTGTGTAGGTTCACGCCTTTCACAAACCCTAATAGCCGCTTTGTGCACACGATAATCTCTTTGTGAGATTATCATTCTTAGTGAAAGTTTTTCTTCGTGAAACCTTATTGTTCTTTATTATAGTCATTGTTTGATAAATAGATTGGTCTAAAGTCTTTTCAATTTCTGCTACCATTGGTAAGAAATCCAAACTATTCCATGGGTTGTTGATATTATGTAACCAATATCTTTCTGTTGAAGTTAAGTTAAGAAGTGTTGAGGGTATGAAGTTAGCTAGTGAGGAGTTGTTGTTCAAAGCTGGAAAGCTGCATGGTGAGTTGATCAATCATTGTCGTATTGCCTCTGAAAGAATAGTCTTGTTGGAGAATCAGCGTTCACTTTTATAGACTAATTATGAGACATGCCTTTGGGAGAACCAAGTTCTTCGGGCTCAATTTGCTGCTAGGTCCATATGATTTTTACTGTCTAGACCAATGATGCTTTCCTTTTTGCTGCTTTATTGCAAGCGTTGATATTGCAACTGCTTACAAGTGTAACCTATTTTTTTTCTTATACTCTGTCTTCATGTATCATGTGTACTTGGTGATTTAAATGATCTCTTTGGTGCTAATATTATCTAACCTGCCTCTGCCTTACTTGCGCCGTATGCTTGTTCACTTTTCTGAAATCACGTCTCCCTTATTGTTGTCTTGTGTCGACATTGTGTTATGACTAAGCTAGAATTCTTTTATATCATGAATATTTTTGCATGATTGCATTTTTCGTGTGACTTCCATTATTTTATGCGGTATTTTTGCGAGGATGTGATGATATGACTTGAATAGAATTCGTGCTTAATGCCTTACTGGGTTGTCATTTATGTGGTATTCTTTGTCATGCATAAAACTTTCTTAGATTCTTTACATGCCACAATATTGGCACAGTTTATCCATCCATTATTTGTAGGATGTACGATCCATCCTTATTTGCTTCATGTATCTTGTATAGGCCTTCCCAAACTTCTCGTAGTTTCCATTGTGGTTCCTGTTGGCTTGCCTCGTTGTTCCTTAGGACTTGTTCACCCACCTTAAAAGATCTGCCTTTGACACACCGGTATAATGATTCTTGGTCTGTTTCTTATAATGTTCTTGTTGTATTTCATTTATTTCCCTCCTTTACATAGATAGCTCTAGGTTGGCTCTTAACCACTTGCCATTGTTGTCTTGGTTCAAACTTGTCATTCATGCAATGATGATAATTAATTCTAGAGGTATGACTACCTCTGATCCATATACTATACTAAAATGTGTCTCCTTCGTTGATGTCCGTAACGTTGTTTTGTACGCCAATAACACAATGGTAAATTCATCTACCTATCACCCTTTTGTCGCATCTAACCTTGTTCCTAAGACATATATTATCTTCCTGTTGGTGACCTTTGTTTGATCATTTGCTTCCGTATGAGCTACTGATGTGAATCTCTAATTTGGAGGTCCTCGCACCACTTTTGGAATAGGTTATTTGTGAATTGGATTACGTTATCCGAGATGAGTGTATGTGGTATCCCAAATCGACATATAAATTTCTCCCAAAAGATTTTGATTATATTGTGTTCGACTATTGTTGTTAATGGCTCGGCCTCTACCCATTTTATAAAGTAGTCTATTACTACTAATAGGAAATTTACTTTTCCCGGTGTTTCTGGGAATGGCCTTGCTATGTTGATGCCCCATTGTGTGAATGATCATAGGCTGCTAATGCTAATTAATGGTGTTGATACTTTTCTTGGTATTAGTGCATGTTTCTAGCATTTTTCACACTTGTAAATGATGTTTTTTGTGTCTTGATACATAGTTGGCCAGTAATATCCTAGTCTGGCTATTTTTTGAACGATCGTCCTTGCTCCCTCATGTGTGCCAACAATTCCTTCATGCATTTCGCTTATGAGGTATTCTGCTACCTTGACATTTACGCATCGTAGCCTGGGTGTTAGGTATCATTTCTTGTATAAGACCCCGTCTTGTATTACAAATGATAGAGCTTTGATTCTTATTTTCCTAGACTGTTTGTTGTCCTATGGTAGTTTCCCTTCAGATAAGCATTCCATTATTGGTTTCCTCCAATCATTTACTCCTTCTATTATTGACACCGTTACTAGTTCTTCGATTGCCTTGGATCGCACAATTTCCACAAATACTTGCTTAGCCAAATGTGAGAAAGTTGATGATGCTAGCTTACTTAGCGTGTCTACCTCTTTCTTTTTTTTTTTTTACTTGGTATGTGTTGTAACTTGAAAGTTTTAAACTACTTTGTTAGCGTCTTTACTTTAACTGCATACCACATCAGGTTCCTGCCTCTAACTTTGTATAGGCCATTTGTTTGGTTTGCTACTATCATCAAATATATGCAGGCACATATACGCTCACATCCCATCTTAATTGCTAATTATAGTCCTGGGATCAAGGCTTCGTATTCGACTCGTTGTTTAAAGCGGCTAACTCAAATCACGACGTGTAAGTTACCTATTCTCTCATTGGGCTGGTCAATATTAAGCCTGCTCCCGCTCCATTTATGATGGAAGATCCATCTGTATGTAGAATCCATCCATCTTCATTATCTTTCATATCGTCTTTGTTTTCGATTATATATTTCTCTATTATAGATACTTCTCGACTGTTGTTGACTTCTGTTATGAAGCCTGCTAGATCCCGGGCTTTGATACTTGTTCGGGGTTTGAAATTAATCTCGTGTTCTCCCAGATCAATGACTCACTTAGGGAGTCACCCCAACTTTTTGGGTTTTAGTAGTACTTTCCATATTGGGGTATTGGCCAATACATTTAATGTGTGTGCTAAAAAGTATCTTCTCAATCGCCTTGCTGCATTTACTAGTGCTAATGCTAGCTTTTCCATGTCTGGATATCCTATCTCGACTCCCTATAATACTCGACTGACAAAATATATAGGTAGCTTCTTGTCTCGCCTATTGGCTACCAATACCACATTTGCTACTAGTTTCAATATTGATTAGTAGAGTGTTAGTATTTCTCTCAGGATTGGTAACGCTAACGCGGGTAGCTCCGCCACTGATATCTTGAGTCTTTTAAATGCCATTTCTGCATCCTCTGTCCATTTGAAATCCTTTTTGTCCAATACCTTCTTCATTTTTTTTTTATAAAAAGGTAGTGTTTTTTCTGCTGATTTAGCTAGAAATCGTCCCATTGTTGTTAGCTTACCATTTAGTGCCTGAACTTCTTTTATAGTTCGGGGTGATCGTAACTGCAACAATGATTCTATTTTATTAGGGTTCGCCCTGATTCCTTCCTTCATAATCATGTGACCCAAAAACTTGCCTTCTTCTGTTCCAAAGAGGCATTTTTTGGGGTTTAATTTCATATTTACAGTTCGCAAATTTGTGAAAGTTTCCTTGATGTCTTATAAAAAGAGATCGTCATTGTGACTTTTGATGACCATGTCGCCTATATATACCTCAATATTTCTACTGATTTGTGATTCAAATATTTTTTCTGCTAGCCTTTGGTCGGTTGCCCCTGTAGTTTTTATATCGAAAGGCATTTTGGTGTAACATAATGTTCCTCTGTCTGTCAAGGCTGTAGAACTCACTACTCGGTACCTGTTCGGCTTCGGCTGACTGCCGAGTAGCGAGTACTCGGGAGTACTCAGATTCGATAATTCATGTAGACATATTTTTAGGGAAATTAACCAAATTATATATGTCAAAATCATAAGTTGACTGAAATATATAACAAAATTAGATATTTGTGAAAACACAAAAACTGAAAAACAGACAATGGTCTCACTTTGTGAATAATTACTGAAAACTTAAGATATATATGTAGTAATAATCACATATATGTGTGTTAAATAATAAATCATTAAGTATATTATACATATTAATTACCGAGTTAACCGAGTTTTACAACACTAATCGCTTCAATAAGGGGTCTATGGGGGAGTACTCAGATTTTGTAACTCGCCTCGGTAAGGGGACGAGTAGGGAGTACTCGGTCAGGTAATTGGCCAACTCAACGAGTTTTACAAAACTGCTGTCTGTATGGAAAGAGGTTTTTTCATTATCGCCTTTATGCATGAAAATTTGATGGTAACCTTTATATACATCAAGGTAGCTTTTTCATTTGTGTCCGTGCAAGGATTTTATTTTTCGTCTATGGTTGGTAATGGGTAACAGTCTTTTGGGCAAGCTTTATTTAAATCCGTGACGTCGACGCACATTCTCCACTGTCCATCATCATTTTTAACTAAATCCGGGTTGGCCTCCTAATATGGGAACATCGATTCTCTTACTATTTCAGTATTTCGACACTCACCAATTTGTCCACTTCATCGTTTATTGCCCTGTTTCATTCTTGGATTGGCCTATCTTCTTTTGTGTAACTGGCTTCGTTCCTATCTTATCCTTTAGCTTGTGCTCTATCACTTTCCTCGGTCCCCCATCCATATATGTTGGTTGCCAAGCGAATATGTCGATATTTTCTTTTAACAATTGTATCAAACTTTCTTTTAGCACCCCTAAAAACGTAGAACTAACTCGAATCCCTGTTATAGGTAATCATTATTTATTATAACCATTCCGGATTCTGCTTGGGCTGTTTGTGGACTTTCTATTGTCGGATCTCTTTTCTACGCTATGAGTGTTGCCATTGGGGCAAGCAGTGGTTCGTTATGTACTGTCTTATATCCTATTAAGGTTCGACATCAGATTAGTCCATGTATTGTGGATGTGATTGCCTCAAACTTTTTCATAGCGCTCCTCCCAAAAAAAAATGTTGTAAGGCGATGAGGATTGTATTATTGTGAAGTTTAATATATGTGTATTTCCGGCCTTTGTTTGATGGACTCGTAATGTCAATGGCAATGATACTACCCTAAGGGCCATACTGAGTGCCCTGTAAAGTTTGTTAAATGCGAATCGGGTTATCTGAGCATCTTTTTCATTGTTTCTGGTAGCTTAGAAAAATTATGTTCGTACATTATTTCTATTGAACTTCCACTGTCATAATATATTCTATGGACACATATGTCATGGCTATGTCCTTGTATCAGGATTGGCTCGTCACCATTTATCTTGGTCTTTTGTGCTTGCTGCGTTGTAAATACATTGTGCAAGAGTCTTACATTGTTTCCTCCTTTGCATGGTGAAGTATGCCCTTTTGGCTGACAATGGTGAGTCATAGTGCAGGTTGCACCTATTGTGTTGCTATTAGTAAATACTACTCTCAGATTTATGACATGGATGGTGCCAATGTTGCTACGTGGTATTCAGGTACATGGTAGCTGGTCGACGAGAACCTTTTCTAATGGGCACTCCGGATTGCACGCTGCAAAGAAGAGACAAACACTAGGTTAGAAAGCTATACCGAGGGATGGCCCCCGATATGGCTTTCTGATGCCTAAGTAAGTTGTCGTTATAAAGCTTAAAGATGAATTATGAGGGTTCCTTGTTCTACCAAAACATTACCTTATCATCGTGTCTCCACCAACTTTTATAGGCATCTTTAATCTCTTTGATACAAGGTTTTATCCGGTAACTTGCACTGACCGGGTAAATACAACTAGGTTTCATGTACCGCTCTATATTTTTATTATTATGAGGATCTTGTACTTGCATAACTTCTGGGATATGTTTCGTTTCTTTCTTTTGTTTGCTATGTATTATTATTGTCTCATAGGTTGGTTGGGTTGAATAGTTGTGTCTTGTCGTTTATGTGCCGATCCAATTACACCCGGATATGTATTAATATGATGGGCCGGATGGTTGGTTGCTTTTAAGCTGTGACTGTGTAGGCACTGATCTGATTGGTGAACCTGGGTACACCATTATTCAAGTTTGGGTGTTTTGTTCTTATTCCACTTATCAAGTTCCACTATTTAAGATTTAGGCCTCTACTCCAGATTCCATTTCTAATATTCTTTATTTATGTTTCGCTTTTTTTGAATTCGACTTCGTCGTCTTCTTCAAGAATTCTTGCTTAGTGTTTATGTTTCAACAATTTGTTGCTTTCACAGTCAAGTTGGACATGTTTGATTCTCCAACTCGAGGGAATAATGTTAAAGATATAAATATAACAGCGTTTAACTAGTTCTTGATGTACCTTTATCTCGTTTTCTATATAGGTAATCTCTATGTATATAACCTGATGGTTAAACCTCACAATTAAATACAAGGCTTCATTTCCATATTTCTCAGTTTATTTACATTAATTTAAGTTTACACTACATATGTTTCTTCATAGTCAACTTAAAAAGCACATGATTACATATGTGCCGATGGGGACGTTGGTGGTTCATTTGATGATGAGTTGGTTGGTTGTCTATAGATTTTATCTTAGATTGTTTTAAACGATGGTAATGCTTAATGTCTCATGATGGCTAATTGTTTTAGGGATGGGATGGGTTGAAGAAAGAGAGTTAGGGATCGACATAGAGAATCAAAGAGAGATAAATATATTAGTCATTTCAGAAGGACAGGTCTTGACTTCATGTTGCTTATTAAACATAATGGCTCGTAAGGACCATTCTTGCAAGGGTTTCCAAACTAAAGGATAATTATTGCAATAAATTTCTCCTAACAATCAAACATGATATATTTTGCAAGGACATAAAACATTTATGTAATTTAGTCCTAAAAAATAATAACCAAATAAAACTGAGTCGACCCAGAGTCGACCCATCTTCTTTATGTAATTTCAAAGTAACTTACAGTATTAGATGCATCAAGTACACATTATTAAGCTATAAGGTTCTGAAACTAAGAATTATTGCTCTAAAAGCTATTAAAAAATAACTGAAACTAACCCCAGTCGACCCGGAGCCGTTTAAGCTGAAGAATCGTCGTTGCATTCTCACTTCCAGCTAAGAACTAGCTAAAAAGTCAATAACAGAATCACCACTAAACTCAACCATGGTTAATTGTTAGGTTAAGCTCACACCAGCCGCGCCACTCTCAACACAAAAAGCCAAATCCTACCCTCCTCTCCTTCTCTGTTCCTGCTCGTGACACCATCATCACACTCTATATTCTCTTTCATGGAGAGACGACCCTGACCTCCTTCGGTCTCCTGTGGCTGACACTATCGATTTGGCATAATCTCGTCTTCAATCGCTTCAGTTCTTGAAAGTGGTTAGGAGGTTTTTGTTTTAGATCTTTTGAGAATTTGGGAAGCTGTTGTTAGTTGTTATGGCGGAAGGAGGGAAAGGCGGGGTGGTATTGAAGCTGATTGATCTCGTGAGCGAGATATCACTGATATCGGATTATAGGTGTACGGTGAGGAAGCCGTTTTTCAATTTAGCTCGAAGATTGAAGCTTTTGAGTCCGTTGTTTGAAGAGATTCGTGATATTAAAGACCCCCTCCCTGATGAATCCTATCGATCGTTGCTTTCGTTAATGGAGGCTTTGGAATCTGCTAAAGAGTTGCTTCGATTAGGGAGTCAAGCCAGCAAGATTTATCTGGTACATTTCTATAAATCGAATCTTGTAATTGACTTTTAGTTTTTTTGTTTTTTGTATCTAGTTTGAACTTCTGGTTACTTTTTGGTACCTTTTAGCTCTTATATCTGTTGGAAATTGCAACATTCGTGTTCTTCCTACATCAATTTCTAGAAATTTAATGCTAGTTTTGTTGTTAACTTACCCAAAGATCGGTCAATGAACCATTCCAAGACTGGAAGCCAACCTAGGGTTTTAAATCGTACTGAATTTGTTTGTTTGTGTTGCGTATTTCTACATATGATTGTGTTAATGCGATTTATTAGAATGAGAATATGTAATTAATTTCTCCCGTAATTTGAACAACCCTAGGGTTTAGTAATTGTCTTCTTGGTTCAATCAGCTACATTCATTTGCTATCTATTGAGAATTGTGTAATTTATATGAAGATTTGCTGTGTTTGTAGTATCTTTACAGATATACTACCATTAAACTTATCTGTTGCTCTATACTTGATTCAGAAAACAAAGATTACAGTTTACTACTGATCTTTTTGTATATATATGAGACATAACTCTTATTAACTATGAGCTCACTAATGAATAATCAAGTGGGATAGTTGTTCATCCCTTCAAATTGTTTGCACACAGTAACTTTGATGAATAATGGCATATGACTTTGATCCATAGTTTAGGTTAAAGATTCCTGCTTATTTTAGATCCATGATAATTTTAGGTTCATTTCTATGTTAATTTCCTCTTAAGTATCCCATGTTGAAACGTACGATAACTTTCCATATGTGTGCAATTACTTAATTCGCAACATGAATCCCATAAATTACAGATCTAGTAAAGACAAACTAGCATTCCAAATAGTTGTGATATTTAATAACTCAAAACGCGAAGCAGAAGCAAACAAGAATGACAAAAAGATTATGATAATTATTAAGGGAAAAAAAGTTGCTCTTGCCTCTTAGGTCATATCCTTGTATGTTTCTATGTATGAGTGTATTTCTTGAATGTGATTGGTTTTGTAGGCAACTCTGCTCTTTTATGTTATACATCTAATTACATATTTCATCATAGATTTCATGATTCTTAAATAAAGAAAAACTACTTACAACTTATTTCTATGTATCCAGGCCCTAGAGAGGGAGGAAATCATGAAAAAATATCAAGATGTAACAGAGCGTTTGGAACAAGATTTAGATGGAATTTGTTTCGAGAAGCTTGACATATCAGATGAAGTAAAAGAACAGGTGAAAAGCATTTTATTCCCTTCATATCATCATCATTATCAATAAATACATGGAATTTACATAAATGACATAAATTCCAACATGCATGCAGGTTGCGTTAGTTGTTGCTCAATTCCGAAGAGCCAAAGGAAAAAACGACACGCCAGATGTCGAACTAACTGATGACCTGTCATCCCTCTACAACAAGGGCAATGACGTGGTGGCAGATCCAGATGTCCTAAAACGATTAGTTGAAAAACTACAACTCACCGGAATAAACGATCTCACACACGAATCAATAACACTCCATGAAATGGTATCCGCAAGTGATGGAGACCCAGGCGAATCCATAGAGAAAATGTCAATGCTCCTTAAACACATCAAAGATTTCGTCCAAACCGACAATCCTTCCACCCAAGATTCACATTCACCCCCTCCTGGAGCCGATTCCTCCACTTCCAACCCTCCCAAACCAAATTCCAAAACTACCCTTATTCCAGATGACTTCCGTTGCCCTATTTCACTCGAGTTAATGAAAGACCCCGTCATTGTCTCAACCGGACAGGTATATATAATTATATATATATATATATATATATATATATATATATATATATATATATATATATATATATATATATCTTCTAATTTTATTTAAGTTAATGAAAGTATGTTGCTATTTTTGTAGACTTACGAGCGAACATGTATTGAAAAATGGCTAGAACAAGGGCACCAAACATGTCCAAAAACACAACAAAACCTAACAAGCACTGCTTTAATCCCGAACTACGTCCTACGAAGCCTAATCGCGCAATGGTGCGAAACAAACGGAATGGACCCACCGAAAAGATCCGCCAGGTCATCATCATCGTCGTCATCATCATCCTCCGCGTGCACGCCTGCGGAACGTTCCATGATCAACACCCTCCTGACGAAGCTAAAATCGGTCAGCCCGGACGACCAACGGGCCGCCGCGGCCGAAATCCGTCTCTTGGCGAAACGAAACGCGGACAACCGCGTCGCGATAGCGGAAGCCGGCGCGATCCCGCTCCTCACGAATTTGCTAACCGCGCCGGATTCGCGCACCCAGGAACACGCGGTGACCGCGCTTTTAAACCTCTCGATCTGCGAAGACAATAAAGGAAACATCGTGTCGTCTGGCGCGGTCCCGGGGATCGTTCATGTTCTTAAAAAAGGTAGCATGGAAGCGAGGGAAAACGCAGCGGCGACTCTTTTTAGTCTTTCGGTGATCGATGAAAATAAGGTGACAATCGGATCATTAGGGGCAATCCCGCCGCTTGTGGTGTTGTTAAGTGAAGGGACACAAAGAGGGAAAAAGGATGCGGCGACTGCGTTGTTTAATTTGTGTATATATCAAGGGAACAAAGGGAGGGCGGTGAGGGCGGGTGTGATTTTGACTTTGATGGAGCTTTTGACTGAGCCACAAGGCGGAATGAAAGATGAGGCGTTGGCGATATTGGCGATACTGTCGAGTCATGCGGAAGGGAAAGCGGGGATTGGGAAAGCGGATGCGGTCCCGGTTTTGGTTGAGTTTATTAGGAGTGGGTCCCCGAGGAATAAAGAGAATGCAGCGGCGGTTTTGGTGCATTTGTGTTCGGGTGATCATAAGTATTTGGTGGAGGCGCAAGAGCTTGGAGTAATGGAGGTTCTTGTGGATTTGCTTCATCATGGGACGGATAGGGGGAAGAGAAAAGCAGGACAGTTGTTGGAGAAGATTAACAGATACACCGAACAACACAAGTTGTTGGGTCAGAGTAACTTACCCTTACCCTGACCCAACAACTTTTTTTTTCTTATTTTTTTTTTTGTTGTTCCATTGATATCTGTTTTTTAAGATGGTATTTGGGGGTAGGCGAGAGGTGGAAGATCACCGGGCCCGCCCCTTGGTTCGATTTAATTTAAAATTGTTTTTTTTTTTTTTGAATTTCTTGTATGTTGTGTGACGAGGATATTACTAGAAACGGATACAAGAAAAGAAAGGGAAAGTGGGAGATAGTGAGGGGGGGATAAAGAGATGTGATCTGACTGTGTTGTGTAAACTGGTATTATCCTCGGTTTTAATGGAAGGATATTTATTTTAATTAAGTTACATTGTCTATATTGATTATAGCAATATGCTTGCGTTTATTTATTGATTATAGCAATATACGCAATTGATAAAGTACAATGTTTATACTGGTAGCAAGATGCAAGTACATTGATATTGTTGGTAAAAATAATATAATACATAGCTATTATTGGTAAATAAATATATGTATGTTGTCATAATGGGTAAAAAACAAGTTACCGGTAGTTATTCCAAAGTACATTTAATTTGCATATTTTAGGTTAAACGCACCTGTTTATAATATCATGGATCAAAATGCCAAAATTTGAATTTTTTTAATTATCTTTTTGTTAACACGTGACAAAAACTAAAAAAATGAAAAGAGGGGGAAAACAGGAAAATATAGTTGTTACCAAATATCCTCATATTATCATTTTACATATCTTTTCGTTAGCAGTTTTGTTTTGTGGATTTTCATATATCAAATTTGGGCTATTGAAAAGAAGACACTAAGACAGTGGGAGAAGACAGAAGGTATACTATATGGGCTCCACTAATTGACGTGCACTAGAGTCATGGGCTCCCTCAGGCCTTAGTTGTTACCTGTTACATAAACATTTGTTTATAAAATTATTTAATTAAATAGTTTATATACATCTATACAGACTTTGGATCATGTCAGAACAAAACTTTTATGAAAAATTGTGAGAAATGAAATCATGTCAAAACAAAGATATGAACCATTAAGTTATACAAAAATAAGATAATTTACAAAAAAATCTCCACAAAAAACGATACCTAGATTCATTTTTTTTACATTAATAACTAAAATTGTCTGTAAAAGAATCATCATTTAAGCCACTAAAAAAATAAATCATCAAAATGTTTTTTCAGCCAACTTCTTCTTATTCATGTTATTTTTGTATCATCTAATGATTCATTACTTGTTTCTCCAAAAAACATACAAACGGTTCATTTCTTTTGTTTCTCACCTAATCTTTATATATATATATATATATATATATATATATATATATATATATATATATATATATATATATATATATATATATATATATTCTTACGAACCCTTTTATTTTGAGAATTCTTTTTTTTCCAATTTTATTTTTATTTTTAATACATTCATACATATGATTTGCTGAAAAGAAATTTGTTATTTTTGTGATGTCACATATGCACTTTTATGTTTATGCACATATGCATGTATTATGACATAAAATGTACATCATTAGAAAAAAAAATTGTGGTTTATGAAATAAAATCTTAAATTATTAAAAGGTTTTTTTTGAAATAAATTCTTGGACAAAGAGTTCTCAAAATAAGAGGGGTTCGTGGGAATATATGGATTCGTAAAAGATCATGACTACATATGTGTTTGGTAAGTAGATGGTGTATTATTATTATTTATTTATTTATTTATTTATTATCAATAAGGCCTTGATGGAATTATGGTTTATGATATGTTTTGGGATTTAAGGAATTTGAGACATACCTTAAAGCTATTAGACGTACTACATTGAGCCTTTTTATGTGTTAGTGATTATTAATTGTTTCATATATATGTGTTTGGGAAGGAGGCGGTGAGGATCATTTAATTTGACAATGAGTATCGTTTGGGATTGGATCTCCATCCGAATATTATATATGTTGGTTTATGTTAGTATTTGTGAAAATTAGGTACACATCATTTGAGTCATTTTCAGTTAAGCATTTCATATGCTGATAGGCACTGCGTGTTTATTTTGACTTTGCATTGATGTTTGAAAAAGAATCTAACTGTATACCCTTGACACATATTTTTATAAATGATTACGACACATATTTATACATGATTAGACATGCTATGTGTTTTGATATAATATAACATTTTAACACGTGAAGATTAATTGTTTTAAAACAAAATTTGCCGCGTGACATGATACTGACGAAAAAAGTATGTCACAGGAGACATACATGCCTTGTTGGCCTTATTTGATGAACATTGCATCGAATAATTATTTTAATAATTTATTTTCATTTTATTAAGCTTGCATATTTAATTTACATTTTATTTTATAGTGGCCTTTATCAGTGACTGAACTCAAAGGTGGTCAACATCTACGAGGGATGGAGCTATACTGCAATATAATCGATTCAAAGACCTCATAAGAATTAAGAAATGTCTCTTTAGCATCCACGTTAGCCGCTAGAAATACCGAGCATGACTCCCCATGTCATGAGGTGATGTGTAATAGATGGATCTGTTTTGGACATGTGGCAGAAGTTTTGCAATGCAAGTGAATTGATACATTAATGTTTATATTATTATGTGTATTTTATAGTGCTTAAAATTTTATCTTTTTAGTAAAATTATTATGAATAAAAAAAATATTATTATTGTTTTAAATTAAATTAAATCAAACCAAATCAATTAACGACGTATAAAATTCAAATTAAATAATATAAAAAGTTAACTAAATTAATAAAGTGTTTTAGGTGAACCGTATCTTCTTAGTGGCTTACGTCAAACTGCTCACATGAAAAGTCAATAACTGAACACTAGTGATAATTTGGCTAGTTAGAGTTTGAACATTGGAACTTTTACGTGGAATTTAACATCTCAACTACTAGGCTCCCATTTTGAGGGCTAATTCCATGTATTCTTCCTCATTCATACATTTGGGAGCTAAAATAACAAATGATTTTTTTTTTTTGGAAATATAATGAATTTGGGAGCAAAATTAAAAATTCAATGGTGTTTAAAAGCTAATGTTTGAAGTAGAAGTTTTGAAGGTAGTGTTCTTCTCTACTGTTGACTTCTAGGTTTAATACTGTTGACTTCTAGGTTTAAGAATAACTCCATGAGTCTAAAATTGATGATGAAATCAAGTTTAGTGTTGTATTCTAAGCTTATAACACCAATCTATAATGATGTAAGTTCATCTTGTTGGCCAAAAATTGAGTTACGAACCCTTAATGATGGATTTGAAGCCCTAACTTCATGAATTCATATATGGATCCAATAGAACTCATTTTACAAGTATGGATTATTGCGTTTTAGATGTAATTTTAATAGCTGGTGTTGAATCTATCTATTCAATTAAAAGTGAGTTTTTGGTGTTTTAATGGAGTTTTAAGCTTGATATTGACAAAGCACTCATGGATTCATTAGATTTATAAATTGAGCATGTTACTAAGGTCGTAATATGATTAGGAGTTGATTTGTAACATCCTAGTTTCAAAACATGGGTGAAAACCCAATCTAATGATCATCTTTAAGTTTACATAAAAATGGAGTTTATGATGATGATCATTATGCTCCATGATTTGATCAAGTTAATGATGTTATAAATTTTTTTTATTTCGTGTTTAAATAGAGTATTGAATATATTACAACCACCAAAAGTCATCGAAGTTGACGATAGAAGTGTTGGAATCAGATTAAGCAAAGTAGAAAAACATACTTATGAGTTTTTCCTATTTTTGTGCATGCTTCTACATTCTACTTGACCGAGTGGAACTATAAGGAAATTCTACTAAATAAATTAGACTTCTTCTTGATACTAGGAACTTTGTTTGGGTCCATATTTAGTGTGGGGGTTATTTGGTTGCTCCTAGTGCTTTCTTATGGTCATATATGATAGTTTAAGTGGTTGATAAGTGTTATTTGTGATATTAAACTGGACAACAATAGTAGTAATAATAATAAAAGAATTGCCGGATGGCTTTTCTGTTAAAAGCTTGGAAGGGTAGGATAGCTTTATGGAAGGATAGAAAGGAAGAGTAGGTTTCTCTCTCATGAGAAGGATATAAAAGGAAGAGTAGGATAGAAAAATGGATTCTCTTTCGTGCATACATTTTCTTGTTAATAAACAATTACATGGTATAATTGTTTAAAGCTTTCATGGGTACAACTGTTTAAAGCTCTTATGGTTTGATTGTCAGGTAAACCAAGTAGAAGAAGTCCTGGTCTTTATTCATTTAATAGGCATGCTAGATACCTTCCAGGATTTATGGAATATGTCTAGATATGGGAAGATTTCTCTTATTATTATATTAGTCTTGTTAGGCTATAAATTTTGGGATTAGGTGTCTAAGCCTATAACTATTTTTGGTATGTATTTGATTTGATTATGAGCATGGTCCTTTTGGGTTGCCTTCACTCATGCAACTTGATAGGATGATAAGTGGAGAAATAGTGGAATTTATTATATGAATAATAAATTGGTACTCAAAAATGGTTTTATTAATGTATTATAGGATTAATATATTATTTGGAAATCATATTGTTAATTAGTAATTAATCAAAAATTAATCTAGTATTAATTTTGAGATTAAAGGAACTGATTAATAATAGAAGGACTAGTAACCACAACAATAAATAGACCCTCCTATATGGTGAAATCGACCCTAAGCTATTCTAAGAGAACCCTAGCCGATTTTCACCTCTTTCCAAGTTATCCTTGTTGTGTAGAGTGTTTGTGACTTCATTAGAGGTGCAACAATTGAGGCACTAAGCTTTCCAGGTCAACGATTCGTATTATTATTACAATATAACAAGTAAGGTAATGTTCTAACCCTAGTTTATGTATGATTTTCGAAATTGTATGTTACTCCATAGGGCTATTTCTTTGGAGTTTATATTTGCATGTTCAATAGAGAAAAACTTAGATCCAAAGCAATTAGGGTTGCATGTACACCATAGGATTGTTGTAATGCTCATAACCCATCAGTGGTATCAGAGCCTAGGTCGTTTTTCTATTGAATTGGTGCAAGAGTAGACTACCAAAATATCAAGAAATCGAAAATTTGTGCTGTCTGACTGCTGAACTCGACAAGTTGACTCGTCTGTTGCCGGATTTTTCGATTTTTTGGCCAGATTTTGATTTGGATAATTACCATAACTCGTTTTTAATGCCTAAATTCGATTTTTCTGATTGGTATGAGATATCCTTATCAAAATTTGAAGATTTGGTTAAATATGGATAATATAAGATTATTAATATTTGACCTAGTAATTTTGAAAAAAGTTTTAAATTATACCCTTTTGGTTTTATAGTTTAGATTTGAAATTAGAAGTTTTAGTTTCGGAAATTTAAATAGTTAAACCCAAGTATTTTGAAAAGTTTCAAAAGTGCACCTCATGGTTTTATAATTTAAAAATTTGATTAAATAGTTTTAATTTTGAAATCTTAAATTTAGAACCTTAGTATTTTAAATAGTTTAATTTGCCCCTTATGGATTTTATTAAATTAATTAAGTGTTTAATTAAAAAAGAGAATTAATAAATCCATAATAATATGGTTTAAATTTAATTAAATTAAAAGTCTAATTTATTAAAAGATTAAACCTCCTAGTATTTTAAATGTATAAAATACACCCTTATACTATATAACATTAAAAGTCTAATATATTATATATATATATATATATATATATATATATATATATATATATATATATATATATATATATATATATATATATATAAGTAAAAAGTCAGTCTTACCGTTAGTAGGTCTCATTCACGAAGCTAGTCTATAAGGGGTGTTTAAGGAAGCAACTTGTAAAATAACCGCCATTGGGTATCCACTCTAACCTACCGCACCCTTGACTAGTGGAGGGTCGTTAGCCGAACGGGTAGGATAGGACACAACCTATCATTAAAATTATAATGAATTATTAAGTAACTAAATGTTTTTATGAATTCCCAATCTTAGTTACTTTAGGAAAAATGTGAATATGATGCTAACCCATGAAATTGCACATTGCACCTTATTGGTTGTTAGTGGAGCGTGTGTGGTTAACCGACACACTAATTTGGGACTAATGAAGGATGGCAATGGGTAGCTCGTTAATTATCATAGATCGATGGAGTGTGTGTGGTTAACCGGCAAATTGATTAAGTGATAAATGTTATCGAGAGTACCAAACTAATTTGCATGGCTATTCACACCTTGTTTGTGATCCTCGGTATCCCAGTCACAAACTTGAAGGACATAATCGAGATTAAACATGCCATTGAAAAGTTCAATGAATCTCAAAAGATCTAGGAATTTCATTTAAAACTTAATTCGTTTAAAATTTCGTTTTCGTGGTGGAATTGGTAAATCATCATTTATCTACCTTCAAATATTCTGCGATTGGATTACGGTATCCCTCTTCCGAATTGTAGAATATTGTGTTGGGTCATAGCCTTAATATTTCATTTGGGTGTTATATTAAGGACTTAATCAACTAATTTGAATTTCTCCCCCTTGTAGATGTCTAGTTTTGACAACTATGGTCTTCCTTATCATTTTGGAAAACGCTTTCCTCATGAAGATGGTATTCCACGTGACGATCGAGGTGAAAGATCAATCCCTTTTTCGTGTAAAGGTGGAACTAGAAATCATACTTCTCTTCCTCCACCTCCTCCAATAATTCTCCCTGACCCACAATTTCGTCGACTTGAAAATTTTTCGCTCAAGCCCTATTGGTAAGCAAACACCAAGATGGAAGGTCTGTGTGTGCACACGTCTTGGAGATGAAGTCACACATTAATAGACTAGGGATGTTAGGTGTCGTTTTCCCAAGGAAGTTGGCTGTTGACTTGGTTTTTCAGTCACTTCCCAAGTCGTATAGTCAGTTTGTTAAAGACTACTATATGACAGATCACAATGTGACCCTTATTGGTTTGACATATTTGCTAATTGCTGCTGAATTAGAAATGATTTGACGCACTGGTCAAGCACATTTGAATGGAAGATCTGCCTCCCATACTTCCACGAACATTGACAACGGCGACATTGGAAGCCCATAAATGTTTTGTCTTCCCAATGGAAAGGGACCAGCCAAGGTCAAATCGTTTGACCGGATGGTAAAGAGAAAGGCTGAGTCTGAGATAGTCCCATGTACCATTCTAAAAGAGTCTGTTTGTTTCTATTTCCAAGAGAAGGGGCATTGGATGCGAAGCTGCCGTATCTACCTGAAAGATCCCAAGGATAGTAAAGTCAAAATGTATGACTCTGCTTCAGGTAAGTCCACTATCTCACTCTATTACGTTCTTATTTGTAGATTCTTAATACATGATGTGATAAGATAACATTTTGATGTTTTGTAGGATCGAAGAAAAGAAAGGAAGCTTAAAGGAAGAGTGAGTTGAGTCTGATCGTGAATAGATGAATTTTGATCGCATGGTTCGATGATCGGATTTTTGAGCTGCTGCTTAGGAGTTATGATAGATTACTTAGGAATATTTAGTAACATAGTTTTCATTTGTAATTGCATTGTAAGGACAAGTTTTCCGCATTTTAATAAATAAAGATTTTATTTTTTATTTTTGTCTTATTTTATGATATCCTTGCAATGGCTTTAGTGAAAATTGGTGTTTATATATGTTGGAAATAAATTTGATTCTTGGTTATATCATTTGTGGTAGTGTCGTAATTAATTTACCAAATAAGGAAGGATTCTTATCACCCAAGTTTCAATTGGACAGAAAATTGGAATCACGCGACTTGTATTGTGTGATGTATGATAACCTTCTTCTTTGGGAAATTAAAACTAATTCCTTGTTCACATATGTATGTGAGTCAAGTGAAAGGCTGAAGGATCTAGTACACATTGATGTGCACTGGTCAGATCCACCACAAAAGACGATAAAGTCTATTCGTCATGATTTACTAATGTTCAGTAAATATGGTTATGCTTACAAGATTAAGTGTAGTTCTAATACCTTGAAAAGTTTCAAAGTATAGCATAACGAATAAGAAGAATCAATTAGGAAGAAAGATAAAAGTTTCTCCAATCTAAAAGGAAAGGAGAGTACTTTAGAATTATGTTTTATGATCATCCTAATGATTATGGAACCATGTCACAATTGATCATCTAAGGACACCTTAGTGAATTCGTATGGCTAATGAGAGGAATCGGGAATTATTGAAATGGTTAACTCAAGAAGGTGAGTCATACTTCGTTCCAAAATCGAGTCTTAGAGTCATACTCCAAGATTATGCCTTGAGTGACATATCTTAAGTAGGTTTATAACACCTCATGAAATGTGAAGTAGAAAAGTTATCTTACTCTTGCATATTTGAAATTGGTAGTTGTGATGTCTTAGATAAGACAAAGACCAACTAAGACCAATTATATAAAGTGTTTTTCTTGATAAGAACCTGCACTAACTCTTGAAATTTGTTTGTCAAGGAATGTTTCTTGACAAGAGAATCTTATATGTCAAGAGGTCAGTGGGAGTCTTAAAGGTCTTGAAAAGTTTCAAGAACTAATCAAGAATAAACTTATTGTTCATCACTAGCACACAAATTGATTCGTGTTGACACATTCTTATTTCTATGCCCATTCCTGTTGACTATGCATGTGAGTTCTATGAGTTCTCATTTGATTGCACAAGGCAAAGAACCTTAATCAATAAAGGTACATTAACTAGTATAGGTGAGCTGCTCAACAACCTGGAAGCAATGGTAGGCCCTGTACTACTAAGTGGCAAGAAATTAAGATTGAACAAGTTCAGTCGATATGAGTTTGGATTTGTCACAAACCTTGTCTTATGATTATGGTTATGAAAAATTCACATGGATAAGAATACATACACCATAAAATCTAAGTGGCAAAGGTTTCTCTCCGCTTCATAAAAGGATTGTGAGGAAACGATTTCACTAAGTAGATTTAAAGAGATAGCAGTTGTGTTAATTGCATTTTCAAATTCGATTATGATTACGACATCCCTCTTCATAGTTTGAATAGTGAGAAATGGCAAATAGTCTGAACATTCAGGAATTACTGTTGTAAGTTATGAAATAGTTTAGACACACACACATATGAGGTATCTAATGAAAGATGTATGAGCTTGAGAAGCCTAGATAAAGTCTTATCAAAGCATCTTGTATCAGAAATCTGAACTTTGGTAAGAAAGTTAATAAGTATTGATTTCTAGAATTCCAGCTGATTTTTGGGTACATGTCAAAGCTAGTGGGAGCATAAGTGTTATGCTAGTAAGGACATAATTATTATGCTAGTGGGAGCATAATCATTATGATAGGTGTTGCAAGTTAGCAATGCTATTTATAGGAAACCAAGTTTTGATTTGTAGAGTTTGGAAAGTTGTTTTGCTATAGTAAGGGAGAGGATACTTATACTTTAATCTAAAAGTTTAGATTGAAGTATTAATCGAACTTAGTCATGAGCATATATGAATAACAAGTTGAAATGTTTCAACGTTAGAAATTCCATATATGGAAATATTATAATGAGGGATTGGTAAAGTATCATATCTTTATTATGAATCGTATCCCATATGCTTCGGGTATAGGATCGATTGCATATTTTATAATATTCGTCTGTTCTGATTTTCCAAATGTCTAGGGCATTAGGAGGGAAAAAGAACCAGAACCGGATATGACTAAAGTAATTAAACAACTGTCAAGGACGATCTAAGGTTCGCTTAAGATTGGTCGCTTGTGGGCAGTTGAAAGTATAGTAATGGATGGACCATATTGACATTATTATGAATAGATATGATTCTATTAAGAAGGAATTGTCATATGACAAATATGGAAATGTTTCCATAATGGGGGTTGGATATTAAGAATCTATGTGTAGGTTAGAAACTTTTATGCAAGATGGATGTTCAAAGGAGTGTACTTTGAATGTGATACGTCGTACCTATGGAGTTGTCTTGTAACAATCTCTAATGGAACGCATTGTAATATCATTGGCAAATTCTTTGTGACTTTGGTGCTATGATGTTACAAAATGATCATTGCATAAAAGGTTAGAATCTAACACATTCTAATAGTGGCAAGAATTTGGTATTCTTACACATGTGATAAGGATTGGGAATTGTGAAATGAGCATCATTGGAAATGTGTTCAATTGATCTATTTCACAAAGAAAGGACCATAGGTAAACATAGTGCGCATGCTTGGAGCATGGGATAACTATTGTTTTAATTCAAGTATTTAATTGATTGGTCGAAACATTATACAATGAATAATGTGTAATCAATATGGTGATTAAATAATAAGTTTTTTATTTATACTCAAAAGTTTTCAGACCACATTGGATTGGATTATTCTTGTGTTTCACTTCGCATGTTTTGAATTCCCGAATAATAAGATTATTCAAACATCCACAGTCAATCATAATTTGGAAGTAAGTAATAAGGTAAGACTGTCGTGAATCCGATTGTAGATTGTCTAAGTGTTTAGACATAACACAAGTTTACTGCAGTGTTCATGAGTACTTCTGAAATAGGATTTGAGTATTGGATTAAACCAACGCTCACATGAATCACTTAATGGATTTTATTACGAGTGATTGTGATACGATAATATCTTATATTCTTGAAACAGAGACATATGAGTTGTAGTTTGCAAGTCGGTCGCACATTGATGACGCGTAAACACACCAGTAAGTTGGTGTTATAAAACATATTGTTGTGTGTGATTTGATGAGTAAATTGAGCAAGCATATGAGTCGAAGTTTATACGTTACTTTTACCCAAAGTGGGATAAAAGTGATATATGTGGGCCCCTCGATGATAGTGATGACACCCTAAGCGCTTGGCCAAGCCTGGACTAAGTTGTTGTGTTCAATTGTAGTCTGTTGTCGGTCGTCATAAATCGGAAATCGGGAAACAACACATGCACAGCGAGAATGATTATAATCCATGTCTCATGTCCATATGATATATTGTAGAATGAAGGAATATTTGATCCCTTATCTAAAGGACGCATTACTGATAAGATCAGAGTTCGAAAATGGCTTATGAAAGCTACAATTGCTAATCAGATTCTGAAGTCGTATTTGCAATAATAGTTATTAGACTTATCCAAGTGGGAGACTATTGGATTAGGTGTCTAAGCCCATAACTATTTTTGGTATGTACTTGATTTGATTATGAGCATGGTCCTTTTGGGTTGCCTTCACTCATGCAACTTGATAGGATAACAAGTGGAGAAAGAGTAGATTTTATTATATGAATAATAAATTGGTACTCAAAAATGGTTTTATTAATGTATTATAGGATTAATATTGGAAATCATATTGTTAAATAGTAATTAATCAAAAATTAATCTAGTATTAATTTTGGGATTAAAGGAACTGATTAATAATAGAGGGACTAGTTTTGCAAATCATTGATAGTTACTAAACTAGGTTGTTGTACTCCATAGAGTGGAGTGGGCGAAATCCTATTGGGAAGCCCAACATATTTCATCTAAGGGCTCTAAAGAGGGAGTCCATGAGTTGCTTGTTGCCTAAGCAAGGTATTAGGGTTTTCACCTGAAAAACCCTAGCGGCCACAACTATAAATAGACCCTCCTATATGGTGAAATCAGCCCTAAGCTATTCTAAGAGAACCCTAGCCGATTTTCACCTCTCTCCAAGTTATCCTTGTTGTGTAAAGTGTTTGTGACTCCATTAGAGGTGCAAAAATATGGGCACTAAGCTTTCAAGGTTAAGGATTGTTCTTATTATTACAATATAACAAGTAAGGTAATGTTCTAACCCTAGTTTATGTATGATTTTCAAAATTGTATGCTAGTCCATAGGGTTATTGCTTTGGAGTTTATATGTGCATGTTTAATAGAGAAAAACTTAGATCCAAAGCAATTAGGGTTGCATGTACACCATAGGATTATTGTAATGCTCATAACCCATCATAAATATGTATGGTGGTCTGCCACTCCTTGCAATTCAAGTTGTAACCGTCTGTTTTTCTTCCAATAAAGACTTAAGCTTTAAGCTTGTAATACTTTGACTTTCATTCTCTTCTGCCTCTATACATTTTTATTAGTCCATACTGTGAACAACGAAAACACCTTCAATATTGCATACAGTTAGATCCTTATTTTCCAACAAATGGTATCAGAGCGAGGTGACTGTATGCAGAGCGAGTTGACTGTGTGCCAAAGTATATGCCAAGGTTACTAATGGCAGACAAAGGCGAAGGCGTTCAAAAATCTGAGAAGAATAGTAGTGTTACGCTACACTATTCAATGCTTACGAAGTTAAATTACTCAGTCTGGGCAATAAAAATGCGAGTGAATCTGCAAGCACAAGGAGTGTGGGATGCAGTTCAAAATAAACATGTGGAAGAACAGAAAGATTGAATGGCTCTAGCTACTATCTATTAAGCAATTCCAGAGGACGTGCTACTTATGCTAGCTGAGAAGGACACAACCAACTAAGAATGGGGTACGCTTAAAGTGATGTACACGGGCGCCAATCGAGTAAAAGAGGCTAAAGTACAGACCTTGAGAAGTGACTTAGAGGTTATCCGAATAAAATTTGGTGAATTAGTGAATGATTTTTTCATGAGATTAAATACCATTGTGACTGATATTCCATCTCTAGGCGAAAAAATTGAGGAAGTTATAGTGGTGAAGAAATTTCTTTGAGCCGTACCATCATGATTTATGCAAATCGTAACATCTATCGGACAATTTGGAGACTTAAAAAACATGACTGTGGAGGAGGTTGTGGGTCGTTTGAAAACTCATGAAGAGAGGATTCGGAGTTATGGAGAACAAGAATACGAATCTTCCTTATTTCTTACTCATGTCGAGTGGGCATCACGATCCAAGAAACCCGACGAGGGGAGCTCGTGTAACAACAATCAAAATTAGGTCAAAGATAATTCCCATAAATATAACAAAAAAATAATATAATCAATTTACTTTAATCTTTAATGACATTTTCATTCAACACTACAAGTCTACACGATTCCAAAATATATAGAACGTCTAAATCTGACTTCGCATAAAGAAGTTATGATGAATTCTATCACTATAGATGTTGTAACAAGAGGAATTTAAAATAGACTTATAATTAGCTATTGGAAACTAAAAGAAAGTTGTAGTACTCGGAAATACCTACGCGTGGATATAAAGAACGTAAAAAATGGAGCTCATATGCAAAATTTATGATCTTCCGAAGATGTAGCTGTCTAAGGGCATGACACGTGGTAGAAACCCTAGCCACCTTAAGTCCACGATGTGAACATTAAGTCCATGATATGCAAGTGGTCCAAGACACTAATAGAGACTAGAAAACACGTGTTAAGGCTACGAGATGACTCATGGAAGTTCACGACGTGAATGGGCCCTAAACAGCCAATAAATCGCGATCACAGCTCATTCATTTCTTACACCTTCTCCTTTCATTCTCTCTTGTTTTCGAAGGCTGTTTCCCTTCCTAAGCCTGAAAACGACGAGCCTCTGACCGTTTAGATTCTATAGATCACACTACTAGGGTGAGTTTCATGACCCCACTTTATAATGTTTTCGCGGGAAAATGCATGCTAAATATTATATAAAAGTTAATATTATGTTTATATGATAGTATGTTCGTATCAAAATAGATATTTATATTAACCGAGATATAGTTTTTTTGCATGATATATACCTAAATTATATGTGATATTTTGAATTCATACAACTATCTTAAACTTGTTAGCATGTTGTTATTATAGATTTTACTAATATAGACCTAGAGTTATATTCGGGAGTTCGATATAGGTATCATGTGCGATATAGCTCCGAAGTTATACTCGGAAGTTCTATATACTAATTGTTAAATATGTTGGTATTATTGGTTTTATGTTAAGATAAAACCTGGTATGTTATTAATATAGCCCTGAAGTTATATTCGGGAGTTATATATATACTTGTTAAGTATGTTGTTATTATTGGTTTTATGTTAAGATAAAACATGGTTTCACTTCGAGTTATAGCTGTTGTACTGCCTAAGTATTATGAGATTAGGAGTAATGTTTAGAAGCATAGTCTAGTAACTTAGGGTTTTAGACACAAATATGCTTTTGTTGTTAGAACTTTAGGAAGCCGACAACGTCTACATGAGCTATTGTATTCATCAACTAAGATTGGGAATCTTAGGGGAAATCCTCTGAGCTGTAACCGTTAATCCCGTGTGAACGAGGAAGTCATGTATGAAATTATATGGGCTGACCACCCCACTCGTGGTTGTTAGCTACAACCCAAATTTTGACGAGTGACGAACTGTCCTTTTATTTGTTGTGTGATCTGGCGTTGATGACTCGCACGGTGTTGTATATTGGGGAAATCCTTCATGGCACCCAGGGCTTCATGGTATCAATGGTGGTAATTCTTCGTGGAACCATTAGTGTGATTTATTTTGTCAGAGGTCTTGTATGTCATATCAGCGGTTACTGACTCATGGCAGTAAATTGTTAGAAACATTATACGTTGTCGATATACAAGTATTAATGTTAAGTATATGTTTCCTAATCACTTATACTCTAGGTAAAAGGAATTTATAGGTATTTTACTTATTCACTAAGTAAATAGTTATACCTAGTATATATACTTGTATAGAATTGAAAAGGGATTTATACGTAGTAATCTTCCTTGATTTAAGTATATGGAGATTTTAGGTATATAAACTTATTTAATAAATAAACTATTATACTTTGGATATATACTATGTGTTAGATATGTGTCAGGATGACTCTTTTATACTATGTTTTATACTTTTTAAACTTGGAAAAAATACTATTTTATATGGAGTCAAAACCTGTGAATTCACAAACTTTATGTTGACGTATTTTCAAAACGCATGTGTTTAAAGGAACTCGATAAGCTGGAATAATATAAATTTCTGTTATCAATAAAGGTATGTAGTTTATAATAATTCGTTTGTACTGTTTAATATATGTTATATAACTGTGATACAAGGAATGACATTACACCGCCCGATGTTTCCACCGCCGGCTAGGGGTGTGACAGATTTGTATCAGAGCTATTGAATATAGCGAATTAGTACTTTTTTTTAGGAAAGCACGACTATAGTCTAGGGTTTACTCTATTAGGTTTAGGTTTAGGTATATCTCTTAACCTACAAATAAAAAGTATTATTAATTATACTACTATGGGACTACTTACGGGTGCGGTGACAGGATAGACACGTCGTGTTGGGTTGCTGGATTTCAGAATGGCTATATGCTAAAATGATCCTGCCCACCGACTGTCCTGACTGGCCGGTGCCTTATCAGCTAGACCTGAAGTAACAAGCAATAATTAATAATACTTGTGAACACAAAAAACAAAAGATATAGAGTTATGCATGAACTCGGTCCCGCGATGAGAACACAAATATATATAACCTAAAAATATAGAAAACCCAAAACGTCTATAGCAATACAACACAAGGTTTTAGGTCAAACTCCTTAGTCGAGTTTTATTGTACATGGGCCGAACCACAACTAAACATAGACTGATCACCTATGTTTAATTATGGTCAGACCGATGCACAACTAAGCTTGGATACGGTGGTCGATAGACTAAAACACTTGAAGATTCTAGAAGATTCAAGAAAGATCGCAGTTCATGACACAAAGGAAAAACACTAAGGAACTCGAAATTAAGCAACGTCTTATGCTTTAGAAAAATAAGTGATGCAAATCCTCATAAACATGTTTATGATTATTGACGACTACTACATTATGAAATTCAAATAATATCAATGACTGTAGTATTATCGCTTACAATACTTTCACACAATTTATCTCTCTTTCAAACCAATTGTAATGGGACAAATTAGTCTCACAAGAGATCAATGAGTGATCATTCATCATCAATGCAATCAAAACTTCAATCGAGTGAACAATCAAAAAACGCCTCTAAACAAAGTAAAGATTATAGAAGAAACCGTAGAAATAATAGTAGCGTTTCAAGGGATTGCACACGCGGGACATTCATAAGCTACAAACCTAGATCCTTCTACGACATTGAAGGGGTTGTAGGAATGACTCTTCGAATAAAAAAGACAGAATCCGTCTTCCAATCAGCTTCTGTCTGAATGATTACATAGTATGATTTGCAGCTTGTACTTTTCTGATGCAACATTTACATGGTAGAACAGCCATGCAAAGACAATGGGCATTAGTACTGCAAACTCCATGAATTGGGAAGATCTGAAGAGGATGTTAATATAAGAGTATTGTCCTAGAGATGAGGTACAAAACCTGGAACAAGAACTACGAAACCTAACAATGAAGGGTTCGTAGATAAATGCACCTTGCTGTTGGATGTGTTCGACACTTGTAAACCCTGAATACAAGAAAAATGAACGCTACATCTGGGTCTAGCACCATAGATCCAAGGGATGGTCATCGCTTCAAAACCCACAACCTATGACAGTACAAACGCATAGCCTATCGTCTAACCAACACAGAGATCCGAGGGGATCTATAGTAACGAAAGTTGAGCCTCCCAAATATGGAGTATACAAGCGTAAGTTTAGTGAAAGAAACCCAAGACAATCATCCGGAATGAAAAAAGAAGTGGAAACTGTTAATGCCACTACAAAAACAACGACAACACTTATGCCACTAAAGCAATGTGAAGGAAAGCATCCATGGTGTAATCCGTGCAACCGTCATCACCTAGTTAAGTATGTTGTTTGCACGAAGTGTAAACAGAAGGGACACACTGTCAATTACTACAGAAGCACGAAACCTACAACAGTAAATTAAGGAACAAACACCAGAACAGGCTCGGGTGGAGGAAGAACATGTTATGAGTGTGGAGAAGTTGTACACTTCGGGAGGGAATGTCCAAAATGGAGGAACCAGGGAGATAATGCTCGTAGCAGAGCATTCATAATTGGAACTAGGACGTTATCCAGGACCTTTTGTGGTAACTAGTACGTTCCTCATAAATAACTTATACGCTACAATACTCTTCGACTCTGGAGCTGATAGAAGTTTTATCACCCCAACATTTAGGCAACATTTAAATCATGAGTCTAGTAAACTAAAAGAAGCATATAAAGTAGGAATAGCTAAACGAACAAAACAATTTTTTCCAAGAATTTTTAGAAAATTACCTTCTAACGCTAAATAATCATACTTTTCACGTCAACCTCATGCCAAATGATTATTCGAAGCTTTGACATCATCATCAGCATGTTTGGTTATCTTTACACCACGACAAAATTCTATGCTATGAAAAAGCCATACGATTACCCTTACCTAACGGAAAATCCCTGATTATCTATGGTGATAAGTTTGGGAAAAACCTCAAACTCATTTCTTGCACAAATGCTCAGAAATATCTACATAAGAAATGTAGGGTATTCTTGGATCACATTGTAGATAAGAAATACAAAACAAAATCAACGACATACCTCAAGTACGTGACTGCCCAGATGTATTTCCTGAAGATCTACCTGGAATACCACCCATTCGAAAAGTCAAATTCCGAATCGACTTAATTCCAGGAGCAGCACCAGTAGCGAAATTTCCTTATCGGTTGGCTCCATCTGAAACGCAAGAACTATCCATCCAATTACAAGAACTTCTTGACAACGACTTTATCAGACTAATATTTTCACCTTGGGGAGCACCAAATTTGTTTGTTAAGAAGAAGGATGAATCCTTTCGAATGTATATCTATTATAGGGAGCCAAACAAATTAACGATCAAGAATCATTACCCGCTTCCAAGAATTGATGATCTATTCGATCAACTTTAAGGATCTAACTACTACTCGGAGATAGATCTTAGATCAGGATACCATCAACTCAGAGTACGAGAAGACAATGTTCCAAAAACAACATTTAGGACTCGATATGGTCATTATGAGTTCTTAGTTATGCCTTTTGGATTAACCAACGCCCCAACAATGTTCATGGATCTCATGAGTCGTATTTGCAAACCGTACTTGGATAAATTCGTGATAGTATTTATCGATGATATATTGATATATTCACAAACCAAGGAAGAACACGGTTAACACTTGCAAATAATCTTGGAACTACTAAGAAAAGAAAAGTTGTACGCCAAATTCTCCAAATGTGAATTTTGGATTAGAGAAGTACAATTTTTAGGGCATGTAGTTAGCAACAAAGGAATTCATTTTGAACCCTCTAAGGTTGAAACAATCAAGACTTGGGAAGCACCAAAGACGCCAACAGAAGTGCGTCAATTCTTAGGACTTGATGGCTACAACCGAAGATTTATAGAGAATTTCTCTAAAATAGCCAAGCCACTTACAACACTAACACAGAAGGATATGAAGTTCAATGAGGGAAGACAAACAAGAAGATTCCTTCCAAAAACAAAAACAAATGTTGTGTAGTGCACCAATCCTATCCCTCCTAGATGGGACAAAAGATTTCGTCGTATATTGCGACGTATCAAATCAAGGATTGGGATGTGTGTTGATGCAAAGGGTAAAATTTATCGCTTACGCATCACGACAACTTAAGGTGCATGAGAATAATTACACTACCCATGATCTTGAACTGGGAGTTGTAATTTTTGCACTGAAAATCTGGAGACGTTACTTATATGGTATAAAGTGTACTATTTTTACCGATCACAAGAGTCTTCAACACATCTTCGACCAAAAAGATCTTAATATGAGACAATGAAGATGGGTCGAAATGTTGAATGATTACGAATGTGAGATTCGTTATCATCCCGGAAAGGCAAACATAGTAGAAGATGCCTTAAGCCAAAAAGAATATATTAAACCCTGACGGGCATGAGAATTAACTATAACGATCCATTCTAACTTTACCACATAAATTAGAGAAGCTCAACTCGAGGCTCTAAAAGAAGAAAACATAAAGAACGAAGCTTTGCGAGGAATGGAAAAGCAATTTATACAAAAAAATGATGGAATACGACACTTTATGAACTGAATTTGGATGCCTAATTTCAGTGGAGTCAGGGACTTGGTCTTGGAAGAAGCCCACAAGTCCAGATATCTCATACATCCAGGCTCTGACAAAATGTACTTAGATTTATTAGAACATTATTGGTGGCCAAACATGAAGGCTGAGATTGCTACTTATGTGAGCAAATGCCTAACTTGTTCTAAAGTAAAGGCAGAACGTCCTCGGGTTTACTTCAACAACCGGAAATACCTGAGTGGAAATGAGAGCATATATTAATGGACTTCATCACCAAACTACCCAAAACTCCTAATGGTTCTGACACTATTTGGGTAATAGTCGATAGATTGACTAAGTCCGCCCATTTCTTACCAATTAAGAAGAACAACAAGACAAAGAAGCTGACTATAATTTATCTCAAGGAAATTGTCATATTGCATGGAGTTCCGATTTATATTATTTCTGACAGAGATAATAGATTCACTTCATGGTTCTAACAATTATTGCAGAAAGCCTTGGGAACACGCTTGGATATGAGTACAACTTATCATCAATAGACCGATGGTCAGAGAGAGAGGACCATCCAAAATTTGGAAGATATACTCTGAGCCTGCGTAATAGACTTTGGAAATGCATTGGATACTCATTTAGCGTTAATTGTGTTTTCTTACAACAATAGTTATCACACCAACATTAAGGCTACATCGTTTGGGGCTCTTTATGGATCAAAATGTCGTTCCCCAATATGTTAGAAGTTAGAGACACACAATTGGTCAGAGAACATATATGTGATACCTTATATGCCAATCCAGAAATAACTCACGAGACAACTGAAAAGATCGTGCAAATTAAGGATCGATTAAAGGCATCACATGATCGCCTGAAGAGTTATGCTGACGTAAGTAGTAAGCCTTTGGAATTCCAAGTTGGAGATAAAGTAATGTTGAAGGTCTCTCCTTATAAAGGCATGTTTCAATTCGAAAAACGAGGCAAGCTCAACCCACGATATATAGGACCTTTTGAAATTCTAGCAAGAATTAGTTTTGTCGTATATCAACTAAAGTTGCCTCAATAGTTAAGCAATATACACAATGTTTTCCCCAACTAATTAATAGTTCCTCGTCCACAAGATAAATTTTAGGACGAAATTATTTCAACGAGGGGAGAATGTAACAACAGTCAAAATTCGGTCAAAGATAATTCCCATAAATATAACAAACACATAATATAATCAGTTTACTTTAATCTTTAATGACATTTTCATTCAACACTACAAGTCTACACGATTCCAAAAATATGTAGAACGTCTAAATCTGACTTCGCATAAAGAAGTTATGATAAATTATATCACTATAGCCTTTGTAACAAGTGGAATTTAAAATAGACTTATAATTAGCTATTGTAATCTATAAGGAAGTTGTATTACTTGGAAATACCTACATGTGGATATAAAGAACGTCAAAAACGGAGCTCGTATGCAAAATTTATGATCTTCTGAAGACGTAGCTCTCTATGGGCATGACACGTGGCAGAAACCTTAGCTGCCTTAAGTCCACGATGTAAACATTCTCCATGATGTGCAAGTGGTCCAAGACACTAATAGAGACTAGAAAACACGTGTTAAGGCTATGGGATGACTCATGGAAGTTCACGACGTGAACCTATCATGTTCAAGACGTGAATGGGCCTGAACAGCCTATAAATAGCGATTAAAGCTCATTCATTCCTTACACCTTCTCCTTTCATTCTCTCTCATTTTCGAAGGCCGTTTCCCTTCCCGAGCCTGACAACGATGATCCTCTGGCCGTTTAGATTCTATAGATCACACTACTAGGGTGAGTTTTCACGACCCCACTTTTTAATGTTTTCGGGGGAAAATGCATGCTAAATATTATACATAAGTTAATATTATGTTTATATGATAATATGTTCGTATCAACATAGATAGTTATATTAACCGGGATATAGTTGTTTTGCATGATATATACCTAAATTATATATGATATTTTGAAGTCATGCAACTATATTAAACTTGTTACATGTTGTTATTATAGATTTTACGAATATAGACCCAGAGTTATATTCGGGAGTTCTATATAGATATCATGTACGATATACTTCTGGAGTTATAGTCGGAAGTTCTATATACTAATTGTTACGTATGTTTTTATTATTGGTTTTATGTTAAGATAAAACCTGGTATGTTATTAATATAGCCCTGAAGTTATTTTCAGGAGTTCTATATATACTTGTTAAGTATGTTGTTATTATTGGTTTTATGTTAAGATAATACCTGGTTTCACTTCGAGTTATGGTTGTTGTACTGCCTAAGTATTATGAAATTAGGATTAATGTTTAGAAGCATAGTCTAGTAACTTAGAGTTTTAGATATGAATATGCTTTTGTTGTTTGAACTTTAGGAAGCCGACTACAATAACTATTGTATTCATCAACTAAGATTGAGAATCTTAGGGGAAATCCTATGACCTGTAACCATTAATCCCGTGTGAGCGAGGAAGTCTTGTATGGAGTTATACAGGCTGACCACCCCACTCGTGGTTGCTAGCTACAACCGAAATTTTGACGAGTGACGAGCTATCCTTTTATTTGTTGTGTGATCCGACGTTGATGAATCGCGCAGTGTTGTATATTGAGGAAATCCTTTGTGGTACCCCGGGATTCATGGTATCAATGGTGGCATTTCTTCGTGGAACCATTGGTGGGATTTATTTTGTCAGAGGTCTTGTATGTGATAACAGTGGTTACAGACTCTTGGTAGCAAATTGTTAGAAACATTATACCTTGTCGATATACAAGTATTAATGTTAAGTATAAGTTTCCCAATCACTTATACTCTAGGTAAAAGGAATTTATAGGCATTTTACTTATTCACTTAGTAAATAGTTATACCTAGTATATATACTCGTATAGACTTGAAATTGGATTTATACGTAGTAACCTTTCTTGATTTAAGTATATGGAGATTTTAGGTATATAAACTTATTTAATAAATAAACTATTATACTTAGGATATATACTATGTATTAGATATATGTCAAGATGACTCTTTTATACTATGTTTTATACTTTTTAAACTTGGAACAAGTACTATTTTGTGTGGAGTCAAAACATGTGAACTCACAAACTTTATATTGACGTATTTTCAAAACGCATGTGTTTTTAGGAACTCGATAAGTTGGAATAATATAACTTTCTATTATCAATAAAGGTTCGTAGTTTATAATAAGTCTTTTGTACTATTCAATATATGTTATATAATTGTGATACAAGGAACGACGTTTGACCGTCCGGTGTTTCCGCCTCCGGCTGGGGTGTGACAGCTCGTCAAACACCTCAAAGGATAGAGGTTGTCATGCTGGCCAAGAAACCACTGTTGTGACCTCGCAGGTCTTCCCAGAGCGATCATGACCACCTTGTTACAACCAAGAGCCACCGCTTCAGATCACCGGAGGACCAGGTCACATCATAAAGTATAACCAAACTAATATATCAAACTATAACCAAAGTATATACGCGAGATTTTGATAATAAATAGTCTTGTCTCCTGTGATTATGGTACTTTCTTTGTCAGTGGTTGTTTCTGGTCGTACATCAACACAACCGTAAAAGGTTTACACACAATGCCTCTGATATGGCAACGTCGAGCACCCAAAATTCTTTCAAAATTGTTTTTTTGGACTCTGATGTTAGATCGCTTACTTCAAAAGAAGATTGTGTTTACTGATTTATCTTGGAGTAAAGCATTATGTATTTTTGAAAAATGATGAACATCATATTATATATAAACACTTATATGAAAATATAAATTAATCACTTACATATTGCTTCTATAGGACTACTAACTACCCCTTGATGATCGGTATTAGCCTTATGAAATGCTTCGAGTCCAAAGATGTCCTATTTAACATTAAAAATTAGATTAATTATACTTTAAATAAATGGTTAAATATACTGCTATACGAGCATGATCCCCCATGTTTACAATTTTTTGTTTTGCACGAACTTTTTTTTTTTGCCACCAAACACTTTAAAAATTTGGGCGTTTGAAATTGTTCAACTGCGTGTGCCCAATTTTCACGTGACATACCCTCGGGTGGGGGGGGGGGGGGGGGTGGCTAATGCCCTTGGGATATCTTCAAGCCCTCCGACATTCTGAAAATAACAATGCACTTTACTTTTTCGGCCTCTATAAGTCTTTTGTAGATACGCATAAATGCTTCACAAGAATTGAGCATGTTGGGGATCCAAGCTAACCTTATCCAAATCAAGCTTTCTCTACAAATACCAAGGTTGTAAAAAACGCTCGACGTTAGCTACTCGGTGAACTGGAGTTAAGAGATTAATCGTCTAGTCGGGGATTAATCAGAGACAATTAATTGCTAATTTGTTGAATTTTAAAAAATAAAATATGATAAATATCATATCAAAGTTCATAAAAACTACTAATTGATAGGTTTTAGCTATAAGAACATCCTATGTGCTCATGCAACCCTAATGCTTGGATCTAGGTTTTTCTATTGTACATGCAATGTATCCAAGACTTACAATCTTAGATCTAACATATTATAAACTGAAATTAGGGTTTAAGGAATTACCTTTGATTGTTATGTAGCAATAGCAATCTCAATTCCTCCTTGTAATGACTTTAGAAAGCTTAGAGTCATAATTGTCACTCCTCTAATGGCTCACAAACACCAAGAGCAAGAGGATGAAGAATAAGGAGAGAGGAGGCTGCCCAAAACCGTCCAAAACCCTAAGGAGTTACTTCCATACGTTTTTGGTGCTCTAGGGATCTTTAAATAGTGAGGCTATTAGGGTTATCTAACAAGGAAACCCTAATTTGGATGCTTAGGCCCTAAGCAATCCATGGAATCCTTCCTTAAAGGCCTAGGACGATTTATAATGGGTTTCCCCATAGAATTCGTCCACCCTTCTAATATAGAGTCCATTAGCTCAATATCCAACCATCATACAATTGACAGTTCTAGTCCCTTAAGTTTAATTAATGTCTTTTAGCCACAAAATTAATTCCTAATTAATTATTGACTAATATTAATTAAACAATATGATTTCTCCTTTAATATATTATTCTCATAATATATTAATAAATCATAATTAATCCTTTCTCTCCATAATTCATCCTATCAAGTTGCTTTGGTGAAGGCAACCCAAAAGGACCATGCACCATCGGGTCAAGTACATACCAAAATAGTTATGGACTTAGACACTAATCCAACAGTCTTCCACTTAGATAAGTCTAATAACTATTCGGCATATGACTTCAGATCCTGATCTGCAATCGTAGCTTTCCAAAGCCGCTGTCAACTCTGATCTTATCAGATACGCGTGTCCTTTAGATAAGGGATCATATATTCCTCCATTCTAGATATCGTATAGATATAAGACATGAATTCTAATCATTCTCTCTATACTATTTCCCGACTTTCGATTTATGACGACTGACAACATACTACAATTGATCACATCAAATTAGTCTCGGCTCGGCCAAGCGCTTGGGTGCCATCACTAAATCATCAAGGGGCCCAAAGATATCGCTTTTATCCTACTTTGGATAAAAGGAACAGATAAAATTTGACTCAATGCTCGCTTGCACTCACTTACCGAATTACACACAACAATATGTTTTATAACACCAAGTTACTGGTGCGTTTACATATTATCAATGTGCAACCGACTCGCAAGATACAACTCACACATCTCGGTTTCAAGAATATAAGATGTTATCGTCTCACCAATCACTCATGATAAAATCCATGAAGTGATACAAGTGAGCGTGGGTTTAATCCAATGCTCAAATCATATTTATAAGCACTCATGAACGTTGCAGCAAACAATAGCTTATGTCTAATACACTTTAGACAATCCACACACCAATTCACGACAATCTTCATTCATACCTGCTTCCAACATATGAACGACTGTGGTCCGTTCGAATAATTTGATTGTTATGAACTAATTTAATTATTCAGGAAGTCAAAACATGCAAAGTGAAACACAAGAATAATACTAATCCCATATGGCCCCAAACTTTTGAGTATAAATAAAACAGCTTTTATCTATCACCATATTGATTACTCATTATTTGTTGTTTCGGGTAATCAACTTCTTACTTGAATTATTACTACACTTGTCCCATGCTCTTAGCATGCACACAATGTTTACCTACGGTTCTTACTTTGTGAAATAGATCAAATGAACACATTTCCAATCATACTCATTTCACAACTCCAAATCCTTTTCACAAGTGAAAGAATATCAAATTCTTTCCACTTATAGAATATGCTAGATTCTAACATTTTATGCAATGATCCTTTCACAATGTCATAGTACAAAAGTCACCATGACTATTGCCAATGAAATTACAAATTCCTTTATTTGAGATTGTTACAATACAATTCCATAGACGTGATGTCTCTCACTCAAAGTACATTCCTTGAACATCCTTTTGCATAAAATTTTCTAATCTAGACATAGACTCTCAATATCCAACTCCTAATATGGAACCATTTCCATATTTTCCATATGACAACTCATTCTTAATAGAATCTTATCTATTCATAATAATGTCGATATGGTCCATCCAATACAATACTTCCAACTACTCACAAGCGACCAATCCTCAGCGAACTTTGGATCGTCCTTTGATAGTTGTTTAATTCTCTTAGTCAAAACTGATTCTTTTCCTTTTTCCCTATAAATGCGCTAGACATTTAGAAAATTTTAGAATGGTCAAATATAATAGTACTTGCAATCAATCCTATACCCGAAGCGTATAGGACACGATGCATAATGTCTTACATAAAGATATGATACTTTATCAATCTTCTGCCATAATATTTTATGTGCCTCGTTCTTACAATTCGAACTATGAAGAGGGATACCGTGATCATAATCGAAATTTAGGAACACACTATGTATCCTTGACTAAATTTATTAACATTCCACAACCTAAGCCTTTAGATTTGAAATGAAGCATAATATTCTCTCCCTTAATTATAGCAAAACAACTATTCAACCCTTATGACTTTGCAAAGTATAACTCTTGTTTTCTATAATTAATATTGCTAACTTGCAATACTTGCCTTAATAATCATACAAGCACAGCATTTATGCTCCCACTATCATGATGATTATTATCATATAAGCATAACACTTATGCTCCCACTAGCTTTGACATGTAATCCTTTATCTAAGCTTCTTAAACTTATACACATTTTCCTTAGATAGTTCATATGTGTGTCTAAACAATTCAGACTAATTGCCAAATCTCACAATTCAAATTGTGGAAAGGGATATCGTAACCATAATCGAATTCGAGAATACAATTTTCACAATTAGTATCTTCTTAAAATCTCTCTTAGTGAAAGCATTTCCTCATAGTCATTCTTATGAAGGAGGGAATCTTATGACACTTAGATTTTAATGGTGTATGTGTTCCTATCCATGTGAATTTGTCAAAACCAAAGTTTACGACAAATTCAAACTCATATGGACTGAACCTTTCTCAATCTTGATTTCTTGCCTTATGGTAGCACGAGTGCTCACCACACCATGTCTTCCAAGTAGTTAAGCAGCTCACCCTTTCCTATCAATGTACTTTTCATTGATCAAGGTGCTTGCCTTTTATGCGTTCAAATGAGAAATCATAGAACTCATATGCATAATTAACTCGATTGGAACGGCACATAAACAAGATAGTGTCAACACGATAGGTTGTAAACCTCAAGTCGTGTGCTAGTGATGATCGATAAGGTTTATTCTTGATTAGTTCGTGAAACTTTTCAAGACCATTAAGACTCCCACTGACTCTTTGACATATAAGATTCTCTTGTCAATAAACATTTCTCGACAAACAAATATTCAAGAGCTAGCATAGCTTTTATCAAGACTAAAGATTTCACAAATTGGTCCTAGTTGGTCTTTGTCTTACCTAAGACATCACAACTTTCCAATTTCAAATGTTCAGTAATAAGAAAACCTTTTTTTTTCAAATTCCACATTTGATGAATGTTATAAACCTTCTTAAGAATTGTCACTCAATTCACAATCTTAACTCTAAGACTTGATATTGGAACGAAGTATGATTGACTTCTTGATTTAACCATTTCTTCAATCCTTGATTCCTCTTCTTAGAGATACAATTGTACTAAGACTCAGTTAGAGTATCAATTGAGATGTGGTTCTTAATCATTAAGACCTATCATAAAACATAATAAAAGGTACTCTCCCTTCTTCTTAGAATAGAGAAACTTTTATCTTTCTGCCTACTTGATTCTTCTTATTCGTTCTGCTATTGATTTAAACTCTTTTAATCAATTCAGAATTACACTTAATCTTATAAGTATAATCATATTTACTAAAACTTTTAGTAAATCATGACGAATATCTTTGTTACTCTTGTGGTGGAATTGAACAACACACAACTTTGTGTACTTGATCTCTTAGTCCTTCACTTGACACTTTGTCAACGAATTAGTCTAATTTCCAAATGTGAAAGTTTTTCATTCATCATACACGTTGCATGATTCCAAGTTTCTGTTCAATTGAAACTTGGACGATGAGAAACTCTCCCTACTTGGTAAATTCTTGACATTTCCACAAATAACATAATTAAGAATCAAATCCATTATTGCTAATAATAGAAATCTTCAAACATCAATTTTTCATGCATGCCATTATAAGGATAAATAAATAATATAAAACAAAATTTTATTTTATTGCGGAAAAATTTGTCCTTATGCAACTCATCGAAAAACTATGTTAATACATATTTCTTAGCAATCTTTTCTAACTCTAAGTAGTAGCTCAAGAATCCAATCTTCAAGCAATGCGATTGAAATCCATTTCTTCACGATAGATTCCGCTCACTTCTTCCCTTAAGCTTCCTCTCCTTTTCTTTGATCCTATAAAACATCAATTGTAATCTTATCACATCATGTATTAAGAATCTAGAATAGGAACTTAAAAGAGTTAGTTAATGGATTTTACCTAAAGCAGAGCCATACGTTTTGGGTCTCCCATCTCTTAGATCTCTTAGGTAAATAGGGCAACTTCGTCTCTAATGTCCCTTCTCTTGGTAATAAAAGCAAATTGACTCTTTTGGAATAACACATGGAACTACTTCAGACTTTGCCTTTCTCTTATGATCAACTTTTCGATCATGGCATGTCTTTCGTTGCCATTGCCTATATCCATAGAGGTCTGGAAGGCAGATTCACCAATCAACTTTGCTTTTCTAGTGCGCCAAATCATTGCTGATCCAGCAGCATTAAGCATGTAGGTGAGATCTATAAGGGTCACGTCGTGGTTTATCATATAGTACTTTCTTACGAACTCACTATATGAGTTAGGAAGTGACTGAAGAACCCAGTCAACAACCAACTCCTCACAGACAACGGATCCTAACATTCTTAACCTATCAATGTGTGACTTCATCTCTAGGATGTGTGCACACACCGACTTTCCTTCTTCATGTTTACTTGACAAAAGGGCTTGAGTGAGCTTGAACTTTTCAAACCTTCGAACTTGTGGGTTAGGGAGAATAATTGGAGGAGGTGGAGGAAGTGAAGCATGATCTCTTGTTCCTCGATCGAATTGTAGAATATCATCTTAATGTGGAAAGCTTGTTCCACGGGATTTAGGAATACCATAGTTGTCATACTTTGACATCTACAAAACGGGAGAAAACAAATTCAAGTTAGTTGATTAGAATCCTCGATGTGACACCCAAATGAAACATCGAGGCTAGGATCCAACACAATACACTACAACCTAGAAAAGGGATGTCGTAATCTAGTTGTAGAATATTTGAAGGTAGGTAAATGACGATTTACCAATTTCCACCATGAAAAACGAAAAAGAAATTTAAGTTTTAAATCTATTGAAAATTGCTAGATCTTTTGAGATTCATTGAACATTTCAATGGCATGTTTAAATCTCGATATGCCCCTCTAGTTTGTGACTGGGATACCGAGGATCACAAAGCGGGTGTGAATAACCATGCAAATCTACATGGTGCCCCCACATGTTACAGTCACCTATTCGATGTGCCAGTTAACCACACACGCTCCACCGATCTATGACAAAAATTGAGCCACCCTTTGCTACCTTTTCTTAGAATCATTTAGTGTGCCGGTTAACCACACGCGCTCCACTAACGTCTTCGCAAGGGCACAAAGTGTAATTTCATGGAATTGCATCAATTCACTTTTGCCTAAAGTAACTAAGATTGAGAATTTTATAAAAGCATTTAGTTACTTTTGTATTTCATTATACTTTTAATGGATGGTTTCTGTCCTATCCTACCCGTTCGGCTAACGACCCTCCACTAGTCAAGAGTGCGGTGGGTAAGAGTGGATACCCATTCAATCGCCATTTTATAGGCAATTTCCTTAAACACCCTTTACAGACCAGCTTCGTGAATGAGCCCTACTAACGATAAGACTGACTTTTACTCATATATATATATATATATATATATATATATATATATATATATATATATATATATATAATATTAGACTTTTAATGTTATGTATAGTATAGGGTGTATTTTACACTTTTAAAATACTAGGTGTTCTAATTTAATAATTATACTTTTAATTTAATTAAATTGTAAACCAAAACTTTATGGATTTACTAAATCTCCTTTAATTATACACTTCAATTAATTAATAAAACCATAAGGGTGTGATTTGAACTTTTCAAAACTATATTAGGGTTTTAGAATTTAACATTTCTAAATTAAACTTTTAATCAACTTTTAAATTCCAAAACTTGAGGCCAAGTTTTGAAACATTTCAAAACATTAGAGTTTTAACTATTTAAATTTCAAAACAAAACCTTTAAGTTCAAATTTAAACCATAAAACTTAAATGGACACATTTGAAAATTTTTCACAACACAAGGATCAAATAACAAATAATAGAAATTAAACAATTAATTTTGTCATTATCTATATTTGACCTAATTTCAATTTCTTGCAAGATAAATTACCCAATTAATACAAATAATCAATCTTTAATCATATAAGGAAGTTATTATCTAATCAATTGGTAATTATCTTGTGTTTTGGCAAGGATAATCTTTTAGAAACATTAAAAATCATATTTTATCCGTTTAAAACGAATATGGTAATTATCCTTATGCAAAACAGCAAGTAAATCCGAAATTTCCTCTGTCTTACGCTCCGACTCGCCGAGTCACACATTGGAACTCGCCGAGTAGGGCAGACTCGCCGAGTCCATGTAGTGATTCGCCGAGTCAGTTCGAACAGAAGGCCAAAATTCGAGTTTTAGTAAATAATTCAACATAGCATCACATACAACAGAAACCAATCAAGAATCTGATACCACTGATGAGTTTTTAGCTATAAGAACATCCTATGTGCTCATGCAACCTTAATGCTTGGATCTAGGTTTTTCTATTGTACATGCAATGTATCCAAGACTTACAATCTTAGATCTAACATATTATAAACTGAAATTAGGGTTTAAAGAATTACCTTTGATTGTTATGTAGCAATAACAATCTCAATTCCTCCTTGTAATGACTTTAGAAAGCTTAGAGTCACAATTGTCACTCCTCTAATGGCTCACAAACAACAAGAGCAAGAGGATGAAGAATAAGGAGAGGGGAGGCTGCCCAAAACCGTCCAAAACCCTAAGGAGTTACTTCCACACGTTTTTGGTGCTCTAGGGATCTTTAAATAGTGAGGCTATTAGGGTTATCTAACAAGGAAACCCAAATTTGGATGCTTAGGCCCTAAGCAATCCATGGAATCCTTCCTTAAAGGCCTAGGATGATTTCTAATGGGTTTCCCCATAGAATTCGTCCACCCCTCTAATATAGAGTCCATTAGCTCAATATCCAACCATAATACAATTGACAGTTCTAGTCCCTTAAGTTTAATTAATGTCTTTTAGCCACAAAATTAATTCCTAATTAATTATTGACTAATATTAATTAAACAATATGATTTCTCCTTTAATATATTATTCTCATAATATATTAATAAATCATAATTAATCCTTTCTCTCCATAATTCATCCTATCAAGTTGTTTTGGTGAAGGCAACCCAAAAGGACCATGCACCATCGGGTCAAGTACATACCAAAATAGTTATGGACTTAGACACTAATCCAACACAAATATCATAGCAAAATAGGTTAATTTGATTAATAAAACCCTAATCATACCTCAAATGGTTTCTATTGAGATAACTTCTTTAAAGTACTAAAATTTCGTCGTATTATACTATTTCACTCATTATGTATGCATGAATTAATCGCTAGGCGCCTTGTAGTCGGTCGAGTAGCGCTTAGGGATTAATCAGAGATTAATTGGGATCTGATCGAGATTTTTACAACAATGACAAATACAAAAAAGTTAGTTAATTATATAACAATCACAAATAAACTTAAAATATTATTATATAAATAATTTATCTTCAGATGCAGGACTGTGACATTCATTAAAGTGGTGGAAACATTGTCTCAACTAGATACGTTAAATGGATGTTATGCCACATTTATTGCCCAGTCTAATGGGTAAACATATTGCCATGTTTCCCAACATGGGAAAATGTGAGCACTCCGTCGAAATCTAAATCCATAGATCCTCTCTTGTTTGCTCGTATTAACATTGAGAGTTGGATGTTTTTAGATAATCCTTTTTTTTTGGTAGCTCAGCTGAAAAATATTAGTCACAATAGTTTATAATAAATGAATAAAATAGCTAATAAATATATATCATAATAAGACTTACCATCCTAATCGTGTTGTCCATGATCAAAGCCTACTGGAGGTGGTGGAACCCCCACTCCATCAGCTCCATGTCCTAAGTCCATCACCTCGACCATCATGTAAAAGAGTATCACCCAACTAAACCATATATATATATATATATATATATATATATATATATATATATATATATATATATATATATATATATATATATATATATATATATATAGCCCGCAAAATTATAAGATGTACAATATAGAAATACAATATGAATAAAAGTTAAGTGATGTTCCAATCAATATATGCATACATATACCTACAAATACACTTAAACATACATCCTACACATATTGTATATACATACAAATATACTTTCCATTATAGCATCCTACTTTTCTTTTTCATTTTTTCCATTATAGCATTGTACATTCTAAATAATCCTTTAAAAGTTAAGTGATGTTTAAATCCATATATATATATATATATATATATATATATATATATATATATATATATATATATATATATATACATACAAATACACTTAAACATACAGCCTACGCATATTGCATATACATACAAATACACTTAAACATACATCCAAAAGTGGTGGTTGACCACGAGGAAAATGGTCAACAATGCTTAAACCACAAAATCGGCCAATCAAACGCACTAGATGGTCACCAGAGAGAAGAGAAAGAGAAAATAGGGGCGGAGAAGGACAGACTTGTGGTCGTCGTGGGCAGTGGGATCGCTGCTGATGAAGCCTCCATCACCGGTGATGTGGTGTCGTTGGAGATGCAGGTCGACGGGAAGGTTCAACTCGAAAGTTGACGCCAAAGATTGAGGAAGTGGTGGGAATCAGAGCAAACACATGATTGGAGGCGAGAAAGAGGAAAAGAAAATATATCTGCGAGAAGCATTAGCGGCGACATAAGACCAATAGCGGCGATGTTACGTTTTTAGTGGCGATCCTCTAGAGGGAAATTAAACCTCGTATTATTTTCTAGTATTAGCGGCAACAAGTGTCGCCGCCGTTAATGTCGCTGCTAATATATAGTTTTCAAGTCGTTCGTTTTCCGCCATTATATTATGATGCAGATCGAAGGATATGTTAAGATTAGCTGTTTGACACGAATCATAGTTTTTTACTATTAACGGCGACATGTAACGCGAAAGTTACATGTCGCATCTAAAGGTGTCCGTCGCCGCTAATGACGTCACTGTTATTGTATTGATTTTTTGTAGTAAAATTCCGTGTTTATAAGGATATTTCGGAGCATCTTTAGGGAAGTTTGTAAGGATATCCTTATATAAAGCCGTTTAGATCTTTTTTCATTGCATGGGATCGATTTCTCTCCATTATAGAAGTGTTATAGAGTTTTGTACCTCTTCGATTGTCAAACATTCATTTTTTTTTTATTTGAAAGAGATGTCAAACATTCAATTCAATAACTTGCGGCTTTTGCGCCAGCTTTGGGTTTCCACCCAACTTCTTGCCTTCTTGGTGTCTTTGGGTTGTGATTGAATACCTTCAAGCATATCGTCTCTTTACAAGTGAAAAATATCATCTCTTTACAAGTGAAAAGTGGTTGTTCTTCTGGTTTCTCTTTCTCATAACAATAATAAATGTATTAAATTATAAGTAAATAAAGTAATTAACTACGCATATGGTAGAAAAAAAATGATATATGAGATCAAACTAACATTTTTCGAAGGACAATAATGTTAAAAGAAAACTATCTTTTGAATTTGATTACTTTTCATGGTAATATTGTTCACATATTGGAAAAAAAACTTTAAAATATGAGTTGTCATTGTTATATTAAAGTTATACAAAATAGACATATCATTTATAAATAACTGTACTAGATTGGAACAAGTGTTATATAGATGGTTGCATTTTGAAGAAGGTGCAAGCTTATATATTGTTCAAATAGATTATCGATCCAGGATTCAAAACGTATTTCCTATCACTATGATAAAAAACATGCACGGTATTATTCAGGTTATATATATAAGACTAGAGGGAGTGGAGTGCGGTAGGGATGACATGGCGTCTATGTGGCATAAGAAACACCGCCCCCTCTATGCGGTTTGGGGAGTGCAGTTTGGGAGTGCGGCCATTCTTGGGAGCGCTTCTTTCTCTCTCTCTCTCTCTCTCTCTCTCTCTCTCTCTCTATCTATCTATCTCTATCTCCTTCTCTCTATCTCTCTCTTCTTTCTCTTTCCTCTCTCTATGGTATACCACTCATTGAGTGTGGTAAGGGGGCATGGTAAAATGAGGGAGTGTGGCACCACTCCCTCCGGCCTAATTTATAAGATCACTAGATCGAAGCCTAATTTATAAGATCACTAGATCGAGCCACATATCTGGAACTCCATTGAGCCCATAAGCTAAACTGTTTCTCTGAACTGTTATTGCGTTTTGAACAGCAAGCTAGCAACCTTGTATGTCTTGAAAAAAACAAAAGCAATGGTGTTTGCATTCAGATTGAGCGTTTTTCTTCATGTAGTGGATTACACCCCCATTGTTCTCATTTTAGATGCAAAAGGTAGTATCGTATATGCTTTGGGGTAGAATGCACTTGCATAGAATTAAGTACATGAAAACCCTAAAACTAGTAAGTCAAACGGGTCTTCTTAATTATCATTATGCTGCTAAACAAATTATATGGATTTGAGAAACGAAACCAGCTACTTCTGAGGTGTTAAAATTGCCATTGTTAACTCATGTATTTGATTCTAAGATCTGCTAAACAAAAAAAGCAAGATTCATAATTTGAACTGTTTTACTAATGCTAAAAAAGCTGCAGAGCCACATAAACAACATATTAATCAAGTTATAAGTAGAATATGTAGTATAAAGATGGGAAAATGATAAAGCTAATTTGAATCTTTGTCGCTAATAAACAAAAGCAAAGTGAGATATATATAGAAATCAAAGGATCCAACTTTCTCGTGTGTCGAGAAATTCTTACATGATCTAAATGTACTTAAAACCATGTTAACCATATACAGTCAGATCAACCAAACCAAAACCAAACCACTCCATGGATTTCCGAGCCAGAATCAACCAGTCATCCAGCCACCTTTTCTTTTTATCTCTCTCTCTCTCTCTCTCTCTCTACTTTCTCTCTCTCTCTCTCTCTCTCTCTCTCTCTCTCTCTCTCTCTCTCTCTCTCTCTCTCTCTCTCTCTCTCTCTCTCTCTCTCTCTCTCTCTCGTATGTACTAGAGGACGGTTGAGACAAATATATTTTAGGTTTTTTTGATTAATATACGTACGTAAGTTTAAAAGAGTTGATAACATCAAGACGGAAGAATTGATGATACCTAGACAGATACGAAGCAACTAATCGAATGATGTTATGCCAACTCAAATGTGTTTCTCTCTCTACTGGTTAATTAAGGGGTCGGAGAGATGGTGCTTGGGTATATAACACTTTATTGGGCGAGGGGTGTTGTGTGGCTTGTTGGTGCTTTCAATAAAGCAAAAATCTAAGCTTGCCAGATTCCTTTCTTTTTAGACTGCAAAAATCACTCTTGCATAACACATTTCTTTTCTTTTTCCCATTTTATTTATTTCATAAATTACCCGCCCTTCACTTTAGTTTCGTAATTATGATGGTGGAAGATTTTCGTTCAAACTACACACTCTTTTACTTTTTCAACACACGGATGAGATGAGAAAGAAGGCACTCAAGATGCAAAGAAAACCATGTGTTTTGTTTTTAACCTCATTATGATCACTCATCATTAACCTCTCTTTCTCTTGAACATATATAGAGATTAATATATAAGGCTGTAATATTATTTGTATCTCTTTTGTAGTGGTTTATAATTTTTAAGGAATTATATATACAACATGGTCTTACTGTTGCTCTTAATTTTTAACCTCTTACATATATATATATCTTCTTGACCAATTAGTCCCCATATATATGCCACTTAATTATTTTTTTAAAGAGAATGTTTCACTGACTTAAGCCATAATAAATGCCCCACTCCAAAAGAACTTGCAAGAAAAATAAAATTATTATATATTAGATAACCAGGGTTTAGTTAAATTTAGTGAAATAAGTGTGTTATAATTAAGCTGACTTCTTTCTTTTACGTTATTTATATTGAACATGAAGATCGTCACTTCGCTAACATGTGTTTATAAGAGTAATGCATATATATGTCCATGGAAAAATCTGGATCAACATCACTAGTTATATATAGCATAATCAACATAATATAGCACACAATTGTACACATTAATGGTGAAACACTTGGCAAGTACATGGAATTACCTCTCATACACATTAATAGAATTAACCAACACCATACCATCACGTACATTAAACTTAACATATAATGTATACCTACCATTGATTCTCCTCCAGTTCTTCAGCGGCTAATTAATTAACGTTGAAATGTGGAATCTTAATTGATCAACCATATTACACTCAAGCTTCGAATTAGCTAGGTTTTGAAATCCAAGTTATATAAATTACTTTATAACATGCAACGTACGTTTAACTGAATCATCCTGAATATGCATATCGATCCCCTAATTACCCCAAGGTATATCATAGGAAATGTGTAGTGGGAGTAGTCGTGCTGACACCAGAAAATTCTGCCCAGGAATTTCCAGCCCATGATTGTTGGTTGGCATTTTCCAACATACCCAAAAACTGCCTTGATAAATTTAAGCCTCGATTGTCTTCTACCTTCACCGGGGGATCAATCTGCTGAGAATTAGTATCGATCCTGGAATTCTTTAAACTTATGTCTCCTCCAACCATTGAAGATGATTGTGCTTCGATGACACCTTCATTTTGATAGTTAAATAGACTAGAATTGTTGGTTACCTCAAATCCAGGCAAGAAATTAGGCAGTCTCCAATTCTCATTCCCTCCAATTGATAGAATGTTGTTGAAATGATTGCTACTACCAGTTCCTATTTGAAAATTTCCGATTTCACTTGGAGGCTGAAATCCACCAATACTGGAGCTAAGATTGCCAGCAGCACCTCCATATTGACTAAGAGAACTCATGAAGGGCAAGTGAAGTGAAGGTGGATGATGGAGTTGACTACTACTTGTCATATTCTCTGAGCTACTTCGTGGAGGACTTACACTTAGGGATTTAGGCGCGCCTGATTGGCTTGGGGATTTGGAGCTTCTGCTTTTGCTACTTCTTTTGTTTCTCCTACAACCACCACCAACAGGAACATTTCTTAAAGCACCACCTCTAGTCCAGTAACGCCTGCACGTCTTGCAAAAGTGTCGAGGCTGAGTGAGGCTATAGTTGTTGAAGTAGCAAAATTTGGTGTTGGTGGAATCACAACGCGGGCAGTTTAGACCTGGCTCTGGCAAGGGTAGCTTGGCTAACCTAGCTCGATCAACCATAGATCCTGGTCTGGTCAATCCTTCTCCACCTCCACCTCCACCACCACAAGGTTGTGAAGGCGGCGGTGGAGGTGGAAGATTAGGGTTTTCACTAACACCACCGCCGACACCTCCACTTCCATGATTGTTTGATTGCTGAAGCTGTGAAAAAACCACCGAAAATAGAATGAAAACCAAACAAAGAAAGGATCATGGTATATTCAACAAGAGATTTGAAGAGGAATATGAATGAGCATATATCATCTTTTTTTTACATAAAAAGCACTTGAATTCCTTTTATTTTTGATTGGATGAATCGAAGAAGTAATTAATATAAAAGAGATTGATCATGTATCAAAGGGAGAAGTCCTAAAGATCATACCTGATGATGCCAATTGTGGTGATCAAGATAGGGTGGAACAGATGAGAAAACCATGATTTAAATTCGAGCTCTCTTTTTCTCTTTTAGAAAGGTTTCAAGGGTTTTTTTGGAAATATATGGGGGTGGGGAATCAAAAACAAGAGAATAAAACACAGAGAAAAGAGAAATTAATGGGAAGGAGAGGAAGGATAAAAAGAAGAGGCTTTTGTTTTGCTTAAATTTCCTTTTATTTTATTCACAGTTTTGCATCTCTTTTTGTATTTATTATTATGATTAGGGTTTTTGGGAGTGAGTGGACGAAGTTTCTTAGCCTTTAAGCTTTCTCAGAGTGACACTCTGTGACACACTTAGTGCTCGGGTAAAAAAGAGACATCTGACCCCTCCATGCATATATACATATATACTATATATACATGTGTATCTATATGTACATGCATAAAATAGTTTGAGAGAGGGATGCATGTATACATATATGCATCTAAAAGTGTGTATGTGTGAAATATCATTGTCTTCTATGCAATATAAGGTGGCATGATGGTGGGGATAAAGGTTCTTACGTAATTATAATATCATAAACCAGAAATATGGAGGAGTCCACTTCAGATTTTCATCAAGGCTAAGTAAACAAGTGTACAACTCCATAAAATGATGTTTAATTAATTAGTTTTTTTCTAAGTTATAATTAGGGCATTTATCATGTATTAAACTCATTAGACTCATTAGAGCTTAATAGCTTGTTATATAATAATTCTAGTTTTTCATATAACTTATCAATTTTTATCTACAATACATTATACTCTATAAAATTCAATTAAACATATTTTTAACAATTAAAAAGTTTCATTTTTTCTACAGAAAAGTTCAATGACCATTAAATTTTATATTCATTGAATGTCAATATGACATCCCATGATGCCTCAATGAGCATTACTTTCTACTTAAAGGTTAGTTTATGATCTCAATTTCTTCCATATTATGCTTCCACACTTTTTAAACAATTTGAACCCGTGGCTGGTTTTATCCATCGCCATCATTAGAAGACAAAACTAACCAACACCAAAATGACACCATGTAACAACAATGTTGCTATGCGTGAGGTAATTACATTGTTTATTTACGGTTCTTATCATAATATGAGATTTGACTACTTTTTCTTAATAGTAGTAGAAATGGAGCATAAGTTTTTTTTTTCTCTCTCTCTAAAAAACATGGTCTAGCCATCTTAAACTTGTATTATTGTATCTTGGAACCATATGGGATACAAGTGCTTGAAGAAATGACGGTTTCAATTTTCATTTTTACTTATATAGAAACTTTTTCTTTCTTACCGATGATGATGACTAGGAAAACATGCATCAAGGTGATGAATTTAACATCAATTACCATATGGATGACTCGAAAAATGGAGTTTTAGCTCAAAAAACCCCATAGAGGTGATGCTCCTTACCAAATTCAGTAACAACCCCTTTGGCACATATCACAAGCTTTTCTGCTTTGGGTCATCTAACCGAAAAACATCCCTGCATTGTCACCCATCCTCCCACTCAGGCACACTTAACCATAAAGTTTGTATGGTATTTGCTGCCTTCATGGATTTAAATGTATTGTGACATGGAGTATATTCACACCCCTTTCAAGAAATGCTACATTCTCGTTCTTAGCCGATGTGGGATCAGGTACATATAGCCACCAACCTTCACCCCCTTTATAGGGTTCGACGTCCTTGTGGAGCACACCGACTTATTCTCTAGCTCTGATACCATTGGTGACAACCCCTTTGGCACATATCATAATATTATCCGCTTTGGGTCACCTTATAGGAAAACTTCTCACTAAAGTCACCCATCTTCCCACTTGGGCATGCTTAACCAAATAGTTCTTATGGTATCTACCACCCTCACGCATTTAAAACGTGTTTCTTTAGGAAGGTATCCATACTCCTTTCAAGGTTTGTTTAGTTATCCTTCCCTAATGTGTACGAATCCTCGAGGTATGGAAATTAAAGTAATTTTTGGAGTTTTGTGTTGGCTACAAAGTGGCGAATGTGTCCCCACGATGTGGTATGGCAGCTTAATCTCGTATCCCAAATTGGCCGCCATGACGTGGCAATATATTGGCCATGACATGACGTCTATTTTTGGGCAAACCCTAATTTCATGCTTAAGGCCCTATTTAAGGGAAGTGATGGCTAGGGTTTCCTCTACCATCACCCTCCATCACCTCCAAGAGCCTTGAAGAAAACTTAACCCCCTCTCTCTCTCTCTCTATATATATATATATATATATATATATATATATATATATATATATATATATATATCTTTCTATCTCTCTATCATATTTGAGCTTACCTTTGGTGTTGTAGTGCACTTTTAAGGAAGGATAAGAGGATTTGGTGCAAGGATTAAGCAAACAACACCTACCCATCTTTAAGATCATTTTTTTTTACCATTTGTAAGGATTCATGCTTTCATATTGTAACATTCGGACTTCCAGGTATATTGTTTATTTATTTATGTTTAAGGACTATCGAGCAACTCGACGAGTTGGTGCTACAACTCGTTGAGTAGAGTCGCGTTGTGCCACGTGGGATTAATGATCTACTCGACGAGTCAGAGAGTCGACTCGCCGAGTAGATGCTGGGAAGTGAAACCCTAAATCCCTGGGTTTAGGGCCTATCTAAGGGCACTTATAGCCTCATTTGCGACTCATCAGCTGCTTAACCTTTCTGTGTGAAAACCTAATCGAGCGTAGTGAGCTAAGAGAGTCTCCAAGCTAACCTTGAAGGATTTTAGTGCATCTTTGAGGAGGAAGAGGAGTTTAATCAACAAGGAAAAAGAAGGAGTTTTTGGGATTCAGGCCATTTCGTCCAGAGCTTCAAGAGGAAGGTAAAAAGCTTGAATCTTTCCCCTTTATTTGGTTAGATCTCATGAGTTGAGAAATTAGGGTTTTCATCACATTTTATTTTGGGACTTAGAGATTACTAAGTTATCAGAGGTTTAAACCTCAGATCTGGACCTTGTGAGGTCCCTAGAGCCTAAAGGTCCCAACTTTATTCATCCATATGAGGAGTATGGTGTTTAACATCTCGTGAGAGAATGTATTGGTAGATGGGAGCAAAACCACCATGCATGAGCATAAAGATCGAAGCTTTACGTGACAATCGAGCCTTAGGATGGTAGATCTAGTGTTTGGAGTGATAGATCTTCCTTAAAACTTCTGAATGAGAAATCAGATCGAAGAGACTTGCCGAGTCCATGAGCTGACTCGACGAGTCGGATAGGGTTTGTCCCAATGAACTGGACCATGCGATAGCTCGACGAGTTAGGGGTTAACTCGGCGAGCTAGACCTTCATGAGACTTATGAGGAACGAGTGGACTCGACGAGTCACATGAGTGCACTCGGTGAGTCAGGTCAAACCTGGACTGTTGACTCGAGTTTGACTTCTGTTGACTTTAGGGTTTGGTCAACATAAGTAATGGAGACCATGGAGGGGTAAAATGGTCTTTTACCCATTCCAAGAGTTAGAGAGAAAGAGAGAACAACCTTTGGTGTATTTGAGTATGAATAGAGTATTAATTAGAGACAATTATCAAATGTGTTAGGCGAAGGCTAGTTCGAGATTTCCGAGTACGAGACTTTTACTTGGTAGCTTACGAGGTGAGTCTTCTCACTATACTTACCATGAGTGGTATCTTTGTGTGACTGGGATGTTTATTGTGCTTACCTGTGTATCTTAATATTTTGCATTATGTCTTTGTGATTTATGCTGAGTATTATTTTTATGAGCTTATTGAGTTGGGGTCGGAGGGTCCCACTGAGACACATTGACTGGAGGGTCTTATTGAGTTATAGCCTAGAGTGGCTATTGAGCTGTGTATGGTATTTTGGGGAACTCACTAAGCTTACTTACCGTGTTATGTGTTATGTGTTTCAGGTACCTCTAAGGATCACGGGAAGGCACCGACTTGATTGTACACACATCAGAGATTGAGTTATGATTGAGAGGATCCTGGAGTTTTATATATATATAGTTTTTGGATATGAGTTTTGATGATTTGACATTGTGAAATTTATTGATTTTGTTATTGGAATAAATGTGTTTTTAAATTGAAAAATTTGGTTTGAAAATTTACGTTGTTACAAGTTGGTATCAGAGCCTTGGTTTGAGGGATTCGGATGCACCTCCGGGTGTGTTTGGACTCAAACTGAGGATTTGAGAAAAATTTTCAAAAGAAATGATTTTTGTAAAATGAGAAAGAGTTTTAAAAGAAAACGAGTTGGAGCGGTGTGTACAATCAGCCAGAGCCCGAACGCTGATTTCCCAAAATACCCTTACTTTTGTGTTATGAGATATGTATGAGATATTTTATTAGAATTGCATGCTAGAGAGTAGGCTAGGTATTTCCTATTCTAGGGCTAGAGTTGCCTGATTTGTGATGCCTTAGCCTAGGAGATGCTTTTGATCAGTATTATCTGTTATTTGCTTAAGTATGTTCTGAGTTCTGAGTCGGGAGATAATCTAGGAAGAGATACTTAGATGAGCTTGAGAGGGGTCTTCTGAGAGAGTAGTCTGTGATTCATGAGATATAGAGTATTTGTGAATTAGAATCCTAGGAGGAGGACTTGGGGTGACTATAGGTGGGGTGTGGAAGGTAGTATTGGGCCCGTACTACTGAAAGCACTCGGTCTGTATGCAATCCAAGTAAGAATCCTTAGGATGCTAAGGAGCAAGTGGGGATGAGTAGTCGAGTGTGAGCATGCTCAAGCGAGTCTCTGATGATTTTGTGTTGTGTTTCAGAGACATCTTGGTAGGTACACGCCACACCCTAGAGAGCAGTGGAGTTAGCGATGATGAGATTCGCAGGATGATTCACGATGAGGTGGCCGCAGCCATACGAGAGGCTATTCCAGAGATGTTTGGGTCTATTAAGTCCACTTTGATCGAGACATTTGACAAGCGATATGTTGCAGTTTCTGAGGTGGCTGCTACTGCAGCCACCGCAACTGTCGCTGCAGCCAGGCCACAGGGAGGTGACTCATTGCTGTACCGGGAGTTCAGCAACACAAAGCCACCAGAGTTTGATGGAACACATGATCCGATTGTTGAGATGAGATGGATCTCTGATATCGAGGGGTGTTTCTACACTTGTTCATGTCCAGAGAACTTGAGGGTACGGTTCGCGCTGAACCAGCTTCGCTTGGGAGCGAAGGACTGGTGGAAGTTTGTAACGGCCAGTTTTACTCGTGCAGAGCACACTGCGATGTCTTGGGAGAGGTTTACTATGATATTCTGAGATGAGTATGTTCCCCCAATGGAGAGGGAACAGTTGGCCCAGGAGTTTCTGTCTCTCAAGCAGAAGACAGAGTTGGTGACTGAGGTTACACAGATGTTTCACGAGAGGGCACTGTTCTTCCCTGAGCATGTGTTGACTGAGCAGGCGTGCATGAGCTGGTATTTGAGCATTCTGAGGAAGGATATTCGAGAGTTCGTGGCGAACTCGTCTTATCGAACATTTTCTGATCTTCAGAAAAATGTGAAGATGAGGGAGATCTAGCTGGAGACTCAGGCCAGGGAGGAAGTAGAGTCTCAGGGGAGAGACCAAAGGCCGACACAGTCTCAGCTGGTAGCAAGGCGGGCTAAGCCCGCTGATTCGAGATCTGGAGGCCAGAAGGGCCGCACTTATAGCTAGTGCGACAAGAGTCATGAGGGATCTTGCCGGACAGGGATTTGCTACAAATGCGGCAAGGAGGGGCATATGGCGAAGGATTCCCCAAGGGATTTGTAGTCTGTTTTCACTACAGTCTGACCGGCCATCGGAAGGCCGAGTGACCCCAGATCGTTCAGGATCAGCCCAGGGTTCCACTCCTACTGCTTTGCGTGCTACTGATTATCGGCCGGTGAAGGCCGAGGTTCCGAGGGCTCGTGGGAGAGCTTTTCAGCTGACAGCGGAGGAGGTCCCCGCAGCACCTGATGTCGTGGCTGGTACGTATTTCCTTATTTATTTATTTTTTGATATTTATTGTGCTTATTCTGTATTGTATTTAGGTACATTTCTTATGAGTTCTATACCTTCTTTGGTGTTATTTGACTCAGGTGCGAGTCGATCATTTATGCCCTTAGCTTTTAGTCATCACATTTGTGTCCAACGTGAGACGTTGAGTCGACCTATGAGGGTTTCTATAGCGGAAGAGCAAGCGGTTTTTGCTACTGATGTATTTCGAGGATGTGTGTTGGAGATCTTTGGTGTCGAGTTTCCGATTGATCTGATACAGATTGTGATGGGTGATGTCTGTGTCATCGTGGGCATGGATTGGTTGAGCCCATTTGGAGCAGTGATCGACTGCGAGCGTCAGTTGGTGACTATACGAAACCCCAGTGGGGGAGTGCTTATAGTTTATGGCGAGGGTACCAGATCTAGGTTAGCTTTCTACTCTGCTGCCAGGGCGAGGTAGAGTTTACAACAGGGTTGTATGGATTTTTTAGCGTATGTGATGGATACGCGGGTTGCTACGGAGAGACCGAGTTCTAACGCCGAGGTTCCGATAGTGAGTGAGTTTCTGGATGTTTTTCCCGAGGAGTTACTGGGTGTGCCTCCCGAGAGGCAAGTGGAGTTCTGGATTGATTTGGTTCCGGGAAGCGGCGCCTATCGCCAAGACACCTTATCGCCTTGCGCCCCCAGAGGTGTAGGAGTTATCCTCACAGCTCTAGGAGCTGCTGGGGAAGGGATTTATCAGGCCGAGTAGCTCACCGTAGGGAGCGCCGACCCTTTTTTTCAAGAAAAAGGATGGATCACACCGGATGTGCATTGATTACCAGGAGTTGAACAAGCTAACGGTCAAGAACCGTTATCCACTTCCAAGGATCGACGATTTGTTCGATCAGTTGCAGGGGGCATCTTGGTTTTCCAAGATTGATTTAAGATCGGGATATCACCAGATGAGAGTATGCGAGGAAGATATTCAGAAGATGACCTTTATAACTCGTTATGGGCATTACAAGTTCATGGTGATGCCTTTTGGGCTACCGACGCACCGGCAACGTTCATGGATCTCATGAACCAGGTGTGCAGGCCTATGTTGGACCAGTCAGTGATCATGTTCATCGACTCGGAAGGGTGTAAATTTTGTTTGGGGGCCTAAGCAGCAGACACCATTCGAGACTCTTCGCCTAAGATTGTGCGAAGCTCCGGTGTCAGCCCTTCCAGAGGGAGTGGAGGACTTCGTAGTCTATTGTGATGTGTCTATTTTAGGGATGGGTGCAGTGCTGATGCAGAGGGGGCACGTGATAGCATACGCATTGAGGCAGTTGAAGCCTCATGAGACGAGATATCCCACCCACTATCTAGAGCTGGGGGCGGTGGTGTTCGCCCTCAAGATCTGACACCACTATTTGTACGGGGTTCGGTGTAACATATACATGGACCACAAGAGCCTAAAGTATCTCATGGATCAACCCAACCTAAACATGAGACAGAGGAGATGGTTGAATGTGGTGAAAGACTATGACTGTGACATCCTGTATCATACGGGCAAGGCTAATGTGGTAGCTGACGCCCTGAGCCGTAGAGCTGAGAGTGCTCTGATCCGAGATGTGTGTATGAGGATGACGGTGATGATTTTAGATACCATTCGAGAGGCCCAGGTGGAGGCCGTGAGACCGGAGAACCGTGAGAGGGAGCGGGTGATTGGGTAGGTTTTTGAGTTTGTGACGGAAAGTCGTGGGGTTATGACTTTCCAAGGGCGGATTTGAGTGCCCTATACGGGCGGAGCTCGGCGTATACTGATGGAGGAGGCGCATAGATCGAGATTCTCGATCCATCCTAGGGCCACTAAGATGTATTTGGACCTAAAGAGGGATTACTGGTGGCCCTATATGAAGAGGGATGTTAATTGGGTAGTTGAGAGGTGCTTGACCTACCGTCGGGTCAAGGCAGAGCACCAGCTTCCACACAGTCCATTATAGCATCTGGAGATCCCCCCCGTGGAAGTGGGAACATATTTCTATGGACATTATCACCAAGTTATCGAGGACTGCGCGTGGATTTGATGTGATTTGGGTGATTGTGAATCGGGTGACGAAGAGCGCTCACTTCCTTGCAATCAGTGAGAGTTATTTTGCAGAGAGACTGGCCGAGATTTATGTGAGAGATGTGGTAGCTCAGCATGGAGTGCTGACCTCGATAGTGTCAGATCGAGATGTGCATTTTATTTCTAGGTTCTGGAAGAAATTTCATGAGGACTTGGGTACCCGGTTACAATTCAGTACCGCATACCATCCGCAGATAGACGGGCAGAGCGAGCGGACGATTCAGACGCTTGAGGACATGCGGCGTGCATGTGTTATGGATTTCGGAGGAAGTTGGGACACTTATTTTCCCTTGGATGAGTTTTCTTACAACAACAACCATCATTCGAGCATTGGTATGCCTCCTTTTGAGCTTCTTTATGGGAGAAGGTATCAGACTCCCATTTGTTGGGGAGATGTTGGGCATCGAGTGATGGGTGACACTGAGATAGTGCTAAAGACGACTGAGCAGATTCATCAGGTCAGACAGAGGTTAATGACGACTCAGAGTTGCCAGAAAAGTTATGCAGACAAGCGACGATCCGAGTTGGATTTCCAGGTCGGAGATTTTGTTCTCTTGAAGGTATCCCCTTGGAAAGGGGTGATTCGATTCAAGAAAGGGGCAAGTTGGGGCCCCTGTACATTGTTCCTTTCAGAGTGACCGCAAGAGTGGGTAAGATAGCATACCGGTTAGAACTGTTGGATTAATGTCTAAGTCCATAACTATAATTGGTAAGACTTGACCCGACCCGACATGGTCCATTTGGGTTGCATGGCATCATGCATTTGGATAGACTATAATGAGAGAAATAACACTTAAGGTTTGTTAATATATTATAAGTTCTAATATATTAATAAGATTATTTAATTAGTATTGATCAAGAATTAATCTAGGATTAATTAAGTGATCAAAAGAAAACTAATTAAATATATGGGTTGATTGTGTAAATCATCCATACTTGTATAGTGGGCTAATGCTCCATGGATTATCAAGTTGGGCTAAAACCCACAGGATGCTCCATGGATGCTCCATGGTGTATTTGAACCCATGGATCCAAGGAAATGGAAAGCCATGACAATTAGGGTTTACCCTAGTTGTGACACTATATAAAGATCTTGTTGGTGACAAAATCGGCACTAGAGTATATGTGAAAGGGCTAGCCGATTTTATGAAGTGTGGATTTCTCTCTAATCTATTACAAGTGTATTTGGTGTTGTGTGAACCATTTGAGGTGTCACACTTGGGGCACTAGGCACTCAAGCTTCATGAAGACATTCTACATCAAAAAGGTATGTAATTCTAACTTGATATATTCATATGAATCAATGTTATTATGCTAGTTAGGATGAATACCTTGGAAAGTTCATATTTGCATGTATAATAGAGAAAACATAGATCCAAGGTATTTAGGGTTGCATGTACACTTAGGAGTGTTAGAATGCTCAAAACCCAACAAGAACTACCTGCAGAGTTGAGTCAGTTCCATAACACCTTCCACATGTCTAAGCTGAGGAAGTGTGTAGTCAATGAGATGACAGTGGTGCCATTAGAGGACATTCAGGTGGATGCGAGCCTGAATTATATTGAGAGGCCGATTTGATCTAGGATCGAAAGGTGAAGGTTCTAAGAAACAAAGAAGTGCCCCTCGTTCAGGTCCAGTGGAAACATCGGAGCGGGTCCGAGTTGACTTGGGAGCCGGAATCCGAGATGCGAGAGAAGTACCCAGAGCTATTTCCAGAGCATGACTTCGAGGGCGAAGTATGAATCTAGTGGGGGAGAATTGTAACATCCGAACTTCCAGGTATATTGTTTATTTATTTATTTTTTAGGACTATCGAGCAACTCGACGAGTTGGTGCTACAACTCATCGAGTAGAGTCGCGTTGTGCCACGTGGGATTAATGATCTACTCGACGAGTCAGAGAGTCGACTCGCCGAGTAGACGCTAGGAAGTGAAACCCTAAATCGCCGAGTAGACGAGTTGGTCGTAATTCTTCGTGGACCATTGGTGTGACAGATTTATATAAGAGCTATTGACTATAGCGAATTAGTACTTTCTTAGGAAAGCACAACTATATTCTAGGGCTTACTCTATTAGGTTTAGGTTTAGGTATATCCCTTAACCTACAAATAAAAAGTATTATTAATTATACTACTAAGGGACTACTTACGGGAGCGGTGACAGGATAGACATGTCGCGTTTGGTTGCTGGATTTCAGAATGGATGTATGCTAAAATGATCATGTCCACCGACTGTCTTGACTGGCCGGTGCCTTATCAGCTAGACCTGAAGTAACAAACAATAATTAATAATACTCGTGAACACAACAAACACAAAGATATAGAGTTATGTATGAATGCAGTCCCGCGATGAGAACACAGGTATATATAACCTAAAAATATAGAAAAACCCAAAACGTCGATAACAATACAATGCAAGGTTTTAGGTCAAACTCCTTAGTCGAGTTTTATTGTACATGGGCCGAACGACAACTAAACATAGCCTGATCAGCTATGTTTAATTATGGTTAGACCGATGCACAACTAAACTTGGATACGGTGGTTGATAGACTAAAACACTTGAAGATTCTAGAAGATTCAAGAAAGATCGATGTTCAAGTCACAAAGGAAAAACACTAAGGAACTCGAAATCAAGCAACGTCTTATGCTTGCGAAAAATAAGTGTTGCAAATCCTCACAAACACCAATCATGTCTGATGTTTATTATAGAACCGTAAGTATTTAGTCATGATACTCTACGTATATTCCTATTAGATATTTAAGAATACCTTCGAAAACACACCTATTCGTAAATCAATTCAAGTTACGATTACCGACGACTACTACGTTATGAAATTCAAATAATATCAATGATTGTAGTATTATCGCTTACAATACTTTCACACAACTCATGTCTATTTCAAACCAGTTGTAATGGGACAAAGCAGTGTCCCACAAGAGATCAATTAGTGATCATTCATCATCAACGTAATCACAACTTCAATTGAGTGAACAATCAAACAACGCCTCTGAACAAAGTAAAGATTGGAGCATTAACCGTAGAAATAATAGTAGCGTTTCAAGGGATTGCACACACGGAAATTTCATAAGCTACATACCTAGATCCTTCTACGACATTGAAGGGGTTGTAGGAATGAATCTTTGGATCAAAAAGACAGAATCCATCTTCCAAATAAGCTTCTGTCCGAATGATTACAAAGTACGATTTGTAGCTTGTAATTTTCTGATGCAACATTAACATGGTAGAACAACCATGCAAAGACAATGGCCATACGACTACACTTCCCTGATCATTTGGATCCAGAGACAATTAAGAGATTATGGCCTGAATATGAAGAATATTCCTCTTTATTGCGACTCAGAAAGCGCCATCAGGATCTGTCATAATCCAGTGCAACATTTCAAGACGAAACACATAACACTGAGATATCAGTTCATTAAGGATCATGTAGAAGATGTGAATGTTGAAGTTCACTTCATTCGTTCCTCTGATCAATTGGATGACATCTTCACTAAGGCCTTGCCTGAAGCATCGTTTAATAAAATACTACAAGGCTTAGGAATGATGGAAGCTAAGTCAGTTCCAAAAGCACACTCGTTTCATTAAGTATAACTTTCGCTTTCGCTTTCTTAAAATTTTCTAACAACCGAAATGAGCCGAACGCTCGATCTATTTCGGCTCCTGATTTTTCGGGAACCGAAATGAACCAAAGGCTCGGTGTATTTCGGCTCCTGATTTTTCGGGAACCGAAATGAACTGAAGACTCGGTCCATTTCGCCTCTTATAATTTTTCAAAGCGAGCGATTGTTTCATCTCATGGTTTGGATCTTACATATCCTTTGTATACTATGTATATCTTTTGTTTACTTTACTTTATATCTTCAATTCATTACTAAAATTCAAAAATATTTTCTCTTCTATTTTTATTTCTTTTTCAGAAAATGTATAAAACTCACAAATATTTTCTTTTCTGTTTTTTATTTTTTTAAAGGTTCGTAAAATCCAAAAATATTTTTTTTTTAATTCAGTATCACAGATGCACTTTCATGATGGAGACTGGCGCATGTATAATACTCTTTATCTATGTACTAGCTAAGTGTCCCTAGAAGCATGTTGTTGCATGTCGACCGAAGCCTCCAAGACTTTGAGTGAAGCCTTACTGATTCGATATACACCAATCATTTCTTCCCAATTAGGCTAATAAAATCACTCAAGTCATGAGCCACCTTACTCTTCTCACATTGAGTTAAGAGTTATCTGCGTGGTCTATTTTAATTGCAGAGGTACTTTCAGTTCTTTAACCACCTACTCTTGTTTCTTCATCTCACTTCAGTTCATAATCGTAACCCTTGAGACTCTTAGCATTTACCACTGAGGTTTATGGTTACACAAAATATGTGTTGATGATCTTAGTTTCGTTTCACCGCGTGCTAAGTGAGACCCAAAAACCAATGCCTTAAACAAATTGACGGTCTGTACCTTGAAATCTTTTTATTTTTGTGTGATCCTTATGAATTTGTCTAAATACCGAGACTTTTCTTCCCAAAAGATCCAGTTTTTTTTTTTTTTTTTTTTTTTTTTTTTTTTTTTTTTTTTTTTTTTTTTTTTTAAGATTTCAATCTCACATATCACCAAGTCACTGAATATATTAACTAACCTACTTGTTCAATAGGCCATACTAGTCTCACAAGTACTTCATCCAACTTTCGGACTTATGTCAAGTACTGAAGTTCGGTTGAAGCGAAACCACCCCTTATAGCCTCAATTTGAAAATATGCCTTTCAATGTTTCTTAATAAACATTTGATCATAATTCAACGGGAAACCACACAGACACTTCTAAGTCTCTCTTCACTTTGAAGGAGGTGATTCGTACTCGGAATCCATATTTTCGTGTCTAAATAGACATCACTTAAATCCCACAAATACTTTGCTTTATTTTTTTCTATTGCCACACTCTTGCACAAAGATCTTTATGATTTTCTCAATTCTTGTTCATGGTACTAATGTTAATTTTTCAGTTTTGAACCTTCGGTTGTAAATGCAATGGTGGTATAATATGTTGAGGCGCGAACATTACCAGCCTTACATGAAGCGAAAGGGTTGGTCACAGTGTGCAAAAGGATTTGAAACATTTTTAAAGTTGGAAAGGCGGTAACAAGGTACGATTTCAAATCGAATCATTGGATAAGAATTGCAAAGGGCGCGTGAATTTGAAACGATTCCTTTCATCACGCCTGATGACGTCTTCCTAGGGAAACACAACTGTCAAATCGGGCTTTTACAGGCGCCGCTTCAGAATATCGTATCATCATTACTCAAGATTCTTTCTCTCTCCTGGGAACGGTATATAAGGTTCTCTCACACTCCTTATACTCGTTTACCACTTCCAAAATCTCTCAGAACACGTAGGCGAATTTCTACTGTTCATCTTCTTCTTCATACCTGCAACAATGACTGAATCTTCATCTATTCATGGAAAAACTACCTCATCCACTTTGCTGACCTTCAAACCCAACCAAAACTTAATCATCAAGCTGGATCCTTTTCTATACGATTCCTATATGCTCCAAGTGGTTGAATGTCTCAAATATTCACCACTTGTGATCGCTATGACTCAGGTGGAATCGGTTCCCATGTCTTTGCTCTCTCAAGTCTATACAACGGCTTCTTATGACAAGAGTAAAGAATACATTTTCTTTGAAATCTTCAACCACAAAACCTTTGTGTCTAGAGTTTTATTTTGCTCCCTGTTGAAGCTTACATCTGATGATTCATTGGTTAATCCTGACTCCGTCTCTACGACTCAGTTGTTCACGATGTTTTACGACATGGGATACACTGATCTTCTTACAACGGTGACCAAGTTCAAGAAGTCCTGCCTCTTACCACAGTGGAATGGGTTATTTACCCTTTTATTCAAGGCCTTTGCTGAAAGGGTTGCTGGGTCAGATGGGGCTAGCAAAACTCTCATGACCTTACTCTATGGGATTTATTACGACATCAACTTGGACTATGGAGTCATTTTATGGTCGCAATTGGTACAAAGCCTCAACTGCTCTTCAAAACACTCTGAAATCTCGTGTGGTAGGTTTTGGACCCTTATTACTCACCGGGCCATTGAGAAGTTTAATGTTCCTATCATGGCTGATGCACTCAGATCGTCAATCAACACCTTCCACACAACCAAGATCATTATCTCTGATCCAACTAAATTCGTGTTAGTTGGTTCCATTCCTGAATCGATGTATTGGTGTGTTTCTGCCGAAAGCAAGGTGTTGTTGAACTATATGTTTGCTGGTGTACTCATCCCCCTCATGATTACCTTATTTGACATAAATTGCTGAGGAATCCCTAAAGCAGTATTATCACCCGATGAAAATCCTTAGACTAGGTCCCTTATGATAGGTGTTTTGTAACGACATGAAATTTTCAAAACAATTCTTCATTTTAAAACATACTTTCATTCACACGATAATCATAAAAACATAATGTGTCCACTATAACATAACAAAACATGTCCCAATATCTCAATATCAGAAACTCCATGAGTGTGTACAAATCATGTCGGCGCCTTCCCGCGATCCTCACTAGTACCTGAAACACATCACACAACAAATGTAAGCATACATGCTTAGTGAGTTCCCCAAAATACCACATACCCCACATACGCCTTTCCAGGCCATAACTCTGTAGGATATTCCGATCCATGTGTCTCAGGGGACTTCCGTCCCAAATCTCGGTAGACCTTCCGATCCTACCCATATAGACCTTCCGGTCCGTAACCTCTTGACCTTCCGGTCCTTACCAACATAACATACATAGCACATACATATATATCATCTTGATATATAGTGAGAAGACTCACCTCAACGAAGTCGGATATACTCTCGAGCTCAACGTCCCGACTTAGCATCCTCCTATTATTCAAATAACATTCCTGATCAATAAACTCTCATGATCTCATCTCTACAGACTGGGTAGAAGGCCATTCTACCTTTCCCCGAACTCTCCTGAATCAGTCTTGACCAGAATCCTAAAGTCAACGAAGGTCAACGGTCAAACTTTGACCCGACTCGTCTAGTGCACATGGGCGACTCGGCGAGTCCATGCGGTTTTTCTGAATCCTTTCAGCCTCTCTTGACTTGTCGAGTCATCATTCCACTCGACGGGTTACACCTGTCACGAATCGCGGGGCAACCCCAACTCGACTCGTCGAGTCCACCTATGAACTCGGCGAGTTGCCGCCATGCTCAAACTCAAATGGCCTTTTGAGGTTAGATCTGTTCCTCTAATCCATAGATATGACCTTCCCAAGCTCAATAAACATGTAAAGGTTCGATCTTGATACTCATGCAATGCCCAAATAACTCTACTTGAAGAAATAACCCCAAATACAACATCCTAAGTCCATTTCTTCCATAAGTCAACATAAAGCAAGATGGATAACATCCTCTGGACCACTATGGGTCCAGATCTGAAGTCTAAACATGATAAGGGACCATATTCCCAACAAATCGACCCAATAAAGGGTATAGGAATCCCTAGATCCATGGATTCTTTAACAAAACAGAAAGAGGATCGATATGCTACCTCAAAGATGATGCGCTCTGCTTGAAATCCACAAATATGCAACCTCCTTGGCCTCCTCTAAGCTGGAATCAACTTCTTCTTGCAAAACCAACCCACAAAGGTCAAATAATGGCTTCTTCTCTCTCACAAACGCTCAGACACTATAAGGGTTTCTCTCAAGGGTCTGGTGGCCGCAAATGGTGGCTATAAGGGTCCTTAAATAGGTCCCAAACCCAAGAAATTATGGTTTCAATAAATAGCGTGGACTCGCCGAGTCCACTCATGGACTCGTCGAGTCCATCATTAAATCAGACCAAAAGATGCGCGATCCCACTTGGCGAGTCTGAGCGCCTACTCGCCGAGCCCCTCTCATTAAATCAATATAAATACTTAACATAGGGTACCTGGGAATCCGGATGTTACAATTCTCCCCCACTAGAATCGGACTTCGCCCTCGAAGTCCTGCTCGACAAACAACACTGGATGCTGCTCTCGCATCTCCAACTCCGGCTCCCAGGTCAGCTCGGACCCTTTCCGATGTTGCCACTGGACCTGCACCAGTGACACCTCCTTGTTCCTCAGAAATTTGATCTTCCAATACCAAATTGCGATTGGCCTTTCAGCATAATTCAGGCTCGCATCCACCCAAATATCCTCCAGCGGTACTACCGCCGACTCGTCGGCTATACACTTTCTCAGCTGCGACACGTGGAAGGTATCATGAATCTGGCTCAATTCCGCAGGTAGCTCTAACCGATATGCTACCATTCCCACCCTTGCGGTCACCCTGAATGGACCGATGTACCGGGGCCCCAGCTTGCCCCTCTTCCTGAATCGAATCACTCCTTTCCAAGGAGATATTTTCCGGAGTACGAAGTCCCCCACTTGGAACTCCAGCTCGGATCGTGTCCAATCCGCATAACTCTTCTGACGAATCTGAGCCGTCAGTAACCTTTGTCTAACCCGTTGTATCTACTCTGCCTTCTGAAGTACTATCTCAGTGCTACCCATCACACGCTGCCCTACCTCTCCCCAGCAAATGGGAGTCTGACACCTCCTCCCATACAACAACTCGAAGGGAGGCATACCAATACTAGAATGGTGGCTGTTGTTGTACGAAAACTCAGCCAATGGCAGATACGTGTCCCAACTTCCTCCGAAGTCCAACACACATGCTCGGAGCATGTCCTCGAGTGTCTGAATCATCCGCTCACTCTGTCCGTCCGTCTGGGGGTGGTAGGCGGTACTGAAATGCAATCTCATACCCAACTCCTCGTGGAAATTCTTCCAGAACCTGGAAGTGAAACGTACATCTCGATCTGACACAATCGAGATTGGTACTCCATGACGTGATACCACCTCCTTCACATACAACTCTGCCAACTTCTCGACAGAAGAGCTCTCACTGATAGCAAAAAAATGTGTGCTCTTCATCAGCCGGTCGACGATCACCCAAATTGCATCGACAACCCTTGCGGTTCTTGGCAATTTGGTGATGAAGTCCATGGAAATCTTTTCCCACTTGCACTGGGGAACCTCAAGCGGCTGCAACTTGCCATGCGAACGCTGGTGCTCGGCCTTAACCTTGCGACAGGTCAAGCACCTCTCGACAAACCACGCGACATCCCTCTTGATACAAGGCCACCAATAATCTTTCTTCAGGTCCAAATACATCTTTGTGGCCCCGGGATGGATCGAGAATCTCACTCTATGTGCCTCCTCCATCAGAAGGGTACGTGCCCCACCTACATACGACACCCAAATCCGACCTTGAAAGTTCATCAGCCCTCGACTATCGGCAACAAACTTGGAGACCTGCCCAATCACCCGCTCCCTCTTGCGGTTCTCTGGTATCACGACCTCTGCCTGGGCCTCCTGAATAGTGTCCAACACCGGGGTCATCACTGTCTCATACAAGTACCTCGAATCGGGGCACTCTCCGCCCTATGGCTCAGCGCATCGGCTACCACATTAGCCTTGCCCGGGTGGTACATGATTTCACAATCATAATCCTTTACCACATCCAACCATCTCCTATGTCGCATATTCAGGTTGGGCTGATCCATCAGATACTTCAAACTCTTATGGTCAGTGTATATGGTACACCGAACGCCATATAAATAATGACGCCAAATCTTGAGGGCAAAAACCACTGCCCCCAACTCCAGATCATGGGTGGGATATCTCGCCTCATGAGGCTTCAGCTGCCTCGATGCATATGCTATCACATGCCCCCTCTGCATAAGCACCGCACCCAACCCTGATATCGATGCGTCACAATATACCACAAAATCCTCCATCCCTTCTGGGAGGGCTAATACCAGGGCTTCGCATAATTTCTGGCGAAATGTATCAAACGAGGTCTGCTGCTCCGGACCCCATGAAAAAGCAACACCCTTCCGGGTCAACCTGGTGAGTGGCACGATGATCTTGGAGAAATCCCTGATAAATCTCCGATAATAGCCAGCCAATCCTAGAAAGTTCCTGATCTCGGTGGGCGATCTCGGCACCTCCCACCGCGTGACCGCCTGAATCTTGGCTGGATCGACCAAAATCCCATTCTGGTTGACGAGGTACCCCAAGAACTGGACCTCTCGTAACCAGAACTCGCACTTGGAGAATTTGGCATAAAAGCCTCTCCGATCTCAGAACTCCGAGGATCTCCCTCAAATGCTCCTCATGCTGCTCTCTGGATCTCAAATACACCAATATATCATCAATGAACACAATCACCGAACAATCTAACATCGACCTACACACCCTGTTCATGAGATCCATGAACGCCGACGGTGCATTGGTGAGCCCGAAAGGCATCACCACGAACTCGTAATGTCCATAATGAGTCATAAACGCCGTCTTCTAGATATCCTCATCACGTACTCTCATCTGATGATATTGTTGGGTTTTGAGCAATCTAACACTTCCTAAGTGTGCATGCAACCCTAATAAACCTTGGATCTATGTTTATCTAATACATGCAAAATAATAATTTTTCCAAGGTTCATAACTTATCTAACATGGCGTGGGGAACTTTTAAATATAAAAGAGTTAGATGAGATTACATACCTTTTGATGAGATTGATTCCTTGGAGTTTGAGAGCCAAGCACCAATAGTGTGAATGCCTCAAATGGAAATCACAAATCACCACAAACACTTGGAAACCTTTAGAGAGCGTACACACACTTGTAATTTTCGGCCACACACAAGCACACACACTAGTGGCTATTTCATGCAACATAAGCATGCTTATATAGTGTACATGGTTAGGGTGAAACCCTAATAACCCATGACCTTTCCTTTTCCAAGGATCCATGGGTTAAAAGCTCCATGGATCATCCATGGACTTCCATCCAAGCCTAGCCCATTAACAAATGAGTGTTAGCCCACACCATATAAAACCAATAGCCCATAATCTAATTAGTTTTCCTTTTAATCTCTAAATTAATTCATAATTAATTTAAGACTAAGACTAATTAAATAACATAACTTCATATTATAACTTATAATATATTAATAAACATATGTGTATAACTCTCATAAAATTATCCATAAATTGTTCGGGTGAAGTGCAACCCAAATGGACCATGCCGGGTCGGGTCAAGTATATACCAAATAAGTTATGGACTTAGACACCTTATCCAACAGACTCCCACTTGGATAAGTCTAATAACTGTATTTGCCTATATAACTTCAGGAACCAACCAGCAATCGTAGCTCTCGAAAACTCTGTTGAACTATGAAGCGCCATTTTAAGACAAGTGATCATATAATCCTCTGTTCTCATGATATCAGCCGGACAAACACATGGAACTATGTCTTGCTTATTGTCTGGCAGTTGTTTCTCGATTTCCGATTTGTTTGACAAAGAACTTTACTGAACACATCAGTTTAGTTCTGGCCGGGCCCGATACATGGGTCAACACAAAATCATCGAGGGGCCCAGATATCGCTTCTATTTATAGAAGGAACAGATAAACTTCGACTCATATGCTTGTTCTACTACTTGTTGAATTATACACAAAGGAACGTTTTATAACATCAAGTTACTGATGCGTTTACGTGAAATCAATGCACAACCAACTCATAGGTAACGACTCATATCTCTAGGTTTGAAGACTTATATGATATTATCGTCTCACGATCACTCGAGATAAATTCCATGAAGTGATACAAGTGAGCGTGGGTTTATACCAATACTCATAACTTATGAGTATTCATGAACGTTGCAGAAACCATTGCCATGTCTAAACACCTTTAGCCATCTACAAACCCAATTCATGACAATCTTGATTCATACCTACTTCCGACGTATGACCGATTGTGGAGGTTTGAATAAATTAATTATTCTGGAAGTCAAAACATGCAAAACTGAAACAATAGTAAATAATTGACAATAACAGTAACACTTTACTCATAAATAAATCACAAATTTTATTCATCATCAAACATCGATTACATTTTACAAGTTTCAGGAAAACTATCTAATCTGTGAAACTAATATCGTCCCTCAGCCCGATGCGCCTCGCATGCTGAAAATGCTTAACCCTCGTCAGTCCCTTCGTAAGGGGATCTGCAGGATTCTCATCTGACGGTACCCTCTTTGCCACGAGGAGTCCTTCTTCAATCTTGTGTCTTATGAAGTGATATTTTCTGTCAATGTATCGGGATCTGCCATGATCTCTTGGTTCCTTGGCTAAGGCAACTGCACTATTGCTGTCACAGAAAATCTCCATAGGTTCTTTAATAGCTGGTACAACTCCAAGGTCTCCAATGAAGTTCTTTAGCCATATCGCCTCCTTCGCTGCTTCACTCGCTGCTATATACTCTGATTCACAAGTTGAATCAGCCACCGTCTCCTGCTTGGAACTCTTCTAAGAAATTGCCCCTCCATTTAAGGTAAAGACCCAGCCCGACTGAGAGCGGAAGTTATCCCTATCAGTCTGAAAACTAGCATCACTATACCCTAATACTCTCAAGTCATCACTCCCACCAAGGGTAAGGATCCAATCCTTAGTCCTCCGCAGATACTTGAGAATGTTCTTTACCGCGGTCCAATGAGCCTTGCCAGGGTTCCCTGATACCTGCTGACCATGCTCAAAGCAAATGCCACATCATGGCGGGTACAAGTCATAACATACATGATCGAGCCAACAACGGAAGTATACGGTAATTGGCTCATCTCAACTATCTCTGCCTCTGTACTCGGACTCTGAGTCTTACTCAGTTTGGCATTGCTTTGGATCGGTAAATCTCCTTTCTTGGAATTCTGCATGTTGAACCTTTTCAACACCTTATCCAAGTAGGTACTCTGACTAAGTCCAATTAGTCTTTTACTCATTTCTCTTAATATCCTTATCCCTAGGATATAGGCAGCCTCCCCTAGGTCCTTCATAGCAAAGCACTTCCCAAGCCAGGACTTAACCTCCTGCAAGGTTGGGATGTCATTTCCTATAAGTACTATGTCATCCACATACAGTACCAAGAAGCTAACTATACTCCCACTAGCTCTGACATACACGCAAGACTCGTCTTCACTTCTCGAGAAGCCAAACTCTTTGACCTTCTCATCAAAACAAAGATTCCAGATACGAGATGCTTGTTTTAATCCATAAATGGATTTCTCAAGCTTGCATACTCTATTAGGGTACTCTGCACTGACAAAACCCTCTGGCTGATTCATGTACACATCCTCAGCCAACTTTCCATTAAGGAAAGCGGTTTTGACATCCATTTGCCATATTTCATAATCATGAAACGCAGCAATGGCTAGCATAACCCTAATGGACTTAATATTTGCTACCGGCGAGAAGGTTTCATCATAATCAATACCCTGAGTCTGAGTAAAACCCTTCGCAACCAATCGAGCCTTATAGGTATGCACTTTTCCTTCCATGTCGGTCTTCTTCTTGAAGATCCATTTGCACCCGACTGTCTTACGGCCTGGTACATTGTCAACCAAGTTCCAAACTTGATTGTCATACATGGACTGTATCTCGCTGTGCATAGCCTCCTTCCATTTAGTAGACTTCGGGCCTGCCATGGCTTCTTTAACACTGCTAGGTTCATCCAAATCTACCAGTGTACTATCGCTGATAAACGTATCACCTTCCGTAGTAATATGAAAGCCATAATAAAACGAAGGTGTGTTCCTAACCCGTGTGGAACGCCTCGGAGGTACAGACATGTCAGCTTGCTCAACAAGAGTTTCCTCCTCAGGTTGATTGCTAGTGTCTGAGGTTCCTTCACCAATTGCTTCTTGAATTTCTTCAAGATCAATTTGCCTCCCACTGTCTCCTTGGCTTATAAACTCCCTCTCACGGAAGACCCCTCTTCTTGCTACAAAGACCACATTCTCACTGGGTCTGTAGAAGAGGTAACCGAAGGATTTCTGTGGGTAGCCGATGAAAATACACCTTTCACTTCGGGGTTCGAGCTTATCATGAGTCTCACGCCTCACGAAAGCCTCGCAACCCCAAATCTTGATGTGGTCTAAATTGGGAACCTTCCCAATCCACATCTCATGAGGTGTTTTGGTAACCTTCTTTGTAGGGACTAGATTAAGGATATGGGCGGCAATCTCTAAGGCATACCCCCAAAAAGAGATTGGTAGCGAAACTCGACTCATCATAGAGCGAACCATGTCCAACAAGGTTCGATTACGCCTCTCAGCTACACCATTCAGCTGTGGTGTCATGGGAGGAGTCAATTGTGAGACAATCCCACACTCCTTAAGATAGTCAAGGAACTCGGTACTAAGATACTCACCACCTCGATCGGATCGAAGCATCTTAATGTTCCTGCCCAATTGATTTTCTACTTCCTGTTTGAATTCCTTAAACCTTTCAAAGGTTTCTGACTTATGTTTGATTAAGTAGACATACCCATATCTACTAAAATCATCAATAAAAGTCACATAATACCGATTAGCATCCCTTGTTGCGGTTTTGAATGGCCCACATACATCAGTATGTATTAGGTCCAACAAACCCTCACCCCTTTCACAAGTTCTAGTGAAGGGTGATTTTGTCATCTTTCCAAGTAGACAAGATTCACAACTATCATCCGATTTAAGGTCGAATGACTCCAAGACTCCACTCTTTTGGAGTTGGCCTATGCGTTTCTTGTTTACATGTCCAAGACGACAATGCCACAATGATGCTTTATCTAGGCTAGTAGAAGAATCAATATACAACACATTATTTCCTAAGTTGTCTACAATCGACACAGTTTCATACACACCATCACAAGGTAACGCTTTAAAATAAAACACATTTTTAAGGAAAACATTAATACCACCACATTCATTATCAAACGAAAAGGTAAAACCTTGTTTGTACAAATCATGAAAAGAAATAATATTCCTCGCCATTTCAGACGAGTACACACATTTATTCAAATCTAATTTTAACCCATTATTAAGCAACAAAGTATAAACTCCAATCTTGGAAACAGGTGAAGCCTTCCTATTCCCCATGATCAAGTTTATCTTCCCGTGCTCCACATCCTCACTTCTTCTTAGGCCCTGCAAATCAGAACATATGTGAATACCACATCCTGTATCAAGCACCCAAGAGTTAGAATATGTTGAGTAATTAGACAATATAGTGTAAATACCTGCATGGGTGAGTTTCACTTTCCTATCCTTTAGATCCTGCAAGTACTTAGGGCAGTTTCGCTTCCAGTGTGCCTTTTCATGGCAATAAAAGCATTCAGCATCCTTGGGAATGGCAGAAGGAATGACAGAACCACTCTTGTTCTTCAATGAGGAGCCTTCAAGAGACTTTCCCTTGGTACCCTTCGAAGGGTGCTTCCTCTTTTTCCCTTTGCCTTGCCCGATAGCCAAAACAGGGGTAGATGTTGGAGTAGGAGTAGTAGAGGTAACAACCGCCTTGCCCTTAAAACCGGTTTCAACGGTCTTCAAGAGTCCTTGAAGCTTGCTGAGGGTAACTTCCTCCTTGTTCATATGATATGTCATACGAAATTGGTCATAACAAGAAGGTAAGGAGTGCAAAATGATGTCAATTGCCAACTCCTCAGGGATGTTCACATTCAGCTTCAGCAAACGGTCCACATACCTTTGCATCTTTTGCATGTGAGCCGTGACGGAATCACCGTCCTTCATGCGGGTAGTTATTATGGAGGAGATTATTTCATACCGCTCCTGACGAGCACTCTGATGGTACCTTTCCATCAGGTCTTGGTGCATCTCAAAAGGGTAGTAATCTTCATATGACTTTTGGAGCTCGGCTGTCATCGTGGCCGTCATGATACATGCCACCTTAGTAGCATCTCTCTCATGTGTCCTGAATTCAGCGATCTCCTCAGGAGTAGCAGTAGACTCATCAAGCTCTTTTAACTCCTTATCGAGGACATATTCCTTGTCCTCATAACGAGTAACCATCCTGATGTTCCTAATCCAATCCATGAAGTTGGAACCATCAAAGATGACCCTCCCACAAAGATTCATGAGAGAGAATGAACCAGTTGGGTTATAGCCTGAAGCATTAGCGTTGGAAGACATCTGAAAGAAGAAAGCAAGTTTAGATTAGATATATAGAATCCTTAATAAGACACCCAAATGTAATATTAAGGCTAGGACCCAATTACAATATATTATACTTAGAAGAAGGATGCCGTAATCTAAGTAATAATATATTTGAAAGGTAGGTGAATGACGATTCACCAATTTCCACCATGAAAAACAAAATGAATTATTAGGTTTTAATTGGATTTGAAATTCCTAGATTCTTTTGAGATTCATTGAACTTTTCAATGGCATGTTTCAATCTCGATTGTGCCCTTCAAGTTTTGTGACTGGGATGCTGAGGATCACAAAACAAGGTGTGAATAACCATGCTAATTGACTTGGTACCCTTAATATTATCACCTAATCAATGTGCCGGTTAACCACACATGCTCCATTGATCTATGACAAACATTAAGTCACCCTTCGTGATCCTTACTAGTCCAAGTTAGTGTGCTGGTTAACCACACACGCTCCACCAATGACTTGGTAAGGTACAAAGTGTGAATTCCATGGACTAGCACCATGTTCACATTTTTCCTAAAATAACTAAGATTGGGAATTAAAAAGGTTTAGTTACTTTATAAAATAACTAAGATTGGGAATTAAAAAGGTGAGAGTGGACACCCATTAAGTTGCCATTTTATAGGCAACAACCTTATACCCACCTTATAGACCGGCTTCGTGAATGAGGCCTACTAACGGTAGAACGACTTATTCTTATACATATATATAATAATTAAACATTAATGTTATAAATACTATAAGGGTTGAATTTTAACTATTAAAACTCTAAGGGTTGGAATTAAAGTTTATTAAAGTGTGTGAAACTTTACAAATTCCAAAACTTGAGGGCAAGTTTTGTAACTATCCAAAACTTTTCATTTCATAACTTATGAATTAAAGGTTCATAAAAAATGAAGACTCTTCATTTTCATGTAACTTATGTGTTTAAATGTGTGTGTTAAAGAAAGTGAAATTTGGATATCCATAACTTGAGGACAAATTATGGACTCCATTAAAACACATAAATGATCAAGAATTAATTCTAAACAATTCAGAAAATAATTCCTATCATCTTCTAAATTCATAAGAACATGAACATGATCATCAAAATTTCAAGAATTATATGAACACATAAAAAATCATGGAATTTTGATATATGCTATTGTAAATGGATTAGAACACCCATTACACCAACTAAAACAAGTTTTAAAACACCAAAACAGTTTAGGGTAATGTTTCTAGTCCATTTCCAGCAGCAAAAGTCGAAAATCTGCATTCTGTGGCTCCTACTCGTCGAGTGCATGAACCTACTCGGCGAGTAGGTTGAAGATACACATGAACTCGGCGAGTCCCCCCATGGACTCGGCGAGTTCATCAGGCAGACAGCAAGTTTTTCGACTTTTCAACTATTTTGCATCAAGTATCAAACAAGCAAGCCTAGGCTCTGATACCACTGTTGGTTTTTGAGCAATCTAACACTTCCTAAGTGTGCATGCAACCCTAATAAACCTTGGATCTATGTTTGTCTAATACATGCAAAATAATAATTTTTCCTAGGTTCATAACTTATCTAACATGGCGTGGGGAACTTTTAAACATAAAAGAGTTAGATGAGATTACATACCTTTTGATGAAATTGATTCCTTGGAGTTTGAGAGCCAAGCACCAATAATGTGAATGCCTCAAATGGAAATCACAAATCACCACAAACACTTGGAAACCTTTAGAGAGTGTACACACACTTGTAATTTTCGGCCACACACAAGCACACACACTAGTGGCTATTTCATGCAACATAAGCATGCTTATATAGTGTACATGGTTAGGGTGAAACCCTAATAACCCATGACCATTCCTTTTCCAAGGATCCATGGGTTAAAAGCTCCATGGATCATCCATGGAGTTCCATCCAATCCTAGCCCATTAACAAATGAGTGTTAGCCCACACCATATAAAACCAATAGCCCATAATCTAATTAGTCTTCCTTTTAATCTCTAAATTAATTCATAATTAATTTAAGACTAAGACTAATTAAATAACATAACTTCATATTATAACTTATAATATATTAATAAACATATGTGTATAACTCTCATAAAATTATCCATAAATTGTTCGGGTGAAGTGCAACCCAAATGGACCATGCCGGGTCGGGTCAAGTATATACCAAATAAGTTATGGACTTAGACACCTTATCCAACAGATATCCAGACCTCAGATCAATCTTGGAAAACCAAGAATCTCCCTGCAACTGATCGAACAAATCGTCGATCCTCGGTAATGGATAACGGTTCTTGACCGTTAGCTTGTTCAACTCCCGGTAATCAATACACATCTGGTGTGAACCATCCTTTTTCTTAACAAAAAGGATCGACGCTCCCCAAGGGAGAAATACTTGGTCTAATAAACCCCTTCCCCAGCATCTCCTGAAGCTGCAAGGATAACTCCTGCATCTCTAGCGGCGCAAGACGATAAGGCGCCTTGGCAATAGGTGCTGCCCCCGGGACCAAATCAATGCGGAACTCTACCTGCCTCTCGGGAGGCACACCCGGCAACTCCTTGGGAAAAACATCCGGGAACTCACGCACTATCGCAACCTCATCAATCGAACTGGGCCTCCCAGCGGCCTCTCGTGTGTCTATCACATAGGCTACAAACCCACTGCAGCCCTGCTGTAAACTTCGTCTCGCTCTGGCAGCCGAACAGAACACCGACCCACATCAGGTACCCTCGCCATACACCGTAAGTACTCCCCCACTAGGGTCTCGTATCGTCACCAACTGCCGCTCGCAGTTTATCATAGCCCTAAATCGGCTCAACCAATCCATGCCCACTATGACACACACGTCCCCCGTTGCTATCGGGACCAGATCTATCGGGAACTCAACACCGAAGATCTCGAGTACACATCCTCGTATCACCTTCGCAGCAAACACCGCTCGCTCGTCAGCTACGGAAACTCGCAGAGGTCGACTCAACGCCTCTCGTCTGCTGCTGATGTGCCGACTAAACACTATCAACACAAACGATCGACTCACACCCGAGTCAAATAAAACTAAGGCAGGTACATAACTCACAAGAAAAGTACCTACGCATATCATATAAGCACAATATCTCAACTCAACATAAATAAATAAAGAATACATACCAGCCACAACATCGGGTGCTACATGAACCTCCTCCGCTGTCAACTAGAAAGCTCTCCCGCGAGCTTTTGGTGCCTCGGCCTTCACTGGCCAAACCTCGGTAACCCTAGCAGCAGGTGCAGATCCCTGTGCTGATGCCTATTGTAACCGCGGGCACTCGGCCTTCCGATGGCCAGTCTGGTTGCAATGAAAGCAAACCATAAATCCCTTGGGGCAATCCTTGGCGATATGCCCCTCCTTACCACATTTGTAGCAAGCACCCGATCGACAGACCCCATCATGTCCCTTGCCGCACTTCCCACAAGTGCGGCCCTTCTGGCCTCCAGATCTTGTATTAGCGGACTTGGTCTGCTTGGCTGCCGGCTGAGACTGTGCTGGCCGCCGATCCATCCTCTGAGACTCGGCCTCCTCCCTGGCCAGAGTACCCAACTCAATCTCCCTCTTCCGGGCATTTTCCTGGAGCTCAGCAAATGTCCGGTACGTCGAGTTCGACACGAACTCCCAAATATCTCTCCTCAGAACGCCCAAATACCGGCTCATACGTGCCTGGTCAGTAGACACCTGCTCAGGGCAGAACATCGCCTTCTCATGAAACTTCCTGGTAACCACAGTAACCAAATCAGTACCCTGCTTAAGGGTTAAGAACTCCTAAACCAATTGTTCTTTATCCACCGAGGGAACATACTCATCTCTGAACATGGTGGTGAACCTCTCCCAGGTCACCGCTGAAATCTCTGCAAGAGTGAAGCTTGCCGTCACGAACTTCCACCAATCCTTCACTCCTAAGCGGAGCTGGTTCAACGCGAACCGTACCCTCAAATTCTCCGGACATGAACACGTATAGAAGCATCCCTCGATATCAGCAATCCATCTCATCGCAGCGATCAGATCCTGCGTCCCATCAGAATCTGGTGGCTTCGTGTTGCTGTACTCTTGAAGCGACAATGAGTCACCTCCCTGAGGTCTGGCAGCAGCAGCAACAGCCTCAGTCACCATGGCGTACCGCTCATCGAAAGTCTCAATCAGTGTGGTCTTGATAGACCCAAACATCTCCAGAATCTCGACCCTGATCGTCGCCGCCACCTCATCGTGGATCATCTGACGAAGCTCCTCGTCACTCACGCCGCTCGACTCAGGCCTGTGGCGTGTCCCAACCATGATGTCTCTGAAATATAACATAGAAATATCAAAGACTCGCTCGAGCAAAATTGCACTCGATAACTCAACCTCACTTGTTCCTTGGTATCCAAGGATTCTTACTTAGGGTGCGTACTGCTCCGGTGTCTTCAGTAGTACGGGCCCTATACTACCGCCCACACCGCATCAGCATTCACTCTAAGTCCTCCTCCTTGGATCGCAGATCACAAGCACTCTATATCTCACTGGCATATGCTACCCTTCGGTAGACCCCTCGTCAGCTCCTCACTGCTACCCACTCGCTCTCAAGCATCACATAGCAGCAAAATCCTTCCTAGGCTAAGGCATCACAAAATCAGGCCACTCTAGTCCTAATATGAATACCTAGCCAAGTTTAGCATGCATATCATATCATAACATATCTCATAACACATAATGTAAGGGTATTTTAGGAAATCACCGTTCAGGCGCTGGCTGATTGTACACACTGCTTCCTTCTGCCTTTCTCAAAATCTTTTACTCTTTTTAGAAAAATTGTTTATTTTATGAAAAACTTTCTCAATTCCTCAGTTTGAGTTCAGATTCATCCGAAGATTCACTCGAATCCCTCAAACCAGGGCTCTGATACCAACTTGTAACGACGTGAAATTTTCAAAACAATTCTTCATTTTAAAACATACTTTCATTCACACGATAATCATAAAAACATAATGTGTCCATTGTAACATAACAAAACATGTCCCAATATCTCAGTATCAGAAACTCCATGAGTGTGTACAAATCATGTCGGCGCCTTCCCGCGATCCTCACTAGTACCTGAAACACATCACACAACAATTGTAAGCATATATGCTTAGTGAGTTCCCCAAAATACCACATACCCCACATACGCCTTTCCAGGCCATAACTCTGTGGGATCTTCCGATCCATGTGTCTCAAGGGACTTCCGTCCCAAATCCCGGTAGACCTTTCGGTCCTACCCATATAGACCTTCCGGTCCGTAACCTCTTGACCTTCCGGTCCTTACCAACGTAACCTACATATCACATACATATATATAAATATATATATATATATATATATATATATATATATATATATATATATATATATATATATATATATATATATATATCATCTTGACCTTCCGGTCCTTATCATACATAACATACATAGCACATACATATCACATAACCGCATATAGCACATACATCATAGCATACAAGACCTTCCAGTCACACATATGTACCCTTCCAGGTACAGTATAGTGAGAAGACTCACCTCAACGAAGTCGGATATACTCTCGAGCTCAACGTCCCGACTTAGCATCCTCCTATTATTCAAATAACATTCCTGATCAATAAACTCTCATGATCTCATCTCTACAGACTGGGTAGAAGGCCATTCTACCTTTCCCCGAACTCTCCTGAATCAGTCTTGACCAGAATCCTAAAGTCAACGAAGGTCAACGGTCAAACTTTGACCCGACTCGTCTAGTGCACATGGGCGACTCGGCGAGTCCATGCGGTTTTTCTGAATCCTTTCAGCCTCTCTTGACTTGTCGAGTCATCATTCCACTCGACGGGTTACACCTGTCACGAATCGCGGGGCAACCCCAACTCGACTCGTCGAGTCCACCTATGAACTCGGCGAGTTGCCGCCATGCTCAAACTCAAATGGCCTTTTGAGGTTAGATCTGTTCCTCTAATCCATAGATATGACCTTCCCAAGCTCAATAAACATGTAAAGGTTCGATCTTGATACTCATGCAATGCCCAAATAACTCTACTTGAAGAAATAACCCCAAATACAACATCCTAAGTCCATTTCTTCCATAAGTCAACATAAAGCAAGATGGATAACATCCTCTGGACCACTATGGGTCCAGATCTGAAGTCTAAACATGATAAGGGACCATATTCCCAACAAATCGACCCAATAAAGGGTATAGGAATCCCTAGATCCATGGATTCTTTAACAAAACAGAAAGAGGATCGATATGCTACCTCAAAGATGATGCCCTCTGCTTGAAATCCACAAATACGCAACCTCCTTGGCCTCCTCTAAGCTGGAATAAACTTCTTCTTGCAAAATTAACCCACAAAGGTCAAATAATGGCTTCTTCTCTCGCACAAACACTCAGACACTATTAGGGTTTCTCTCAAGGGTCTGGTGGCCGCAAATGGTGGCTATAAGGGTCCTTAAATAGGTCCCAAACAGGGTTTCAATAAACAGTGTGGACTCGCTGAGTCCACTTATGAACTCGTCGAGTCCCTCATTAAATCAGACCAAAAGATGCGCGATCCCACTCGGCGAGTCTGAGCGCCAACTCGCCGAGTCCCTCTCATAAAATCAATACAAATACTTAACATAGGGTACTTGGGAATCCGGATGTTACATGTTTAGGGACGTAAAGTGAGGATAACAGGAACATGTAATCAGGGTTATTGTTGGTTGATGAAATTAATAAATTTATTGTTGGTTGTTGAAAATTAATAAATTTATTATTTGTGGGTTGAAAACCCTATATGCTCACCAGGCTCCCAAGCCTGACCCACTCAGCTTTTTATATTACAGGTAGTGGACCCAGAGCATAGTTGGATGATGAGAGAGAGTTTTTTGGATTATAGGTCAGCAATTATAAATAACTGTTGTAAGGCTTATAATGTACTATTTATGCTTTTGTTCTGTATCAGAACATGAAATCCCGAGGTTTTGTTATATAATGAAAATATATTTCTTTAAGAAATATTTTGACAAAATTTTATTATATTTTGTTTTGGGAACAAATTTCGCAACATCTTTTGGAAGATTACTTTGATTTTATTTTAAAAGCATAAACTAAATCGGTCTTTCCTGGCCAAGAAAAATGGGGATGTCACAGCGCGACATGCACTCTCTCTCAAGCTTTTTACAGGACACTCTGATGTTTGGAACAATATTGTTGATGTAATGAATTTGAAAACAAATGTACTTTAGATTTTATGGGTTATTGGAATTGTTTTGATTATTTAAAATGAAAATTTTCTTTTGAAAATTGGGTCGTTACATCGTAACTCATGCATGGCCTACAGGGAATGCAAGCATACTCATTTTCCATCAGTAATCAAGTCCAGACGTCATAAAATCTGAACATAATGCTCTAGAGTTCTCCAAACTATAAGAACTCCAAAAAAATGGACAAAAATGACATCATAAATATATCTAAGAAAATAAAGATCAAGATTGAAATTTTATACTCACAATGGTTTAGAAATATGAATGCAAAGCTAACTCTAGGCTTGAAACAAGGCTCCTTAGCACCATAATGATCTTCCTTCACCTTCACGCTTCATAAATCACAAAGGAACTTCAAGAACACAATAAAGAGAAGGTTGGGTTGCAAGGGAATGTGCTATGATGATGGAGGCTAGTGAAATGATGAAACTCTAGGGGTTAGTGCCCTTAAATAGGGCCCAAATCCTGAGATCTAGGTTTTAGCCTATCAGACCCATCGTGTTGCGAGTTTCATTAACCATGAGGCTGCTAGAAGGTCACGTTGCCAAGCGTGAAACTCACCCCGCTACCATCCAAAATCCAAAACATGATTTACTCCAATATTAAAATATTGAAAAATACGAACTGGGAAAATGAATGTTACATCCATTATGTTTTTTGTGGATACGGTTTATATCTAATAGACAGATTCACCTTTGAGGGAAATAGTTGGAGCAATCCTGAAAATTAAACTTAAATTGGTTGGGATGGTCCCCTATGCTGTGGGATATTTGGCTAAGAAGGGAAACAAATATTTGAATAAGTGTACATAATTTCTTGGAAAATCCTAGGTCTTTTAGGAGAAATATTATTGCATTAGGGATTGGATTTTGATTAAGTTATGAGACAAACCATCTCTTAACTTCCAAACTTCCCCACAACATAACATCCCATATTACATACATATCCTAGATCTTGAAATAACCAAACTTGTTTGATTTAATATATTGATCACTTGTCAATTCAGGAACATAATCTTCAAGCTTTCTAGATGATCTTTATCTACTGATTATAAGTAATCAACTTCGATGGATTGTGTAACGCCCGTATATCCGGGCTAGTCAATTTAGAGATAATAGGGGTCGAAAATGACTTTTTGACAAAAGATTATTTAGAATAAATAATCTTAACCAAGTTGTAGAATACGTCTCAAGGGTTCCGTACATATAAAGAACGCCAAAATCCGAGTTATAACGAAGAAGTTATGGTTCGTCGAAGTTTTACAGCAAAACTGGCACGACACCAAGAGACGTAAATAGTGAATTTACGATGGAGGATTTTTTAGCCTTATAAATAAAAACAAAAGTTTTAGTATACATTAAACCAAGAACATATAAAAAAAAAAGAACGCCCAAATCTGACTTCGTATGAGGAAGTTATTAATTTTCTAAGATTTGGCTTAGCAGTGCACAACCCAAAACTCGAATTTTAGATTGAGCGGTTTTTGGCCTACGTGACCTAAAAGATAATTGAATATCTCATTAATAGGAACTCAACGGTAAAAAGACAGACGAAAACAGAGTCTGTATGTAGAAGTTATAAATTTTACGCGGACATTTAACAGTATAATCTCATCCTACTGTTAAAATTAAGATCGGTCGAGAATTAGCCGACAGATTAAAAAGGAAAGTTGTAGATTTTATTTTTACCTACGCGTGAATATAAATAACGTCAAAAACAGAGCTCGTATGCGAAAGTTATGGACGGATCTTAGTCTCTATTTTTCGAGCACGGTGAATTCGATACAGTTTTGTAAATCCGAGATAGAATGAGAATTAGCCAACGGGGTCTAAATCAAAGTTGTAGTACTCATAAATACCAACGTGTGGATATAAATAACGTCGAAAACGGAGCTCATATGCGAAAGATATGGACGAAGCTTAGTCTCTACTCTTCGTGCGCGATAAATACGATACATTTTTTGTAAATCTGAGATAGAAGGAGAATTAGCCGACGGGGTCTAAATGAAAGTTGTAGTACTCGTAAATACCAATGCGTGGATATAAAGAACGTAGAAAACGGAGCTCGTACGCGAAAGATACGGACGAAGCTTAGAGACTACTTTACTATAAAATTCCTATAAATAAGAGATGAACTCTTCATAATTTCTTCACACCATAAGCCTTTATTTCTCTCTCTAACTTCTCTCTAACCTCCCTAAAACCCTCCCAAGTCTAGGGAACCTCCCTAGCACGAGAAGAAAGCCCCGGAGCGCCCGACGGCTCCGAGAAGAAAAGCTTTGGGCTCGGAAACGCTGCTCTAGCGAAGCCCGGTTTTTAATAAAAACCCACTGTAAGTGAGATACGCATATACTATATTTAATATACATTTTATTTAATTATAGTAACATTATTAGGACCTGAAAATAATTATTTCGGCTATTATTATGAGTTATATTGAGTGTTATTTAACGCTTTTATAATAGTAATAATAGCTAGACTATTAATTAGTCGCGGTTAACATTAAAAACTAAACCCTAGTGGTATTGATACTAGGTTTTGTCGAGGAAAATTGTTTTGAGATAACGAAGTGCTGTCTGAGTTCGGAATCACTACCTAATCAAGTGAGTGCATAGTTACTTTCATCTTACACATAGATATGAAGTATTTTATATAAATTACATGCTATGTGTGCATATTATCTAAATACTTGTTGTTTATGATGGATGAACGATTTTATACATGTTTTAAATGATTTAAACCGTATATGTATTTTATATCTACAATAATGTTGGGGTAAAACATGGGTAGATGTAATAGATGGAATATGAGTTGGACGATGAGTTGAGAGGTGTTATAGACCACGAGGTGAGGGTGGGAGGTGGACGATGTGAGAAGCCTTTTCCCAAACGATGGCCCCATCATTCAGCAGAGTATGGATGACAACCACGGACTATTCTAGACAGTATAGTGGAACACTAGCCGGCTCGCAACCTGTAGGTGTTGTGAACGATGTGCTCACCCGGTGTACTCTAAACCTAGGCGATCATGCAGACTTGATGCCTAAACCCTGGTGATCATGTAGACTTGATGCCTAAACCCTAGTGATCATGCAGTCTTGATGCCTAAACTCTGGTGATCATGCAGACTTGATACCTAAACCTTGGTGATCATGCAGACTTGATGCCTAAACCCCAGCGACTATGCAGACATAGTGCCCGTTGTGTAAACCGTGGCAATGATGGACTTTGTGCCAATTCCTTAGGATGATCCTTAGGAATGAGTGAATGAGAAATAGCTAATCTTAGGGTAAATCCTTAAGAATAAAGAAGATAATAGGGATGGGTAATTGGGTTGATTGCTTAATTGTTTAAACATAATAATTATATTATTATGGGTTGAAAACCCTATGTACTCACCAAGTTTCCCAACCTGACCCACTCAGCATATTTATATCACAGGTGTTGTTATGATGTCACATTACATTGAGAGATTAAGGAGATGTAAATCACTAGCGATAATGAATGTAAGTTCTATTTATGCTTATATTTCTGTATTGACGATGACATCCCAAATGTTTTAAAATGAATAAAATACTTTTCCTCGGAAATGTTTTGAGAACGTATTTATCATGTTTTACTGGAAACAAATTCCGCAACGTTTTTATTAAAAGATATACTCTGATTTTTATAAAGCATAAACAAAATCGGTATTTTCTGGTCGTGAAAATGGGGATGTCACAGTTGGTATCAGAGCATTAGTTTAAGCGAACTAGGAATTTGTAGGAAATTTCTAGACTTAAATTTAGAATGCTAAGTGATGATTGTGAGATGAGTGTCTGCTATATTTTAGGCACAAGCACTAGTTTATTTTAGGAAAGATGTCTAAAATGTTTTATGTTATAGCTATAAAGATGCCTTATATGTTAGGGTTTCACTAAACAGCGCGGACTCGCTAAGCTTTGTTATAGCTATAAAGATGCCTTATATTTTAGACGTGAAATTTTCAAAATATCATATATAGCTATAAAGATGCCTTATATTTTAGACACATATTAGCCACTCGAGGCTATAACTCTTTGGGTCCGTGCACCCAACTCTATGAACCCTCAGGCTCTATCTCTGTGAACCTTCTGGTTCTAACTCTGTAGCATGCACAACATAAATCACATAGAATAATGTAGTGCAGCACATAACACATATATAGCATACAACACTGTATCACATAACTCTAGTTACCTACTCAAGGTAAAGTATAGTGAGAAGACTCACCTCGCGTATCTTGGTAACTTGTAAATCCCGGAAATCACTAGTGCTCGATCACCCGAGCTATAGTCCTCCTATAACACAAATACATCTCTAATTAACACTATCCCAACTAGGGTTGACTAATTCTACCAAGTCAACACCGATCAACTCTGGTCAATGGTCAACGGTCAACCCAACTTACCGAGTCTGGCGTGGACTCGCCGAGTCCCTACGGGGACCCGATTCCTCTAAATCCCTTCCGACTCACCGAGTCACTCACCCAACTCGGTTACTCAACCCCTGGTTCAAAAACACGGGACAACTCGCTCCAACTCATCGAGTCTACCTATGGACTCGACGAGTGCATTCCATGCATAACCCCAAACGGTCTCTGAGGTCAGATCTGGTCCTCTAACTCATAGATCCAATCTTTCCAAGCTTATTTATCACGTAAAGTTTATGTCTTGGCGCTCATATCACACCTATTGACTCATAAATGGTGTTTTAACCTCAAATACAATGATCCCAAACCAAAACCTCCATAGACTCATATAAAGCTTGGACAAAGAGGCACTCTAGGCCTCCATGGGTCCAGATCCAGAACCTAACTCGCTAAAGGACTATGGGAGCACTAGATCTAGTCACAAAAGGGCTTAATAAGCCCTAAATCAACATGAACATCACCACAACAGAAAAATGGTTCGAAAATAGTACCTCAAACGTGATGTTCTGGACCTCAGATCTTCAGGAAGTTAACCCTCTTTCTTCCTCTTGGCTTTAGCTTCCTTTTCCTTGCTAGACAACACCTCCAAGGTCGACAATGGCTCCTTCTCTCACTCCAAACGCTCAAGCTCACTAGGGTTTCGCTCTGGGGGCTGGTGAGCATAAATGACGGCCATAAGGCCCTATAAATAGGTCACAAACCCGAGAAATTAGGGTTTCACTAAACAGCGCGGACTCGCCGAGTCCACCAATGCGACTCGTCTAGTCCGGTCATTAATCCGGGTGAGAAACCGCGTCTCTACTCGGCGAGTCTACGCACCAACTCGTCGAGTTCTTCCACAAAACTTGAAATAAAATGAATAAATATAATACCTGAAATTCCGGATGTTACAATTCTCCCCCACTTGAATCTGACTTCGCCCTCGAAGTCTCATCCTTGAAATAGCTCCGGATGCTACTCACGCATCTCTCGCTCTGGCTCCCAAGTCAAGTCGGATCCTTTCCGATGTTGCCACTGAACCTGTACCAGAGGCACCTCCTTGTTTCTCAGAACCTTGATCTTCCGATCCACAATCGCAACTGGTCTCTCCGCGTAGTTCAGGCTCACATCCACCTGAATGTCCTCTAACGGCACTACCACCGACTCGTCGGCTATACACTTCCTCAACTGAGACACGTGGAAGGTATTATGAATCCGCTCCAACTCCGCAGGTAGCTCCAGGCGATACGCTACCCTGCCCACCCTCACGATTACTCTTAACGACCCAATATACCGGGGCCCTAGATTGCCCCTCTTCCTGAATCGAATTACTCCTTTCCAAGGAGATACCTTCAGGAGAACATAATCACCGACCTGGAACTCAAGCTCAGATCGTCGCCTATCCGCATAACTCTTATGGCGGCTCTGAGCGGTCAACAATCTCTGCCTGACCCGCTGTATCTGCTCAGTCGTCTGAAGCACAATCTCCGTGCTACCCATCACTCGTTGCCCTACCTCTCCCCGAAAAATGGGAGTCCGACACCTCCTCCCATACCACAGCTCAAAAGGCGGCATACCAATGCTCGAATGATGGCTGTTATTGTAGGAGCACTCTGCTAAGGGAAAATACGTGTCCTAACTCCCGCCAAAATCCAACACGCATGCTCGGAGCATGTCCTCGAGCGTCTGAATCGTCCGCTCGCTCTGACCGTCAGTCTGTGGGTGGTATGCGGTACTAAAATGCAGCCTCGTACCCAACTCCTCGTGGAATTTCTTCCAAAATCTGGAAGTGAAACGCACATCCCGATCTGACACGATCGAGATCGGTACCCCATGCCGCGATACCACCTCCCTCACATAGACCTCTGCTAACTTTTCTGCAGAAGAACTCTAACTAATGTCGAGAAAGTGAGCACTCTTTGTCAAACGGTCTACTATCACCCAAATCGCATCGACACCCCACACCGTTCTCGGCAAATTGGTGATAAAATCCATAGATATCTGCTCCCATTTCCACTCTGGGATTTCCAGTGGTTGCAACTTACCATGCGGTTTCTGATGTTCGGCCTTAACCCTACGACAGGTTAGACACCTCTCAATAAACCACGCCACATCTCTCTTCATACAGGGCCACCAATACTCTCTCTTAAGATCCAAAAACATCTTAGTGGCCCCGGGATGGATCGAGAATCTCGATCTATGCGCCTCCTCCATCAAGATGGTACGCGTTCCTCCAACAAACGGTACCCAAATCTGACCCTGGAAGGTCATAAGCCCTCTGCTATTGGTTACGAACTCTGATACCTGACCGATAACTCGCTCTCTTTTTCGGTTCTCCGGTCTTACTGCCTCAGCCTGAGCCCCTCTGATGGAGTCATCACCGTTAATCTCATACAAATATCCCGAATCGGGGCGTTCTCTGCCCTACGACTCAGGGCGTCGGCTACCACATTATCCTTGCCCGGGTGGTAAAGGATCTCACAATCATAATCCTTTATTACATCCAACCATCTTCTCTGACGCATGTTCAGGTTTGGCTGATCCATCAAATACTTCAAACTCTTGTGGTCCGTGTATATCGTACACGGAACCCCATACAAGTAATGGCGCCAAATCATGAGGGAGAACACCACAACCCCCAATTCTAGATCGTGGGTGGGATACCTTGCGTCGTGAGGCTTCAACTGCCTTGATGCGTACGCGATCACATGCCCTCTCTGCATCAACACCGCGCCCAACCCAGATATCGATGTGTCACAATACACCACAAATTCCTCCATTCCCTCTGGAAGAGCCAACACCGGGGCTTCGCACAATCTCTGGTAAAGAGTCTCAAATGAGGCCTCCTGCTCTGGGCCCCAGCTGAACACCACACCCTTCCGGGTCAACCTGGTGAGAGGAACAGCAATCTTGGAGCAATCCTTGATGAACCTCCGATAATAGTCGGCTAACCCTAGAAAACTCCTGATCTCGGAAGGAGATTTCGGCACCTCCCAGCTCAACACTGCCTCGATCTTGGCCAGATCGACCAAGATCCCGTTTTGGTTAACGAGGTGACCAAGGAATTGCACCTCTCGTAACCAAAAATCATATTTGGAGAATTTGGCATAAAGCCTCTCCGGTCTCAGCACACTGAGGATTTCTCGCAAATGCTCCTCATGCTGCTCCCTGGATCTCGAGTACACCAAAATGTCATCAATGAACACAATCACTGATCGATCCAGCATCGGTCTACATACCCTGTTCATGAGATCCATGAACGCCGCAGGCGCATTGGTGAGCCCGAATGGCATCACCACGAACTCGTAATGCCCATAACGAGTCCTGGACGCGGTCTGCTGGATATCCTCCTCACGCACCCTCATCTGATGATATCCAGATCTCAGATCAATCTTGGAAAACCAAGATGCTCCCTGCAGCTGATCGAACAAATCATCGATCCTTGGCAAAGGATAACGGTTCTTGACCGTTAGCTTGTTCAGCTCTCGATAATCTATGCACATTCGGTGCGAACCATCCTTTTTCTTCACAAAAAGGATCGGTGCTCCCCACGGCGAGTTACTCGGCCGAATAAACCCCTTCCCCAGCAGCTCCTGAAGCTGCGAGGATAACTCCTGCATCTCTGGAGGTGCAAGGCGATACGGCGCCTTGGCAATAGGAGCTGCCCTCGGAAGCAAATCAATGCGAAACTCAACCTGCCTCTCGGGAGGCACACCCGGTAACTCCTCGGGGAAGACATCCGGGAATTGCCGCACTATCGGAACCTCCTCAACCGTAGTCGGTCTCTCTGCACCAACTCTCGTATCCACCACATATGCTACAAAACCACTACAGCCCTGCTGTAGGCTCTGTCTCGCTCTAGCAGCTGAACAAAACGCTGAATCGGGACGGGTACCCTCGCCGTACATTGTAAGAACTCCCCTACTTGGGTCTGGTATAGTCACCAGCTGCTGCTCGCAATCGATAACGGCTCCAAATCTGCTCAACCGATCCATGCCTACGATGACACAGACGTCCCCCATCGCAATCGGGACCAAATCAATAGGAAACTCTACACCGAAGATCTCGAGTACACACCCTCGAATCACCTCCGTGGCATACACTGCTCTCTCATCGGCGATGGACACTCTCAGAGGTCGAGTCAACGCCTCCCGACAAATACTGATGTGCTGACTAAAGGACAACGATACAAAAGATCGACTCGCACCCGAGTCAAATAACACCAAAGCAGGTACAGAACTCACAAGAAAAGTACCTACGCATATCATAAAATAAGCACAAAATCTCAAACATTAAAATAAATACATGAAAGAATACATACCAGCCACGACATCGGGCGCTGCGCGGACCTCCTCCGCAGTCAACTGGAAGGCTCTCCCCCGAGCCTTCGGCGTCTCGGTCTTCACCGGCCGACTATCCGAAGCACTAATCGCAGCAGGGGCAGTCCCCTGAGAAGCTCCCTGTGCTGACCCTCGCAGTAGCGGCCACTCGGCCTTCCGGTGTCCGGTCTGGTTGCAGTGGAAACACACTGCAAACCCCTTGGGGTAGTCCTTGGCCATATGCCCCTCCTTGCCACACTTGTAGCAAGATCCAGCTCTATAAACTCCATCATGACCCTTGCCGCACTTTCCACAAGTGCGGCCCTTCTGGCTCCGTGCTCTGGGATTAGCGGGCTTGGCCCGCTTGGCTGCCGGCTGGGACTGTGCCGGTCGCCGATCCGTCCCTTGAGACTCCGCCTTCTCCTTAGCTTGAGTCTCTAGCTTGATCTCCCTATTCCGGGAATTTGCCTGAAGCTCGGCAAATGTCCGGCACGAGGAGTTCGCCACAAACTCCCGAATATCTCTCCTCAAAATGCTCAAATAACGGCTCATACGTGCCTGCTCAGTAGACACGTGCTCAAGGCAGAACATCGCCCTCTCATTAAACATCCTAGTAATAACCTTAACAGACTCCGTACCCTTCTTGAGGGTCAAAAACTCCTGTGCCAACCGATCCCGTTCCACCGGGGGAACGTACTCATCATGAAACATGGTGGTGAACCTCTCCCAGGTCACCGCAGCAAGCTCTGCTGGAGAATAGTGTGCTTTCGTGAACTTCCACCAATCCTTCGCCCCCAGGCGAAGCTGGTTCAGCGCAAACTGAACCCTCAAGTGCTCCGGGCACGAGCATGTATAGAAACACCCCTCAATGTCAGATACCCATCTCATCGCTGCAATTGGATCCTGCGTCCCATCAAACTCTGGTGGCTTCGTGTTGCTGAACTACCTGAACAACAACGAGTCACCCCCTTGCGGCCTAGCAGCAGCAATGTCTGCGGTGGCCGCTGAAATAGCAGCCTCAGAAAGAGCGGCATAACGCTCGTCAAAAGTCTCAATCAGCTTGGTCTTGATAGACCCGAACATCTCTGGTATCTTTGCCCTGATGGCTGCAGCCACCTCTTCATGGATGATCCGACGGATCTCCTCATCACTGGTCTCACTGCTCTCTGGCGCATGACGTGTCCTCACCATGATCTACCTCTGAAAAACAACATACAATATATTAGAAACTCACTCGAGCATACTCACACTCGATAACTCGTCCCTCCTTGATCCCCGGCATCCCGAAGATTCTTACTTGAACTATACACCGTCCCGGTGTTTTCAGTAGTACGGGCGCAATACTACCTTCCACACCGCGTCAGTATACAACCCAAGTCCTCCTCCTAGGATCCCAAGTCCCAAGTACTCTATTATGCAAAATCCTTTCTCTAACAGATCTCTCATAAGCTCCTCGCTGCTACCTACTCACTCTCAAGCATCTCATAGCAGCTCACCTCTCCCTAGGCTAAGGCATCACAAATCAGGCCACTCTAGTCCTAATAGGAGTACCTAGCCCACTCTAGCACGAGAATACATCATATCAATATCATAAGCATATAACATAAAGGTATCTTGGGAAATCACCGTTCGGGCACTGACTGATCGTACACACGACTTTGCTCTGCATTTTCCAAAAATCTTTTACTCTTTTTTAAAATGTTTCTCAAATCCTAAGTTTGAGTTCAAATATGACCGAAGGTGTACTCGAATCCCTCAAACCAATGCTCTGATACCAACTTGTAACACCGTAAATTTCAAAACAATTTTTCGCATTTTATAAAAATATAATTCATTTATTATTCATAAAAACATCATTGTTTGAAATTCAAGTTCATAGCATATAACAATCCCAAGATCTCGTAGCATAAAAATCCCGTGTGTGTACTGATCAGGCCGACGCCTTCCCGCGATCCTCACTAGTACCTGAAACAAATAACACCAAACACTGTAAGCACAAAGCTTAGTGAGTTTCCCAAAATATCATATATATATATATATATATATATATATATATATATATATATATATATATATATATATATATATATATAACACATATTAGCCACTCGAGGCTATAACTCTTTGGGTCCGTGCACCCAACTCTATGAACCCTCAGGCTCTATCTCTGTGAACCTTCCGGTTCTAACTCTGTAGCATGCACAACATAAATAACATAGAATAATGCAGTGCAACACATAACACATATATAGCATACAACACTGTATCACATAACTCTAGTTACCTACTCAAGGTAAAGTATAGTGAGAAGACTCACCTCGCGTATCTTGGTAACTTGTAAATCCCGGAAATCACTAGTGCTCGATCTCCCGAGCTATAGTCCTCCTATAACACAAATACATCTCTAATTAACACTATCCCAACTAGGGTTGACTAATTCTACCAAGTCAACACCGGTCAAATCTGGTCAATGGTCAACGGTCAACCCAACTTGCCGAGTCTGGCGTGGACTCGCCGAGTCCCTACGGGGACCCGATTCCTCTAAATCCCTTCCGACTCACCGAGTCACTCACCCAACTCGGTTACTCAACCCCTGGTTCGAAAACACGGGACAACTCACTCCAACTCTTCGAGTCTACCTATGGACTCGACGAGTGCATTCCATGCACAACCCCAAACGACCTTCTGAGGTCAGATCTGTTCCTCTAACTCATAGATCTAGTCTTTCCAAGCTTATTTATCACGTAAAGTTTATGTCTTGGCGCTCATATCACACCTATTGACTCATAAATGGTGTTTTAACCTCAAATACAATGATCCCAAGCCAAAACCTCCATAGACTCATATAAAGCTTGGACAAAGAGGCACGCTGGGCCTCCATGGGTCCAGATCCAGAACCTAACTCGCTAAGGGACCATGGGAGCACTAGATCTAGTCACAAAAGGGCTCAATAAGCCCTAAATCAACATGAACATCACCACAACAGAAAAATGGTTTGAAAATAGTACCTCAAACGTGATGTTCTGGACCTCAGATCTTTAGGATGTTAACCCTCTTGCTTCCTCTTGGCTTTAGCTTCCTTTTCCTTGCTAGACAACACCTCCAAGGTCGATAATGGCTCATTCTCTCACTCCAAACGCTCAAGCTCACTAGGGTTTCGCTCCGGGGGATGGTGAGCACAAATGACGGCCATAAGGCCATATAAATAGGTCCCAAACCCGAGAAATTAGGGTTTCACTAAACAGCACGGACTCGTCGAGTCCACCAATGCGACTCGTCTAGTCCGATCATTAATCCGGGTGAGAAATCGCGTCTCTACTCGGCGAGTCTACGCACCAACTCGCCGAGTTCTTCCATAAAACTTGAAATAAAATGAATAAATATAATACCTGAAATTCCGGATGTTACAATTCTCCCCCACTTGAATCTGACTTCGCCCTCGAAGTCTAATCCCTGAAATAGCTCCGGATGCTGCTCACGCATCTCTCGCTCTGGCTCCCAAGTCAAATTGTATCCTTTCCGATGTTGCCACTGAACCTGTACCAGAGGCACCTCCTTGTTTCTCAGAACCTTGATCTTCCGATCCACAATCGCAACTGGTCTCTCCGTGTAGTTCAGACTCGTATCCACCTGAATGTCCTCTAACGGCACTACCGCCGACTCGTCGGCTATACACTTCCTCAACTGAGACACGTGGAAGGTATTATGAATCCGCTCCAACTCCGCAGGTAGCTCCAGGCGATACGCTACCCTGCCCACCCTCGCGATTACTCTGAACGGCCTAATATACCGGGTCCCTAGCTTGCCCCTCTTCCTGAATCGAATCACTCCTTTCCAAGGAGATACCTTCAGGAGAACATAATCACCGACCTGGAACTCAAGCTCGGATCGTCGCCTATCCGCATAACTCTTCTGGCGGCTCTGAGCGGTCAACAATCTCTGCCTGACCCGCTGTATCTGCTCTGTCGTCTGAAGCACAATCTCCGTGCTACCCATCACTCGTTGCCCTACCTCTCCCCAACAAATGGGAGTCCGATACCTCCTCCCATACAACAGCTCAAAAGGCGGCATACCAATGCTCGAATGATGGTTGTTATTGTAGGAGAACTCTGCTAAGGGCAAATACGTGTCCCAACTCCCGCCAAAATCCAACACGCATGCTCGGAGCATGTCCTCGAGCGTCTGAATCGTCCGCTCGCTCTGACCATCAGTCTGTGGGTGGTATGCGGTACTAAAATGCAGCCTCGTACCCAACTCCTCGTGGAATTTCTTCCAAAATCTGGAAGTGAAACGCACATCCCGATCTGACACGATCGAGATCGGTACCCCATGCAGCGATACCACCTCCCTCACATAGACCTCTGCTAACTTTTCTACAGAAGAACTCTAACTAATGGCGAGAAAGTGAGCACTCTTTGTCAAACAGTCTACTATCACCCAAATCGCATCGACACCCCGTGCCATTCTCGGCAATTTGGTGATAAATTCCATGGATATATGCTCCCATTTCCACTCTGGGATTTCCAGTGGTTGCAACTTACCATGCGGTCTCTGATGTTCGGCCTTAACCCTTTGACAGGTTAGGCACCTCTCAACAAACCACGCCACATCTCTCTTCATACAGGGCCACCAATACTCTCTCTTAAGATCCAAAAACATCTTAGTGGCCCCGGGATGGATCGAGAATCTCGATCTATGCGCCTCCTCCATCAAGATGGTACGCGTTCCTCCAACAAACGGTACCCAAATCTGACCCTGGAAGGTCATAGGCCCTCTGTTATCGGTTACGAACTCTAGTACCTGACTGATAAATCGCTCTCTTTTTCGGTTCTCCGGTCTTACTGCCTCAGCCTGAGCCCCTTTTGATGGTGTCCAACACCGGAGTCCTCACTGTTAATCTCATACAAATATCCCGAATCGGGGCGTTCTCTGCCCTACGACTCAGGGCATCCGCTACCACATTATCCTTGCCCGGGTGGTAAAGGATCTCACAATCATAATCCTTTACTACATCCAACCATCTTCTCTGACGCATGTTCAGGTTTGGCTGATCCATCAAATACTTCAAACTCTTGTGGTCCGTGTATATCGTACACCGAACCCCATACAGGTAATGGCGCCAAATCTTGAGGGCGAACACCACAACCCCCAACTCTAGATCGTGGGTGGGATACCTTGCGTCGTGAGGCTTCAACTGCCTTGATGCGTACACGATCACATGCCCTCTCTGCATCAACACCGCGCCCAACCCAGATATCGATGCGTCACAATACACCACAAAGTCCTCCATTCCCTCTGGAAGAGCCAACACCGGGGCTTCGCACAATCTCTGGTGAAGAGTCTCAAATGAGGCCTGCTGCTCTGGGCCCCAGCTGAACACCACACCCTTCTGGGTCAACCTGGTGAGAGGAACAACAATCTTGGAGAAATCCTTGATGAACCACCGATAATAGCCGGCTAACCCTAGAAAACTCCTGATCTCGGAAGGAGATTTTGGCACCTCCCAGATCAACACTGCCTCGATCTTGGCCGGATCGACCAAGATCCCGTTTTGGTTAACGAGGTGACCAAGGAATTGCACCTCTCGTAACCAAAAATCGCACTTGGAGAATTTGGCATAAAGCCTCTCCGGTCTCAGCACACTGAGGATTTCTTGCAAATGCTCCTCATGCTGCTCTCTGGATCTCGAGTACACCAAAATGTCATCAATGAACACAATCACTGATCGATCCAGCATCGGTCTACATACCCTGTTCATGAGATCCATGAACGCCGCAGGCGCATTGGTGAGCCCGAATGGCATCACCACGAACTCGTAATGCCCATAACGAGTCCTGGACGCGGTCTGCTGGATATCCTCCTCACGCACCCTCATCTGATGATATCCAGATCTCAGATCAATCTTGGAAAACCAAGATGCTCCCTGCAGCTGATCAAACAAATCATCGATCCTTGGCAAAGGATAACGGTTCTTGACCGTTATCTTGTTCAGCTCTCGATAATCTATGCACATTCGGTGCGAACCATCCTTTTTCTTCACAAAAAGGATCGGTGCTCCCCACGGCGAGTTACTCGGCCGAATAAACCCCTTCCCCAGCAGCTCCTGAAGCTGCGAGGATAACTCCTGCATCTCTGGAGGTGCAATGCGATAGGGCGCCTTGGCAATAGGAGCTGCCCTCGGAAGGCACACCCGGTAACTCCTCGGGGAAGACATCCGGGAATTGCCGCACTATCGGAACCTCCTCAACCGTACTCGGTCTCTCTGCACCAACTCTCGTATCCACCGCATATGCTACAAAACCACTACAGCCCTGCTGTAGGCTCTGTCTCACTCTAGCAGCTGAACAAAACGCTGAATTAGGACGGGTACCCTCGCCGTACACCGTAAGAACTCCCCCACTTGGGTTTGGTATAGTCACCAGCTGCTGCTCGCAATCGATAACGGCTCCAAATCTGCTCAACCGATCCATGCCTACGATGACACAGACGTCCCCCATCGCAATCCGGACCAAATCAATAGGAAACTCTACACCAAAGATCTCGAGTACACACCCTCGAATCACCTCTGTGGCATACACTGCTCTCTCATCGGCGATGGACACTCTCAGAGGTCGACTCAACGCCTCCCGACAAATACTGATGTGCTGACTAAAGGACAACGATACAAAAGATCGACTCGCACCCGAGTCAAATAACACCAAAGCAGGTATAGAACTCACAAGAAAAGTACCTACACATATCATAAAATAAGCACAAAATCTCAAACATTAAAATAAATACATGAAAGAATACATACCAGCCACGACATCGGGCGCTGCGCGGACCTCCTCCGCAGTCAACTGGAAGGCTCTCCCCCGAGCCTTCGGCGTCTCGGTCTTCACCGACCGACTATCCGAAGCTCTAATAGCAGCAGGGGCAGTCCCCTGAGAAGCTCCTTGTGCTGACCCTCGCAGTAGCGGACACTCGGCCTTCCGGTGTCCGGTCTGGTTGCAGTGGAAACACACTGCAAACCCCTTGGGGCAGTCCTTGGTCATATGCCCCTCCTTGCCACACTTGTAGCAAGATCCAGCTCTATAAACTCTATCATAACCCTTGCCGCACTTTCCACAAGTGCGGTTCTTCTGGCTCCCTGCTCTGGGATCAGCGGGCTTGGCCCGCTTGGCTGCCGGCTGGGACTGTGCCGGTCGCCGATCCCTCCCCTGAGACTCCGCCTCCTCCCTAGCTTGAGTCTCTAGCTCGATCTCCCTCTTCCGAGCATTTTCCTGAAGCTCGGCAAATGTCCGGTACGAGGAGTTCGCCACGAACTCCCGAATATCTCTCCTCAAAATCCTCGGAAATGCTTTGAGAACGTATTTATCATGTTTTACTGGGAACAAATTCCGCAACGTTTTTATTAAAAAATATACTCTGGTTTTTATAAAGCATAAACAAAATCGGTCTTTTCTGGTCGTGAAAATGGGGATGTCACAGATTGTGAAACAACCCTAATATGGACAGTTTACAATATTCATATTAAAATGCCAATTTAACCATTTAGGAGAACCATTTGTAGATAAGGTCCAATAAACATCATATCATTTAACAATAAAATATGATATATTAAAGGGGATATAAGGGTATCATAGTTAACTTAAGTGACAATATGTGAGAGGTTTCCACTATTCCAGACAAATCAGTAAAAGAATCTAGAAAATATCCTCACACTCCTCAATCCACAAAGCAATGAATAATGTCCCTAATATTAACGCATCTCAAAAGAGTATGTAAGGCATTGAAACTCTCCCTCTAACTTCATATTCTTCATCTAAAACCCTAGGAAAGCTTCTACCTTTTTCCAAATTAGGGGTTTAAGCATTGTATTTAACAGAGTTTCCTTCTTTCTCTCTCAAATATGATCTATGATCTACACCACCACTTTTCTCCGCTGATTTCCTATCATATGCTAAATTCAAACTTGTAAGTCAATGTGAGTCTTGATGTCTATATTGCTACAAATATGAGTACTTTTAATCTTTTGGTACATATCCTATCTATCGATACTGAATCTCTTCTAGTTGTGGGCCCGTTTCTCTGATTGTCTTTGACGAGACTAGAACGATAGAGATATGAAGAGTTTAGAGCTCATTGTTAGTAAAGGCATAACAATTATGAATCATCGGTGGAAGGAAGGTGGGGGTGGTCAACCAGATGTTTCGTGGGAAGAAGGTAGTTTGGAAGAAGGGTTAATACTTCTTTCAATTTATGATTTGTATCGATTTTTGTATTTCTTGTGGTTAAAGGGTGGGGTACCTAGAAGGTTGTTATGGGATGACCTGAACTCAAAATAAACCATCTAATCTCTTCCCCCATTCCTTCCTTCGTTACTTGTAATATCATGTTTTATTTTGAATTGAATCTATTTGTTAGTAATGACATTAATATATATGCCAGAGATTGAAATGTTTGTTATAGGATACACCTGATTTCTAATCCTAGGTATCATTAACCTTAAGGCCAGATTGGAAGGTTTGTAATGGCTTTGAATTGAAGTTGTTTGTTTACCTTCGCTTTAGTATTATGGCTTTAATATATACACCCAATGTCAAATCCTAGGTTTATAATCAACCTTAACAAAACAACCATTCAAGATATGTTGATCAACATGAGAGTTAACTCCTTAGTGCGACCATCGGTGTGTGTGTGTATATGTATGTATGTACGTATGTATGTAAGTATGTATGTATTTCTGTTTGAAATTAAGAGATTCTTTTAACTTTTTTAAGTACCAAAACCATAAACGAAATTTCATTTGAACATGATGCAAGTTAGAAATTTTTAAAACTCATTTCCAATTTTTTGCAAACATAAAATTTAAAGTTCTTTCTTATAGAATACTCCCTCAGTTCCAAATTATAGTTTATCTTTCATTTCTGGTTTGTCCCAAAATAATAGTCAACTTTTAAAAATAAATAACATTTTTACCAAAATATTTCTCATTATTACTTAACTAACTAAGCATTTAATAGAACATTAAATGCAAAGTAATGACACAACTATCATTTTATTGTATAAAGTTAATGGTAATTAATAATTCTTTATATTTTTTGTCTGTAACCAATAATTTTGAGATAGAAAGAATATATAAATATAACTGAAAATAGAGAAAAAACTAGGTTTCAATCACGTCAAACCAAGTAAAACTATTGACTAGTCTTTAACGAACTTATGCCATTTTCCAATCTCTCTCTCTCTCTCTCTCTCTCTCTCTCTCTCTCTCTCTCTCTCTCTCTCTCTCTCTCTCTCTCTCTCTCTCTCTCTCTCTTCTTGATTGCAACATGAACCCTTTTTCTTGGTTTGATTGCATGGTCAAAAACAATCATATTTACTTATGTCATATTTCATTCCTGTACTAAAATACAAATTTCATACGGATGGATCTGGGCTTTACAAATTAAAGAAAATGTAAAGGTGGAATTTAATCCTATTAAAGTATCAACTATGTAAATCTTTTCCGTGGTTGAGGATTCCAATTATACAACTCTTAAAGACTTAAACGATCCCAATTTGCATGTATTATTACACAGTAAAAAGGTGCAATTAGCCAGATTTGATTCATGTATTGATAGGCCAGTAGTTAATATACATATGGATTGGTGTGCAGCCGAATCTTTAACGAGGTTTCTCCACCGAACTCCACTTAAGTTGGTAAATGAATGGACGTGTAATGAACTTATAAGCCCAAGTCAAGTTGGTGATTAGGTTTTCGTTTATCGGTTCAAACTCTACGTACTATGTTAAAAGTTTTTATTTTTAATTTGATTAGTTCTTCAAAGAAAAGAAACAGACAAGATCCTTTACAATGCCAAGTTTAAATAGACACAACAGAGATATGGGATTCAGATACTTATATGAATAAAAAAGAATAAGGATTTCTTAATTTACAATCTATAATCCAACTTGTAACTACTATCATGTATATGTGTTAATCAGAGTGCTTCACCAAAAAGGTTGATGCTAATAATATCACTTTAATAAAATCGACGAGAGTTTAATATGAATTTAAATTGATTTAGCTCTTTTTTGGTATATATAAGGCTTTAGGCACCTCTATTATTTGGGATTTAGTTTTATAAAAATAAGACCGCTTCTTTTGAACAAATTTATACGTCTAGAGGGCACGGAGACTAGGAATCCCTTTTGTATAGAGATGCTCTCTTCAGGCAATGAGTTAGTATAGGTAATCAATGAATTTGATGGATTTATATGTACAATTTGTTCACATAATTGGGTCGTAATCGTTGGATTGAAGATGTTGTTGCTTAATGCAAATATTCATTTTGATCATTTATCTAAAAAGTTGCTTTTCTCTACTAAAGCCGTTGTAAATTTCAATTTTTTCAAAAAAGTTGTCGACATCATGCCATATAGCCAAGTATTATACTATAGTGGCATAAGGTGGAGGGAGTCCATATTCTATTCCTTTTCTAACTTAGTTCCACCTAATTGTCATATTATCCTTTTTTTCATTTTCATCTCTCCTAACCATATGGAAATTCATATCTTTCATCTTTCAAACCCTTACAATTAATTAATTTTTGTAAAAAAAGAAATTAAATATTTCAAATTTAAATAAATAAAACTAAATATTAACATAAGATTTTGTTAAAAAAAACAAACTACTACAAAAGTTAAATAAAATCATAAAACGGCAAACACAATTACTAAAATGACAATTAAAATAAATTAGTTATCCATAACGGGTATGTACACATACTCAATATGATCAAGGTGAGCCGAGTGAAATGGTCGTGGGTTTGTTTCGTGCAATTCAAGTATCATATCTTCGTTTACTTCTATCTTAGTTGGGAGGTCAATATCATGATCCGGACATGCAAAACATCTTATCTTTCATTATCATTGTAACTTCCCAAATTTCAAATCAAAATTTTATTTATTGATTATAAATTAAACCATGTTTCATAAAAATCTCAAGTAAATGTTCAAATCACGATAAACCAGGAAAATGTATCTGAAAATGTGAAAGCCAATATAACATATCAAATATTTAACACTCACTTAAAAGGAAGAAAGGATCCATTTATAGTGGAAATGATCCATTTGTAGTGGAAATCTCATGTGTTCTTGAGCTTATTTTTCTCAAGTAAGTGTTCTTGAGCTTATTTTTCGTTTGGTGTCCACTGAAGGAAGAAAGGATCCATTTGTAGTGGAAAGGGCCATCTAGCAAGCACAAGCATTTACTTTTGAGCATTTTTTGGACAGTTGTAAGTCTTCAACACTCCATCTTTATTATTCATTTATTGTAGATCTAGAAAGTTGGCATATATCTAGAACTTGAGAGTGTTTTGAAGTTATGCATGAGATTTAGGTCACTTTCCTCACCATTTTGACCTAGTCTTTGATGGACATACCTTAGACATGCATGTCCATCAAGTTAGGATTTTTATGACTCCTTGGGATGCTAAGAAGCTTTCTAGAAAGTATTGATGTTGGACTTAAAGGAGTAACAACATAATCCATTAAGCTGTTTTGGGCCAACTCCCATAATGTTGCGGGTTTCTTCGTGACTGTGAGGTTGCCACGGTGCAGTCAGTGGTTGGCCATGACGTGGTGGCTGACCGTTGACCGTTGATATTTAACTTTTGACCAGGTTGACTTTGGGTCAACTTAAGTGTTTTAGGTCGTAGGTCGAGGATTTAACTCTAACTGATGATTAAGTGATTCCTAGTTCCAGCCTTTACTGCTTTGTGAGTTGTGGTGTGTGTTGGGTTTCCTTACTATACTATATATTACATTATGTATCCTAGGGTGCTAGATTGTGGCTAGACTATTGCATTCTGTTAGGAATGTAGTCTTGTAATTGTTACTTGTGATGTTGATTTGTCTGTTATCTATATTATACGTATCTCGACATATTTATGAAGGGATGAGACATCCAGCTTTGTGCAGAAGGCCAATACTGCGGACGCTACAACTTTAGGCTGGGAGCCAACAAAGGGGTGAGTTGATGACAATACCAACATTGAGTGTTCTGAGTCTAGATATTCACATCAGTCGGGTTGATGGCAAGATCAACTACAGTGTTGTAAGTCTAGACATATGTTGGGTTGGTGCGGACCCAATAGCATGTATGCTTAAGTGTATATTGGTGTGTGTGGTATTTTGGCTAACTCACTAAGCTTTAGCATACAATTGTAGATTAAAATGTTTCAGGTACTTTTGATGATCGTGGGAAGGAAAAAGTTTCACTATACATATTCTTGATCAGCTTTTATGATTTTGCATCTGTTATGACAGTCTGATTTTTGGATGACTATACTTTTGAACATACGATATCTCTTTAACTTAGGTTTTATGAAAATGACATTTATTCCAAATTTAAAAAATGTTGTGAAAAATTAGACGTTACAAGTTGGTATGAGAGCCCCAGTTTGAGGGATTTTGATGAGCACTCGTGTGATTCCAAACTCAAAAAAAGCATCTGAGAGTTTTTGCAAAACTTTTTGAAAAGAATAATTGTAAGAAAGGAAGATGTGATGTGTACAGTCGGTGCAAGCTCGAGTAAAGTGATCTCCTAAAATATTTATACTTGATTTATGACTCCTGATATGTGAAATTTTATAAATGCATGTTAATTGATAGGCTAAGGATCCCTCTTAGGAATTGCATTATAGAGTTCTTATTATGTGATGCCTTGTAGCCTAGGAGATGAGTTGTTTTGCATTACTAGAAGTCTAGACTGAAATCCTTAATTGCTAAGTGTATACTATATAGTTGTATATAATTAGGATTGTATAGCCCTAAAATGTCTAGTTTAGCCATGTTTCATCTTCCTTGTTTGGTTATGGATTTGGGGTAGAATAATTTATTTGACCGTCTATCTAATCTTGGATTATATATGACCGGTATATGCAATTCAATCAGCGAGCTTAGTGGAGACTTCTAGCAATATGGAAGCATGACCAAGGAGAATGCTAGGAGAAGTATTTAGGAGTTTAGTGGTGACTCTTTGATTTGGTAATGAATCAGGGAATTTACCTAGAACAAGGGCTTTATGATAGTAGAAATCATCTTTAACTTATGGATCTTGACTCCTTTATGGAATGTGTAAGCATTGACATCCTCTAAGAACTGTGGATTCCTTCATTCTTAAGGCTAATCAATTTTCTTGGGTTCAATTGCTTCACTTGAGTCCTGATTTTGATTAAGAAGGTGTGTTGTGGGTTTCCCCAACTTCCATACTACCTTTGAGGAATTTTGGCATATCATGCTTCATGATTGTTATAACCAATTTAGGATGAATGATAAGCTTGCATTTTGAATCCTAATGATAAATACACAAATGTTCATTGTGTTGAATTGCTTTAATTGACCAATTATCTCCAATATTTGAGCATCTCACCCATTTTTACTACTATATTACCATTTTTTCATTGGATTGCAATTATGATTGAATTGCAATTATTTTATTTTTCATGTTAGTTAGTTTTATTTTACTTTTTCATGTTAGTTACTTTGAGGATCGATCCCCTTTTTACTACTATATTACGTTTTATTTCTAAGCAAATGGTGTAATTTACTTGGTGGATTTGGACATCCTACAAGTTTGTCGGGTATGCTCTTTTTAATTAGAAAGTGGAAGGGGTACGATCTAATGTGGGTTACAAGTTCTAACGTCGTTATTGGGTGTTTATCCTTATTGGCGAGTTATTTTGCACCAACGTTGGTTTGCAAGTTTGGCCTTTATCGTATTTCGACTTTCAAAATATATTTTAGATTTTAAAATAATATATTTTATGTGTAGCATTTAATGTGCATTATTGGATGTGCAATTGGAAGTGAGAACCTGAGGTTGCAACAATGCACGAACATTCTTAATCAAATCAACATCTCTAATTATTTTTTTATTTTTATTTTTTTGAAACGGTAAATATACGAAACTACTTCTAAATTATTTCACATATGTATATTGCGGGACTTAAACCCTCGATTTCAAATAGAGAGGTCAACACGAGATACCGTTGGGCTAGAAACCTTAATTATCCCAAGAAATGAACATGGTTGGGAGATTATGATGGGGAGTTCACTATATAGAGTTAAGAAAAGAAAAAATCAAAATAATAATAATAATAATAATAATAATAATAATAATAATATATGCATTCTTGAGGATTAGGTGCAATGTAGAACAATTAGGTGCCTTAGAAAAATAACTTTTTTGGATGGAGTGTTGCAATAAACGTGTTACCAACATTGGAGGCCCTATCGTGAAGAGGGATTAACACAAGTTGCACACATTATGCACACATTGTGATCAAGAGCAAGAAACTGTAGATCATGTTTTGGTACCATGCACTTATGAGTAGATAAGGTAGAGTCAAATTACATCTTCGTTCAACCTGGGGCATCTTTCATGCAACTCAGTTATGGAAGTACTTGCAATACCAAAGAGAATAAAAAACCCCACCTCACACATAAAAGCAATATAAGTGATATTCATATCTACTTGTTAGTACATTTGGCGAGCAAGAAATGAAAAAACCTTTAACAATCATTGCTACTCGCTTAATTAATATAATCTTTGGCAAAAAAATATGTAGTGTTGTTTCCTATATTTCATACTTTCTTATTACCATGAGTTAGTCTCAATTACCAAAGAGACATGCTTATATGATATCATTTATAATATTTAATTATATATGTTCGCTCATTTATCTTTATTACATCCAATTGTATCGATAATCAAGATATGATCAATAGATAACCCAATCGATGTCCATATGAATCAGTGTCCTATTTATTCAAAAAGACATTATATGAAAATCCATTGTTGCCAACAGTATCCATATGTGCATTAGTGCATATAAACGAAAAAGAGATGATACACATGCAAAAGGTGAGGTGGAGAAGGGAATCAATTTGGAAGTGTAAAAGCTACGAGGGTCTTGTGGGAACCATGCAATTGTGTGGGGACCAAATTGTATTTATTTAGATAAAAGATATAGCGAAACACGGAGCCTACCATTTCGCCCCTTCACCCAATCAATCATGTTTCTCAGATTCCCTTGGTCGGTGATTCTTCCTCAGGGCCCCATTGTACATTCCTCTTTTCTTATGTACCAAATAACAATTAATGAAATAAACATGATTTTCTTTTACCTTTTGCAAAAGGGAATAATACTTTTTTAAGAAGTTGTAATAAAGATTTTTAAATGAATTACAAAAATCGTCCCTTTCTGATTTTTACCTTTTTTTAGTACAAAATCGAAACATTTTTTCAATTTTGATTCTTATTTAAGGTTTTGGATCCTTATTTCAATGTTGGTGGATAAAAATTAAGATGAAACCTTTAAATAAAGACTAACATTGAAAATGCTTTTTTGTGTTGGACTAAACATCGTAAAAAGTCCAAAATTAAAACATTATTCAGTTTTGATCCTTATTTTAAGGTTGTGTATCCTTATTTCAATGTTGGGGGACAAAAATTAACATGAAACCTTTAAATAAAGACTAACATTGAAAATGTTTTTTTATGTTGGACTAAACATGGTAAAAGTCGTAAAGTATAGAGATCATTATTTTGTAATTTGCTCAATGTTTGCATAGAAAGCGTGAATTGTCTATGGACTATGGGTGGATATGATTAAAAAAACAAAAATAGCTAGGAGTGAGCTAGTAAAGTTGTAATTTTCATTTGGAGTGGAGTTATAATAAAAGCATATTAGTGTTTTATTAAAAATAATTATAAGATTTTAAATATATAAATTACATAAAAACATCTTAATAAAAGTTGTATTTTCTTTCAATGGTATCCTAGTAATTTTATTATAATATGCCGGAGCTTTTCTTTAAACACTGTTTGAAATAGCTTCGGTATAATGAGTTTTTTGTCGAAAATAAAACTTTAAGCTCGCATTCATAAACGAAGTTTTTGCTTTAACTCGAGTTTTTAAGAAAAAACTAAAGGCTAAATCTTAAAAATAAAATAAAAACTCTCAAAATCTCATGTCAAACACTTCTTATAAGTTGGTAGTTTAAGGACTAGAGATTTACAAATTAACTACAATTTTATTCTAGAAGAACATTTATATGTATTTATTAAAAAATTATGGTTATTGTAAGAGCCATACTTTTTTAAAGGTCTTGAGATCACAAACTAATTAGAATTTTATTTTGGACAACATTTATATACACTTGGATTTACACAAGATAGGTTCAATTCTTCTTTTTGTAAAACTTCTACTTCACATTTTAATCACTTCACCGTTGAGATCGGCTTATAAGAATTTAATATGGGTGGAATGAAATTCACGTATCTTAGAGATGATGGTATTAAATTGAGCAAAAGTGATCGCTCCCTAGTTTGCTCAAATTTTATCAACTCTCAATTGCTCTCCTTTGTCACTGATTTTCCCAGAGAACACTATGATCGCTCTCCTCTCATCTTAAAACCATCCAACGTTGATTTTGGACCATTTCGGTTCTTTAATTCTTGGCTTCTGAGAGATGACTTCATCAAAACTTTCTACAATGCTTGGGATTCTTTTTTGTGGATTTAGGGCATGTACCTTGCAGCCAAAATTAGATTTACTAAAAACATTGTTTGGGAGTGGAGAAAATCGAATTTAATTAAGGAACATGTTTCATTGTTAAAACTCAAAAATAAGGTGGATAATATTGAATTAATTGTCGAATCTCGAGTACTTAACGACTCGGAAATGATATCTGTGACATCCTCATTTTCACGGCCAGAAAAGACCGGTTTTTTTATGCTTTATAAAAATTAGAGTATCTCTTTTAATAAAAAGGTTGCGGAATATGTTCCCAGTAAAACATGATAAATACGTTTTCAAAACATTTCTGAAGAAAAGTATTTTTATTCATTTTAAAACATTTGGGATGTCATTGTCAATACATAAACATAAGCATAAACAGAACTTACATTCATTATCACTAGTGATTCATATCTCCTTAATCTCTCTGTGTAATGTGACTTCATATCAACACCTGTGATATAAATAAACTGAGTGGGTCAGATTGTGAAACCTGGTGAGTACATAGGGTTTTCAACCCACAATAATATAATTATTATGCTTAATCATCAAACAAGTAACCCAATTACCCATCCCCATTATCTTCTTTACTCTTAAGTACCTTCCCTAAGGATTTATCCTAAGGGTCGTCTCCTACATCATATTTACCTCTCATCTCCTTACATCGCATTTTCTTATATGTTTTTTCCTAAGGACTCTTCCTAAGGATCATCGCCTACATCGCATAGACAGTATTGATTCAGAGATTACTCCCTCAATACGTGTCCAACAAGGGTTAGGGTATCATCGCATGAATACGTAGTTACAACATTGTCTGAACTCGTAATTCATAGTACGGGGTTAGAATATCATCGCATGAATATGTAGTTATAACATCGCCTGAACTCGTAATTCATCACCTACAGGTTATGAGCATACTGGTGTTTCCATGGGGTTGTCTATAATAGTCCATGGTCGCCATCTATACTCTGGTAGATGACTACATCTCCAAATTGCCGGACAAGGTTATAGTATCCTAAATCATACATCACCGATTCATCATCACCTATCTATCCTCACCTAATTATCATCACCTATCTCTCATTATTTTATTTCATCACACACCAACTATTTCATCTACCCATGTTTTAACCCAACATATTTGTAGTTATAAAATAAATATACAGTCTAAATAATTTAAACATGTATAAAATCATTCGTCCAGCATAGGCAACAAGTATTCAGATAATATGCACACATAGTACGTAATTTATATAAAATACTTCATATCTATGTGTAAAATGAAAGGGACCATGCACTCACTTGATACGGTGGTGACTCGGTACTCGGACAACACTTCGTTACTCTTAAAACAATTTCCCTCGACAAAACCTAGTATCATTACCATTAGGGTTTACTTCAGTACTTACCGAGACTAATTTAATAGTCTAGCTGTTATTATTATTATTATATAAGCATTAAACAACACTATATAAATTATATTAATAGCCCAAATAATTATATTAAGGTCCTAATAATGTTACTATAATTAGTTAGAAGCTATATTAAAAATAGCGTACACATAGCTCACTTACAACGGGTTTTATTGAAAACCGGACTTCGCTTGGAGCAGCGTTTCCGAAACCGAAAGACCCTTTTTCTCGGGACTCTGGGAGCCTCGGGGCTTCCCTCGGGTGCTAGGGGTTTTATCTAGGGTTTAGGGGGGTTTGGAACTCTAGAGAGAGTGTGAAGAAAGGTGTGAAAAACTCGGAACCCTTTCGCAACCTATTTATAGGTGCTGGACTTTGGACCTACGCTGCGCGTAACTTCGAATAAGAGGGGCCAGATCACATCCAGTTGTCTCGCACGCGGCTCGCATCAGAACCGGATAAGATCGGAGTACGCGGGACGTACTCGTCGTCGGACGCGGGACATAGCGAAAGGCGACGTGTCCTTCATCCGAAGAGAGGCGTGATCAGCAAGTGATGGCTGAGATTTGGCCACGTCATCGTTTCTTACATCAGATTTCGCAAACTGCACACTCGACTTTAAAACTCCATTTTCGACATTCTTTATATCTACACGTATGCGGGAACGTACTCTACAACTTTCGTTTAGACTCTGTCGGCTAATTTTGACTCGATTTTAAATGTTATATTTTTAACAGACCGGGACACGATTGGTCCGTTAAAAACTCATAACTTCTTCATCTGACGTCCGTTTTTGTCTGTCTTTTTATCGTTACGCTACTATTAACGAGATCTTTGATTCTCGTTTAGGTTGTGTCGTCTAAAAACCGCTCGATCTAATATTCGAATTTCGGGTTGTACACAGCTAAGCCGAAACTTTGAAAAATGATAACGTCCTCATACGAAGTCAGATTTGGGCGTTCTTTTTATGGACGCTCTTGGTTTAACGTATTCTACGACTTTCGTTTAGATCGCTAAGGCTAAAACTCGCTCTATCGTAAATTCACTATTTACGCTTCCCGGTGTCGTGCTGGTTTTGCCGTAAAACTACGACGGGTCATAACTTTTTCATTATAACTCGGACTTCGGCGTTCTTTATATGTACGGAAACCTTGAGACATATTCTACAACTTGGTTAAGATTATTTATTCTAAATAATCTTTTGCCAAAAAGTCATTTTCGACACTTATTGCCTCTAAATTGACTAGCCCGGATCTGCAGGCGTTACAATTAGCTCCCCCTTAGGATGATTATGTCCCGGAATCATCAACGAAACAGGGCTCGTATAATGACTCCATACGTCATATCTTCATCCTAGGTAATAATTATAACTTCTATATTCCTTCGAGTCTATCTCTTAGACTTATTGACTGCAAGCAGTACCCAATCGTGCACCTGCTTTCTATCTTAGGTTAGACTCCAAATTATGACCTATCATCATGTGATGCACGTTTAGACTCAGGTCTCTTAGATTCACATTACATAATATAATATACCTTCCTTCATGTTCTAATGTGTTACAATCACATCTCAACATGTAATACACTTAGCTATCAACTCCTTTAACAACGAGCACAATACTTCTATTGATCGCTTCGATTATCTCTCACTTCAATCTTCTGGCTTAAGTTAGATGCTACGTCGAACTTGGTTCTCTGAGCCACGTAACATACTCATCGTAGTTGGACTCAATTGGATATGACCACTAGGGTCGGAATAACAACAATCTTCTTAGTCATTACTGAAACGATAGTAACGACATATTTGAATAAAACAATATCAGTTACTAGCTTCTTCGTAACCTTGTGACTTTCCCTGATCCAAGCATGAGTCCTGTGCTTCCGGTAGTATATGCATCTACTAACTTTCACACCTACTCATACTCGTCCCAAGTATTGTCTCTCAGTCCCCAAGTCCTAAAATCACAAAACAATTTAACACATACGAGTGTGTCCAAATAATCATAAAAATTTCCCTAGACTCTACTAGGGCTTCTTCCATGCGTATCTTCAATCATCAATTCTGCTTCAACTCGGTTGGTGATGGAAATTCCAGATGATAGGAAAACTTTAGGAATCACACCAATCGTTCTATCATCATGCTAATAAAACGTGTACATTCAGATGTACCGTACTTCTCTAGACGTACTGTTATTTTATCAGACGTATTCTAAAGGCAAGATACCTCTCTTATAATATCTTCTGATAGGTATCATTCACTATCATAAGCCATCTCATTTCCTTTATTTTCTCAGTCTATCATGGTTCGCATCACTTCCTGAACTTTTGCCATTGTGATAGGTTCGGGTGCTGGCGCAACGACCGACGCATGACCCATCACATTCTTAGGCCCAGGTTGTCATCTTCCTCGGATATTTCCTAGTCTGTCTTCACCATGACGTTTTGTACACCCAAGCAAACGTTCGGTGTACCGAGGCGAGAATTTTAAGATAGGAAAGATTTTATTTATGATAGACGTATAGATCTCCTTGTCACACCGAAAAGTTATATGTCAGTTCTAATAACGTAATCAAACGTTTAGAAATCTGAACACATAAAATTTCCAAATCCGGTCGGCAACAAACCGTAGATCCGAACAAATAACAGCATATAAGGCATCTTTATAGCTATAACATAAAAAATTTAGAACATAAAATATTTTAGGCATCTTTCCAAAAATAAACTAGTGCTTGTGTCTAAAATATAGTAAACACTCATCTCACAGTCATCGCTTAGAATTCTAAGTTTAAATCTAGAAATTTCCTACAAATTCCTAGTTCGCTTAAACTAATGCTCTGATATCAACTGTGACATCCTCATTTTCACGGCCAGAAAAGACCGATTTTTGTTTATGCTTTATAAAAATCAGAGTATCTCTTTTAATAAAAAGGTTGCGGAATTTGTTCCCAGTAAAACGTGATAAATACGTTTTCAAAACATTTCTGAAGAAAAGTATTTTTATTCATTTTAAAACATTTGGTATGTCATTGTCAATACAGAAACATAAGCATAAACAGAACATACATTCATTATCACTAGTGATTTATATCTCCTTAATCTCTCTCTGTAATGTGACTTCATATCAACATCTGTGATATAAATAAACTGAGTGGGTCAGGTTGGGAAACATGATGAGTACATAGGGTTTTCAACCCACAATAATATAATTATTATGCATAATCATCAAACAAGTAACCCAATTACCCATCCCCATTATCTTCTTTACTCTTAAGTACCTTCCCTAAGGATTTATCCTAAGGGTCGTCTCCTACATCATATTTACCTCTCATCTCCTTACATCGCATTTTCTTATATGTTTTTTCCTAAGGACTCTTCCTAAGGATCATCGCCTACATCGCATAGACAGTATTGATTCAGAGATTACTCCCTCAATACGTGTCCAACAAGGGTTAGGGTATCATCGCATGAATACGTAGTTACAACATCGTCTGAACTCGTAATTCATAGTATGGGGTTAGAATATCATCGCATGAATATGTAGTTATAACATCGCCTGAACTTGTAATTCATCACCTACAGGTTATGAGCATACTGGTGTTTCCACGGGGTTGTCTATAATAGTCCATGGTCGCCATCTATACTCTGGTAGATGACTACATCTCCAAATTGCCGGACAAGGTTATAGTATCCTAAATCATACATCACCGATTCATCATCACCTATCTATCCTCACCTAATTATCATCACCTATCTCTCATTAATTTATTTCATCACACACCAACTATTTCATCTACCCATGTTTTAACCCAACATATTTGTAGTTATAAAATAAATATACAGTCTAAATAATTTAAACATGTATAAAATCATTCGTCCAGCATAGGCAACAAGTATTCAGATAATATGCACACATAACACGTAATTTATATAAAATACTTCATATCTATGTGTAAAATGAAAGGGACCATGCACTCACTTGATACGGTGGTGACTCGGTACTCGGACAACACTTCGTTACTCTTAAAACAATTTCCCTCGACAAAACCTAGTATCATTACCACTAGGGTTTACTTCAGTACTTACCGAGACTAATTTAATAGTCTAGCTGTTATTATTATTATTATATAAGCATTAAACAACACTATATAAATTATATTAATAGCCCAAATAATTATATTAAGGTCCTAATAATGTTACTATAATTAGTTAGAAGCTATATTAAAAATAGCGTACACATAGCTCACTTACAACGGGTTTTATTGAAAACCGGACTTCGCTTGGAGCAGCGTTTCCGAAACCGAAAGACCCTTTTTCTCGGGACTCCGGGAGCCTCGGGGCTTCCCTCGGGTGCTAGGGGTTTTATCTAGGGTTTAGGGGGGTTTGGAACTCTAGAGAGAGTGTGAAGAAAGGTGTGAAAAACTCGGAACCCTTTCGCAACCTATTTATAGGTGCTGGACTTTGGACCTACGCTACGCGTAGCTTCGAATAAGAGGGGCCAGATCGCATCCAGTTGTCTCGCACGTGGCTCGCATCAGAACCGGATAAGATCGGAGTACGCGGGACGTACTCGTCGTCGGACGCGGGACATAGCGAAAGGCGACGTGTCCTTCATCCGAAGAGAGGCGTGATCAGCAAGTGATGGCTGAGATTTGGCCACGTCATCGTTTCTTACATCAGATTTCGCAAACTGCACACTCGACTTTAAAACTCCATTTTCGATATTCTTTATATCTACACGTATGCGGGAACGTACTCTACAACTTTCGTTTAGACTCTGTCGGCTAATTTTGACACGTTTTTAAATGTTATATTTTTAACAGACCGGGACACGATTGGTCCGTTAAAAACTCATAACTTCTTCATCCGACGTCTGTTTTTGTCTGTCTTTTTATCGTTACGCTACTATTAACGAGATCTTTGATTCTCGTTTAGGTTGTGTCGTCTAAAAACCGCTCGATCTAATATTCGAATTTCGGGTTGTACACAGCTAAGCCGAAACTTTGAAAAATGATAACGTCCTCATACGAAGTCAGATTTGGGCGTTCTTTTTATGGACGCTCTTGGTTTAACGTATTCTACGACTTTCGTTTAGATCGCTAAGGCTAAAACTCGCTCTATCGTAAATTCACTATTTACGCTTCCCGGTGTCGTGCCTGTTTTGCCGTAAAACTACGACGGGTCATAACTTTTTCATTATAACTCGGACTTCGGCGTTCTTTATATGTACGGAAACCTTGAGACATATTCTACAACTTGGTTAAGATTATTTATTCTAAATAATCTTTTGCCAAAAAGTCATTTTCGACACTTATTGCCTCTAAATTGACTAGCCCGGATCTGCAGGCGTTACAATTAGCTCCCCCTTAGGATGATTATGTCCCGGAATCATCAACGAAACAGGGCTCGTATAATGACTCCATACGTCATATCTTCATCCTAGGTAATAATTATAACTTCTATATTCCTTCGAGTCTATCTCTTAGACTTATTGACTGCAAGCAGTACTCAATCGTGCACCTGCTTTCTATCTTAGGTTAGACTCCAAATTATGACCTATCATCATGTGATGCACGTTTAGACTCAGGTCTCTTAGATTCACATTACATAATAGAATATACCTTCCTTCATGTTCTAATGTGTTACAATCACATCTCAACATGTAATACTCTTAGCTATCAACTCCTTTAACAACGAGCACAATACTTCTATTGATCGGTTCGATTATCTCTCACTTCAATCTTCTGGCTTAAGTTAGATGCTACGTCGAACTTGGTTCTCTGAGCCACGTAACATACTCATCGTAGTTGGACTCAATTGGATATGACCACTAGGGTCGGAATAACAACAATCTTCTTAGTCATTACTGAAACGATAGTAACGACATATTTGAATAAAACAATATCAGTTACTAGCTTCTTCGTAACCTTGTGACTTTCCCTGATCCAAGCATGAGTCCTGTGCTTCCGGTAGTATATGCATCTACTAACTTTCACACCTACTCATACTCGTCCCAAGTATTGTCTCTCAGTCCCCAAGTCCTAAAATCACAAAACAATTTAACACATACGAGTGTGTCCAAATAATCATAAAAATTTCCCTAGAATCTACTAGGGCTTCTTCCATGCGTATCTTCAATCATCAATTCTGCTTCAACTCGGTTGGTGATGGAAATTCCAGATGATAGGAAAACTTTAGGAATCACACCAATCGTTCTATCATCATGCTAATAAAACGTGTACATTCAGATGTACCGTACTTCTCTAGACGTACTGTTATTTTATCAGACGTATTCTAAAGGCAAGATACCTCTCTTATAATATCTTCTGATAGGTATCATTCACTATCATAAGCCATCTCATTTCCTTTATTTTCTCAGTCTATCATGGTTCGCATCACTTCCTGAACTTTTGCCATTGTGATAGGTTCGGGTGCTGGCGCAACGACCGACGCATGACCCATCACATTCTTAGGCCCAGGTTGTCATCTTCCTCGGATATTTCCTAGTCTGTCTTCACCATGACGTTTTGTACACCCAAGCAGACGTTCGGTGTACCGAGGCGAGAATTTTAAGATAGGAAAGATTTTATTTATGATAGACGTATAGATCTCCTTGTCACACCGAAAAGTTATATGTCAGTTCTAATAACGTAATCAAACGTTTAGAAATCTGAACACATAAAATTTCCAAATCCGGTCGGCAACAAACCGTAGATCCGAACAAATAACAGCATATAAGGCATCTTTATAGCTATAACATAAAAAATTTAGAACATAAAATATTTTAGGCATCTTTCCAAAAATAAACTAGTGCTTGTGTCTAAAATATAGTAAACACTCATCTCACAGTCATCGCTTAGCATTCTAAGTTTAAATCTAGAAATTTCCTACAAATTCCTAGTTCGCTTAAACTAATGCTCTGATATCAACTGTGACATCCTCATTTTCACGGCCAGAAAAGACCGATTTTTGTTTATGCTTTATAAAAATCAGAGTATCTCTTTTAATAAAAAGGTTGCGGAATTTGTTCCCAGTAAAACGTGATAAATACGTTTTCAAAACATTTCTGAAGAAAAGTATTTTTATTCATTTTAAAACATTTGGTATGTCATTGTCAATACAGAAACATAAGCATAAACAGAACATACATTCATTATCACTAGTGATTTATATCTCCTTAATCTCTCTCTGTAATGTGACTTCATATCAACATCTGTGATATAAATAAACTGAGTGGGTCAGGTTGGGAAACATGATGAGTACATAGGGTTTTCAACCCACAATAATATAATTATTATGCTTAATCATCAAACAAGTAACCCAATTACCCATCCCCATTATCTTCTTTACTCTTAAGTACCTTCCCTAAGGATTTATCCTAAGGGTCGTCTCCTACATCATATTTACCTCTCATCTCCTTACATCGCATTTTCTTATATGTTTTTTCCTAAGGACTCTTCCTAAGGATCATCGCCTACATCGCATAGACAGTATTGATTCAGAGATTACTCCCTCAATACGTGTCCAACAAGGGTTAGGGTATCATCGCATGAATATGTAGTTACAACATCGTCTGAACTCGTAATTCATAGTACGGGGTTAGAATATCATCGCATGAATATGTAGTTATAACATCGCCTGAACTTGTAATTCATCACCTACAGGTTATGAGCATACTGGTGTTTCCACGAGGTTGTCTATAATAGTCCATGGTCGCCATCTATACTCTGGTAGATGACTACATCTCCAAATTGCCGGACAAGGTTATAGTATCCTAAATCATACATCACCGATTCATCATCACCTATCTATCCTCACCTAATTATCATCACCTATCTCTCATTATTTTATTTCATCACACACCAACTATTTCATCTACCCATGTTTTAACCCAACATATTTGTAGTTATAAAATAAATATACAGTCTAAATAATTTAAACATGTATAAAATCATTCGTCCAGCATAGGCAACAAGTATTCAGATAATATGCACACATAACACGTAATTTATATAAAATACTTCATATCTATGTGTAAAATGAAAGGGACCATGCACTCACTTGATACGGTGGTGACTCGGTACTCGGACAACACTTCGTTACTCTTAAAACAATTTCCCTCGACAAAACCTAGTATCATTACCACTAGGGTTTACTTCAGTACTTACCGAGACTAATTTAATAGTCTAGCTGTTATTATTATTATTATATAAGCATTAAACAACACTATATAAATTATATTAATAGCCCAAATAATTATATTAAGGTCCTAATAATGTTACTATAATGAGTTAGAAGCTATATTAAAAATAGCGTACACATAGCTCACTTACAACGGGTTTTATTGAAAACCGGACTTCGCTTGGAGCAGCGTTTCCGAAACCGAAAGACCCTTTTTCTCGGGACTCCGGGAGCCTCGGGGCTTCCCTCGGGTGCTAGGGGTTTTATCTAGGGTTTAGGGGGGTTTGGAACTCTAGAGAGAGTGTGAAGAAAGGTGTGAAAAACTCGGAACCCTTTCGCAACCTATTTATAGGTGCTGGACTTTGGACCTACGCTGCGCGTAGCTTCGAATAAGAGGGGCCAGATCGCATCCAGTTGTCTCGCACGTGGCTCGCATCAGAACCGGATAAGATCGGAGTACGCGGGACGTACTCGTCGTCGGACGCGGGACATAGCGAAAGGCGACGTGTCCTTCATCCGAAGAGAGGCGTGATCAGCAAGTGATGGCTGAGATTTGGCCACGTCATCGTTTCTTACATCAGATTTCGCAAACTGCACAATCGACTTTAAAACTCCATTTTCGACATTCTTTATATCTACACGTATGCGGGAACGTACTCTACAACTTTCGTTTAGACTCTGTCGGCTAATTTTGACTCGATTTTAAATGTTATATTTTTAACAGACCGGGACACGATTGGTCCGTTAAAAACTCATAACTTCTTCATCCGACATCCGTTTTTGTCTGTCTTTTTAGCGTTACGCTACTATTAACGAGATCTTTGATTCTCGTTTAGGTTGTGTCGTCTAAAAACCGCTCGATCTAATATTCGAATTTCGGGTTGTACACAGCTAAGCCGAAACTTTGAAAAATGATAACGTCCTCATACGAAGTCAGATTTGGGCGTTCTTTTTATGGACGCTCTTGGTTTAACGTATTCTACGACTTTCGTTTAGATCGCTAAGGCTAAAACTCGCTCTATCGTAAATTCACTATTTACGCTTCCCGGTGTCGTGCCGGTTTTGCCGTAAAACTACGACGGGTCATAACTTTTTCATTATAACTCGGACTTCGGCGTTCTTTATATGTACGGAAACCTTGAGACATATTCTACAACTTGGTTAAGATTATTTATTCTAAATAATCTTTTGCCAAAAAGTCATTTTCGACACTTATTGCCTCTAAATTGACTAGCCCGGATCTGCAGGCGTTACAATTAGCTCCCCCTTAGGATGATTATGTCCCGGAATCATCAACGAAACAGGGCTCGTATAATGACTCCATACGTCATATCTTCATCCTAGGTAATAATTATAACTTCTATATTCCTTCGAGTCTATCTCTTAGACTTATTGACTGCAAGCAGTACTCAATCGTGCACCTGCTTTCTATCTTAGGTTAGACTCCAAATTATGACCTATCATCATGTGATGCACGTTTAGACTCAGGTCTCTTAGATTCACATTACATAATAGAATATACCTTCCTTCATGTTCTAATGTGTTACAATCACATCTCAACATGTAATACTCTTAGCTATCAACTCCTTTAACAACGAGCGCAATACTTCTATTGATCGCTTCGATTATCTCTCACTTCAATCTTCTGGCTTAAGTTAGATGCTACGTCGAACTTGGTTCTCTGAGCCATGTAACATACTCATCGTAGTTGGACTCAATTGGATATGACCACTAGGGTCGGAATAACAACAATCTTCTTAGTCATTACTGAAACGATAGTAACGACATATTTGAATAAAACAATATCAGTTACTAGCTTCTTCGTAACCTTGTGACTTTCCCTGATCCAAGCATGAGTCCTGTGCTTCCGGTAGTATATGCATCTACTAACTTTCACACCTACTCATACTCGTCCCAAGTATTGTCTCTCAGTCCCCAAGTCCTAAAATCACAAAACAATTTAACACATACGAGTGTGTCCAAATAATCATAAAAATTTCCCTAGACTCTACTAGGGCTTCTTCCATGCGTATCTTCAATCATCAATTCTGCTTCAACTCGGTTGGTGATGGAAATTCCAGATGATAGGAAAACTTTAGGAATCACACCAATCGTTCTATCATCATGCTAATAAAACGTGTACATTCAGATGTACCGTACTTCTCTAGACGTACTGTTATTTTATCAGACGTATTCTAAAGGCAAGATACCTCTCTTATAATATCTTCTGATAGGTATCATTCACTATCATAAGCCATCTCATTTCCTTTATTTTCTCAGTCTATCATGGTTCGCATCACTTCCTGAACTTTTGCCATTGTGATAGGTTCGGGTGCTGGCGCAACGACCGACGCATGACCCATCACATTCTTAGGCCCAGGTTGTCATCTTCCTCGGATATTTCCTAGTCTGTCTTCACCATGACGTTTTGTACACCCAAGCAGACGTTCGGTGTACCGAGGCGAGAATTTTAAGATAGGAAAGATTTTATTTATGATAGACGTATAGATCTCCTTGTCACACCGAAAAGTTATATGTCAGTTCTAATAACGTAATCAAACGTTTAGAAATCTGAACACATAAAATTTCCAAATCCGGTCGGCAACAAACCGTAGATCCGAACAAATAACAGCATATAAGGCATCTTTATAGCTATAACATAAAAAATTTAGAACATAAAATATTTTAGGCATCTTTCCAAAAATAAACTAGTGCTTGTGTCTAAAATATAGTAAACACTCATCTCACAGTCATCGCTTAGCATTCTAAGTTTAAATCTAGAAATTTCCTACAAATTCCTAGTTCGCTTAAACTAATGCTCTGATATCAACTGTGACATCCTCATTTTCACGGCCAGAAAAGACCGATTTTTGTTTATGCTTTATAAAAATCAGAGTATCTCTTTTAATAAAAAGGTTGCGGAATTTGTTCCCAGTAAAACGTGATAAATACGTTTTCAAAACATTTCTGAAGAAAAGTATTTTTATTCATTTTAAAACATTTGGTATGTCATTGTCAATACAGAAACATAAGCATAAACAGAACATACATTCATTATCACTAGTGATTTATATCTCCTTAATCTCTCTCTGTAATGTGACTTCATATCAACATCTGTGATATAAATAAACTGAGTGGGTCAGGTTGGGAAACATGATGAGTACATAGGGTTTTCAACCCACAATAATATAATTATTATGCTTAATCATCAAACAAGTAACCCAATTACCCATCCCCATTATCTTCTTTACTCTTAAGTACCTTCCCTAAGGATTTATCCTAAGGGTCGTCTCCTACATCATATTTACCTCTCATCTCCTTACATCGCATTTTCTTATATGTTTTTTCCTAAGGACTCTTCCTAAGGATCATCGCCTACATCGCATAGACAGTATTGATTCAGAGATTACTCCCTCAATACGTGTCCAACAAGGGTTAGGGTATCATCGCATGAATATGTAGTTACAACATCGTCTGAACTCGTAATTCATAGTACGGGGTTAGAATATCATCGCATGAATATGTAGTTATAACATCGCCTGAACTTGTAATTCATCACCTACAGGTTATGAGCATACTGGTGTTTCCACGGGGTTGTCTATAATAGTCCATGGTCGCCATCTATACTCTGGTAGATGACTACATCTCCAAATTGCCGGACAAGGTTATAGTATCCTAAATCATACATCACCGATTCATCATCACCTATCTATCCTCACCTAATTATCATCACCTATCTCTCATTATTTTATTTCATCACACACCAACTATTTCATCTACCCATGTTTTAACCCAACATATTTGTAGTTATAAAATAAATATACAGTCTAAATAATTTAAACATGTATAAAATCATTCGTCCAGCATAGGCAACAAGTATTCAGATAATATGCACACATAACACGTAATTTATATAAAATACTTCATATCTATGTGTAAAATGAAAGGGACCATGCACTCACTTGATACGGTGGTGACTCGGTACTCGGACAACACTTCGTTACTCTTAAAACAATTTCCCTCGACAAAACCTAGTATCATTACCACTAGGGTTTACTTCAGTACTTACCGAGACTAATTTAATAGTCTAGCTGTTATTATTATTATTATATAAGCATTAAACAACACTATATAAATTATATTAATAGCCCAAATAATTATATTAAGGTCCTAATAATGTTACTATAATTAGTTAGAAGCTATATTAAAAATAGCGTACACATAGCTCACTTACAACGGGTTTTATTGAAAACCGGACTTCGCTTGGAGCAGCGTTTCCGAAACCGAAAGACCCTTTTTCTCGGGACTCCGGGAGCCTCGGGGCTTCCCTCGGGTGCTAGGGGTTTTATCTAGGGTTTAGGGGGGTTTGGAACTCTAGAGAGAGTGTGAAGAAAGGTGTGAAAAACTCGGAACCCTTTCGCAACCTATTTATAGGTGCTGGACTTTGGACCTACGCTGCGCGTAGCTTTGAATAAGAGGGGCCAGATCGCATCCAGTTGTCTCGCACGCGGCTCGCATCAGAACCGGATAAGATCGGAGTACGCGGGACGTACTCGTCGTCGGACGCGGGACATAGCGAAAGGCGACGTGTCCTTCATCCGAAGAGAGGCGTGATCAGCAAGTGATGGCTGAGATTTGGCCACGTCATCGTTTCTTACATCAGATTTCGCAAACTGCACACTCGACTTTAAAACTCCATTTTCGACATTCTTTATATCTACACGTATGCGGGAACGTACTCTACAACTTTCGTTTAGACTCTGTCGGCTAATTTTGACTCGATTTTAAATGTTATATTTTTAACAGACCGGGACACGATTGGTCCGTTAAAAACTCATAACTTCTTCATCCAACGTCCGTTTTTGTCTGTCTTTTTATCGTTACGCTACTATTAACGAGATCTTTGATTCTCGTTTAGGTTGTGTCGTCTAAAAACCGCTCGATCTAATATTCGAATTTCGGGTTGTACACAGCTAAGCCGAAACTTTGAAAAATGATAACGTCCTCATACGATGTCAGATTTGGGCGTTCTTTTTATGGACGCTCTTGGTTTAACGTATTCTACGACTTTCGTTTAGATCGCTAAGGCTAAAACTCGCTCTATCGTAAATTCACTATTTACGCTTCCCGGTGTCGTGCCGGTTTTGCCGTAAAACTACGACGGGTCATAACTTTTTCATTATAACTCGGACTTCGGCGTTCTTTATATGTACGGAAACCTTGAGACATATTCTACCACTTGGTTAAGATTATTTATTCTAAATAATCTTTTGCCAAAAAGTCATTTTCGACACTTATTGCCTCTAAATTGACTAGCCCGGATCTGCAGGCGTTACAATTAGCTCCCCCTTAGGATGATTATGTCCCGGAATCATCAACGAAACAGGGCTCGTATAATGACTCCATACGTCATATCTTCATCCTAGGTAATAATTATAACTTCTATATTCCTTCGAGTCTATCTCTTAGACTTATTGACTGCAAGCAGTACTCAATCGTGCACCTGCTTTCTATCTTAGGTTAGACTCCAAATTATGACCTATCATCATGTGATGCACGTTTAGACTCAGGTCTCTTAGATTCACATTACATAATAGAATATACCTTCCTTCATGTTCTAATGTGTTACAATCACATCTCAACATGTAATACTCTTAGCTATCAACTCCTTTAACAACGAGCGCAATACTTCTATTGATCGCTTCGATTATCTCTCACTTCAATCTTCTGGATTAAGTTAGATGCTACGTCGAACTTGGTTCTCTGAGCCACGTAACATACTCATCGTAGTTGGACTCAATTGGATATGACCACTAGGGTCGGAATAACAACAATCTTCTTAGTCATTACTGAAACGATAGTAACGACATATTTGAATAAAACAATATCAGTTACTAGCTTCTTCGTAACCTTGTGACTTTCCCTGATCCAAGCATGAGTCCTGTGCTTCCGGTAGTATATGCATCTACTAACTTTCACACCTACTCATACTCGTCCCAAGTATTGTCTCTCAGTCCCCAAGTCCTAAAATCACAAAACAATTTAACACATACGAGTGTGTCCAAATAATCATAAAAATTTCCCTAGACTCTACTAGGGCTTCTTCCATGCGTATCTTCAATCATCAATTCTGCTTCAACTCGGTTGGTGATGGAAATTCCAGATGATAGGAAAACTTTAGGAATCACACCAATCGTTCTATCATCATGCTAATAAAACGTGTACATTCAGATGTACCGTACTTCTCTAGACGTACTGTTATTTTATCAGACGTATTCTAAAGGCAAGATACCTCTCTTATAATATCTTCTGATAGGTATCATTCACTATCATAAGCCATCTCATTTCCTTTATTTTCTCAGTCTATCATGGTTCGCATCACTTCCTGAACTTTTGCCATTGTGATAGGTTCGGGTGCTGGCGCAACGACCGACGCATGACCCATCACATTCTTAGGCCCAGGTTGTCATCTTCCTCGGATATTTCCTAGTCTGTCTTCACCATGACGTTTTGTACACCCAAGCAGACGTTCGGTGTACCGAGGCGAGAATTTTAAGATAGGAAAGATTTTATTTATGATAGACGTATAGATCTCCTTGTCACACCGAAAAGTTATATGTCAGTTCTAATAACGTAATCAAACGTTTAGAAATCTGAACACATAAAATTTCCAAATCCGGTCGGCAACAAACCGTAGATCCGAACAAATAACAGCATATAAGGCATCTTTATAGCTATAACATAAAAAATTTAGAACATAAAATATTTTAGGCATCTTTCCAAAAATAAACTAGTGCTTGTGTCTAAAATATAGTAAACACTCATCTCACAGTCATCGCTTAGCATTCTAAGTTTAAATCTAGAAATTTCCTACAAATTCCTAGTTCGCTTAAACTAATGCTCTGATATCAACTGTGACATCCTCATTTTCACGGCCAGAAAAGACCGATTTTTGTTTATGCTTTATAAAAATCAGAGTATCTCTTTTAATAAAAAGGTTGCGGAATTTGTTCCCAGTAAAACGTGATAAATACGTTTTCAAAACATTTCTGAAGAAAAGTATTTTTATTCATTTTAAAACATTTGGTATGTCATTGTCAATACAGAAACATAAGCATAAACAGAACATACATTCATTATCACTAGTGATTTATATCTCCTTAATCTCTCTCTGTAATGTGACTTCATATCAACATCTGTGATATAAATAAACTGAGTGGGTCAGGTTGGGAAACATGATGAGTACATAGGGTTTTCAACCCACAATAATATAATTATTATGCTTAATCATCAAACAAGTAACCCAATTACCCATCCCCATTATCTTCTTTACTCTTAAGTACCTTCCCTAAGGATTTATCCTAAGGGTCGTCTCCTACATCATATTTACCTCTCATCTCCTTACATCGCATTTTCTTATATGTTTTTTCCTAAGGACTCTTCCTAAGGATCATCGCCTACATCGCATAGACAGTATTGATTCAGAGATTACTCCCTCAATACGTGTCCAACAAGGGTTAGGGTATCATCGCATGAATACGTAGTTACAACATCGTCTGAACTCGTAATTCATAGTACGGGGTTAGAATATCATCGCATGAATATGTAGTTATAACATCGCCTGAACTTGTAATTCATCACCTACAGGTTATGAGCATACTGGTGTTTCCACGGGGTTGTCTATAATAGTCCATGGTCGCCATCTATACTCTGGTAGATGACTACATCTCCAAATTGCCGGACAAGGTTATAGTATCCTAAATCATACATCACCGATTCATCATCACCTATCTATCCTCACCTAATTATCATCACCTATCTCTCATTATTTTATTTCATCACACACCAACTATTTCATCTACCCATGTTTTAACCCAACATATTTGTAGTTATAAAATAAATATACAGTCTAACACTACTAGAAAAAAGGCCTTTTACGACGCGCAAATTACGACACTCATTAATTTATGTTACGCAAACGAGAGTGACATTAAAAGAGTGTCATTTCTTCAGAAAATTTAAGGATTTAGGTCACGCATTATTGCGTGCCTTTAAATTAGTGTCAAAAGAAAAAAAAATTAAAAACACGGAGGGCGTTGTACCTTAAATGCGCGCCCTCTATATGTGTCGCTTTATAATTTTAATGAACGCGCGTTCCTTAGTTACAAGCGGGAAAAGAAAAGCCAAAAAATTAGAAAAGCCCGCTACCCTCCCTGCCCTAAGCATTTTCACGCATCTTTCATTCTCCTCACACTGTTGTGCAACTTCTCAATCAAAGATCGAAGGTTACGATTTCATCTCCATCTCTCGACTTCATCATCTCAATCAAGAAAAAGGGCTTCTGATTTCCATTCATCTACTTCATCGTTGCTTTAATTTCACCTTCTTCATCTCTCTTCTGTTATTGAGAATACTCGCCAATAGTTTTCTTGCACTATTCCTTGACCTGCTTCCTTCTAGATACGCTTCTGATCGAGAGATTCAGGTTAGGGCTTTCAAGGCGCCGTGGAAACTGTAATGGTGTTCATTGTGGCGGAGGGATTAGGGTTTCTAGAGTGAGAGACGAAAGAGGAAATTGGGGTAAATGTCCGCAGAAGGAAGCATGTAATGAATCGACACTCATAACGCACCTTCCACTTCAACTCTTTTCATAGATTTCTTCCCAGCTGATTTTATGATTTCTGATTTCTGATTTCTTCCATCTGATTTTAATTTTAGATTGAGATTTCTAAATGTCAGTCACCAGCAGCCTATCACCGAAACCAAACTGAGACTCGCTCAATCGCTAAAAGTCTGGGATTTGCTAAAAATCTATTACTCAAACGTGGGATTGACTGAAAGTCTAATACTCGTTGAAAAACGAATGCCTGATTTCCAATTAGGATTTCGTATTTATGGAATCCAAGTTCTTGATTCTTGAATTTGGTTTCCCTTGACCCTCCTTACAGATCCGTAGAAAATTCAGAAGACCCGGCACATATCTCAAGCACACGGTACCATCTCTCTCTCTCTCTCACGCACCTTCCATCTGATTTTATTTTTGCTCATCTATTCTGGATTGTATTGCTTTCGAAAATAGTGGTTACTTATTAAGGGGCATTTTGGTCAGCTTGTTAATTTTGATAGAATTCGGTATTACTGGGAAAAAAAAATGGGTGCACCCCTGTTCCTTTTTATCGCAGTAGCCTCTTCTTTGATTTTTTTTTCTTCTAATCTCCTTGGTTTGAGAAGCAGGGGCTGCTTGATCAAAAGTTTTTTTTGTTATTGGTCCATGATTGACAAATTTATGGAAGGGTTTCTTGTTCTTCATACTGCTGATTTTGATCCTAGTCAAGACTATTGGGTTCATTGTTATGTCATATACAAAGGGCAACACTGGAATCTTCTTGTTTGGTTTGCGGTTGATCAAAATATTTTTTTTTCCTTTTGAAAATGTTGCTGCTGAGTTTGATTCTTGCCATGGCTGATGGGTTAACTTTAATTTTGAAAGGGTCAATTTTGGAATTTTAAAAGGGTAAAATGGGATAAACCCCAAATCTCATAGAGTTGACATCACAGATGCAGTGGAACTAACTGTTTCAACATCAGAAGCATTAACAATCCACACATGTATGTCTATTTTTAGTTTCACGGATCAGCTTCAAAATGTGGCCTTTAAATTTGCACGCTAAGTGTTTGTGAAAAGTCCTTATCAATGATTTGGCATTTAGAGGCACCTTTTGGGATTGAGAAAGATGGGCCTTCTTGAGTTGATCTATTATAATGTTAGAAAGGGTTAGAATTTAGAAGAATGAACTCAATTTATATGAATGTTTGATTTTATAAAAAAATATGAATGTTTTAGCTTTGTTGTTTCTCTCTCAATTTCAGATGATTCATTATGTAAAAAAAAAAAAGATAGAAATTAAGTTTACAACAAAACTGTTCCTTTTTTTTTGCTTTTATGTTTATCTGGTTTTACATAGAAGTTTCAATTCTACCGTATAAACTTGCCATGCGAATGGCTCCTAATATATTTCCTCTTGATATAACATAAGAATAAAATTAATTTTTTATATTATTTGATATGCTTATTTTGCTTACATAATTTTTTTATTTTTTATTTTTGGTATTGCAACGTGTTGGATATGCATTCCAGCAAATTTACTGGAGTGGGTTGGGTGCTTGGGCTGACGGAGTTCTTGGGAGGGAGGTCATGTTAAAATTATTTTCTAAAGAAAGAGATGAAAGATTGATACACCATCTCATGGCTTCAAAGGAGCTTCATCCATCCTTAATATCTGCCCAGAGTGAATATAAGGTGTAAGATGAGAGTTCTAATGAAGATTATCACAATCTTCATTGATGTTTTGTGAATACTTTCATTAATGGTTCTTATCTTGTGGTTTGTTAAGCAGATTATGGGAGTACTTTTGGCTGCAGTTCTTAGACCACAAGAAGCTCAATGCCCTTTAGTTCAATACATTACACGAGAGCTTTTAACATGCTTAATAATGGAACATGTAATGAGATTCGCAAGCCCCGAGTGAGTGTTCAATTGCTTTTTTATTATTCGGGTAATTAATATCTCTACCTTTTTTTATTTAGTTCACTAATAATATCTATACATATACATCTATATAAAAAACCTTTTTTTCTATATTTTGAAGGTATGCACCTGTTCGTCGCGATTCGGTTGTTGGTGAGCTGAAGTTGTCAGAGCCAACTGATGTAATTCTCCTAGGTATTACTTTTGTATTTTTCAAGATTTATTTTATATACTTTTCTTACAATGCAAATTTGTTAAATATTATGTTACATTTAAGAGATTACAAGAATTGAGATGCTTGCGGTTACTGGTAAGGATTTTAATCCTTCTACATTATAAAACTTACTTTGTTTCGTATTTTCAAATATTAAATACTTATTTTATCATACCGTATTAAAAAATAAAAAAGATAGGTACATTTGTTCAGAAGAGAACAAATCCTTTAAGCCATTACAATCATAATGTTCTTGCCCATATAAGCTGTGATTTGATAACATTGGTAATTTCTTCAGATGTGAATTCATTGTAACAGATACATTTGGAAGATCGAGTGAACGGGCATATCTGAAACTGCACTGTTTCCCCTGGTCTTGTCTTCTAGACTTGACCTTATTTCTCTTCTTATCTGTCATTTTTGTTACTTTGTAATTTCAATTAATATATAAATAGGTTTCTTGGATTTTTTTTCAGGAATTCCTAAAATAGAGAAGCTAGAAATTGAAGGGAAAGCTTTCCATACAAACTTATATGCAGTTCGTTGTAATTATAGTGGAGGAAAAGAGGGTAAGAGTAAAATCATGTGGCTTAGATCAATGGTTGGAAGTCCAAATCTTATTTCCATTCCCGATATCTTTTTTCTTTTAAAAAATTTTACCACTTTATGAGAAACAAAGTGAAATGTGGGTCTATAAATTGTTTTTTTTTATTGTAGGTGAAACAGAAAGGATCATCAAACATATGATCAACCTATTTGGGCTAGTATTGTCTGTGGCTCCTTCTCCTGCTCCTGCTCTTCCCCCATCATTTTCTTCCATTATGCAAAGATTTAAATCTTACTAGCTTTTAATCTTTCCATCATGACAAGAATTTTGTATTCTTATCTTGCTGATAGGTCCAAAGAAACTTGAATGGGATTGGACCATTGTGCTTCCTGATTTGCTGCTATCAATGGATGTTGTGTGAATCCTCATTGAAGTCTTCATTTTGGTTTAAGAGAACAAGGTGGAGAGTCTAAAAAGAGACAAGTTAGCAACAGAGAATCTCCTCCAAGAAACAAGTTACAACAGAGAATCTTCTTCCCCTTAGTTCACACTTTACATAATCACTTTCAATAATATTATCTTCAGTCTTCCTATAGTTTCTTCATTATTAATTTTTCTGGAATCTTTTCTAGGTCGTCTTTGGTAATGGAACCGTGGACGTGGTGGTGGTGGTGGATATCGTGGTGGTGCCCCAGTCAACCAAATTCAAACCTTAATTTAGCTGCTGCTGGGCTTACCCCTGGGTAAATGAGAGTCAAAAAGACGTTTTTGCCCCTCTGTTGCTAGGTAACCTTTTCAACAACAGCATTCTACTTAAGCATGTGAGTAATCAAGATTAAGGGAGACTGGTAATCATGTTTGGCATTCCTTTCCAGTAAGAAACAAAGTAGTATTATTATTTGTTAGTTTTATAGGAATGTATAACACATGTTAGCAATGTATTATTTTTGTTTAACATTTGAATGATTCTTTGTATGACATTATAATTTGTGCAATTTATTTTATTTTTTGACTATGAAATTTTATTTTATATTATGCAATGGATTGTATTTTTTGTATATTGTATTTTATTTCTATTATAAGAAATTAAATGAAAATTTAATTTAAAAATTAATAAATATATAATTTTTTTAAAACATTTAAATTTACGATACGCAAAAATGTGTGTCATCTTCATTTATGACATGGCCTTTCTTGACAGGGGCTTTCTTGATACGCATTGCGTGTCATTAACACGCGCGTCGTAAGGTTACGACACGCGAATGCGTGTCGTCTTCCTTTATGACAGGGCCTTCCTTGATACGCATTGCGTGTCATAAATGCGCGTCGTAATTGCGCGTCGTAAATGAGCGTCGTAAATGCGCGTCGTCTATAGACGACGCGCAAAAGCGTGTCGTCTCTCTTTATGACAGGGCCTTCCTTGACGCGCATTTGCGCGTCGTCTGAGCCTTTTACGACGCGCAATGAGCGTCGTAAAAGGCTGTTTTTCTAGTAGTGTAAATAATTTAAACATGTATAAAATCATTCGTCCAGCATAGGCAACAAGTATTCAGATAATATGCACACATAACACGTAATTTATATAAAATACTTCATATCTATGTGTAAAATGAAAGGGACCATGCACTCACTTGATACGGTGGTGACTCGGTACTCGGACAACACTTCGTTACTCTTAAAACAATTTCCCTCGACAAAACCTAGTATCATTACCACTAGGGTTTACTTCAGTACTTACCGAGACTAATTTAATAGTCTAGCTGTTATTATTATTATTATATAAGCATTAAACAACACTATATAAATTATATTAATAGCCCAAATAATTATATTAAGTCCTAATAATGTTACTATAATTAGTTAGAAGCTATATTAAAAATAGCGTACACATAGCTCACTTACAACGGGTTTTATTGAAAACCGGACTTCGCTTGGAGCAGCGTTTTCGAAACCGAAAGACCCTTTTTCTCGGGACTCCGGGAGCCTCGGGGCTTCCCTCGGGTGCTAGGGGTTTTATCTAGGGTTTAGGGGGGGGGGTGGAACTTAAGAGAGAGAAAGATCTTAGAGAGAGAGAGAGTGAAGAAAGGTGCGAAAAACTCGGAACCCTTCGCAGCCTATTTATAGGCGCTGGACTTCGGACCTACGTTGTGCGTTCAGCAGCATTACGTTGTGCGTTCAGCAGCATTACGTTGTGCGTAGCTTCGGATAAGAGGGGCCAGATCGCATCCAGCTGTCTCGCACGTGGCTCGCATCGAAACTGGATAAGACCGGAGTACGCGGGGCGTACTCGTCCTCGGACTCGGGGCGTAGCGAAGGGCGACATGTCCTTTATCCAAAGAGAGGCGTGATCAGCAAGCGACAGTTGAGATTTGGCCACATCATCGTTTCTGGCATCAGATTTTGCAAATTGCACACTCGAGTTCAAAAATTCGTAACTTTCACATACGAACTCCGTTTTAAACGTTCTTTATATCCACGCGTAGGCAGGAATGTACTCTACAACTTTCGTTTAGACACTGTCGGCTAATTTTGACTCAATTTTAAATGTTATATTTTTAACAGACTGGGACACGATTGGTCCGTTAAAAATTCATAACTTCTTCATCCGACGTCCGTTTTCGTCTGTCTTTTCATCGTTAGGCTACTATTAACGAGATCTTCGATTCTCATTTAGGTTGTGTCGGCTAAAAACCGCTCAATCTAATATTCGAATTTCGGGTTGTACACAGCTAAGCCGAAACTTTGAAAAATCATAACTTCCTCATACGAAGTCAGATTTGGGCGTTCTTTTTATGGACGCTCTCAATTTAACGTATTCTACGACTTTCGTTTTGATCACTAAGGCTAAAACTCGCTCTATTGTAAATTCACTATTTACGCTTCCCGGTGTCGTGTCGGTTTTGCTATAAAACTTCGACGGGTTATAACTTCTTCGTTATAACTCGGATTTCGGCGTTCTTTATATGTATGGAAACCTTGAGACATATTCTACAACTTGGTTAAGATTACTTATTCTAAATAATCTTTTGCCAAAAAGTCATTTTCGACACTTATTGCCTCTAAATTGACTAGCCCGGATCTGCGGGTGTTACAATATCCAAGAGGGATGATAACCTTAATATTATTAAACTTGAGCGATTTCTGAAGCTTGATTTACAACAGAAGACTAAAATCAAATGGGTTTCGGATGGAGACGAGAATACTACGTTCTTTTACAACACTTTGAAGCATAAAAATCAGAAAAACAAAATCCTTGGACTCCCTATAAATGGCGTTTCTACCTCAACCCCCATTTCGATTAAGCTTGAAGTTTATAATTTTTATGCAACCAAATTTCAAGAGCAATTGCCCATCAAGCAAAAAATCATAAATTCCAAGTTTAAACAACGTTCACTAAATCAATCCATACTGTTGGAATCGGATTTCAAAAAGAATAAATTAAAATTGTAGTTTAGATTTATGGAGGGGAGAAAGCACCTGGTCCTGATAGGCTTACTTTTGAACTTATAAAATCGAAGTGGGATATAATAAAAGGAGATGTCATCAATTTTGTCAAGTACTTCGAGTCTACTGGATCTCTCACAACTGGATGCAACTCTTCTCTCATCATGCTCGTATCAAAATTGTCTGATCCGTTCTCATTGAGAGATTATCTCCCCATCAGCCTCACTGGGTGCATGCATAAAGTGGTTGTCAAGCTCTTAGCATTCAAATTAAAGATGGTGATTGGTTCGGTGGTGGACGAGACTCAATCAACATATATGCAAGACTGAAACATCCTCGACGGCCCATTGTGTGACTCCCTTAATCTAAAACATCTAATCTATAACAATTATCAACATTTTATTTATTAATGCGAAAATATACTCGAAATTTAAAACCTTTATATCCCAGGTTAAAATAAAAACAATATAAATTTTATCTATTTATATAAAATAAAGAATACAACAATAACATCCTATAATCTGAATCTTGATTTTGTGCTCCTGTTTTCTCTTCCAGTACCACGGTTGCTAATAATTTTACCCGCACAAACACATAAATTCTTACTACATTAGACACTAGGTCTGGTGAGTTATTCTCTTATCTTTTAGTAACATTCTTTCTCTTAGATTATATTCTTCCTCATAGTCACTTCTGTAATCTTTCTCACTCTATGCATATATCTTAATTCTTTCACCATAATACATCTCGCCTTTACTCGATATCATATTTTCCGCTAAGTCTCATTTCTATTCAATCTAATGTACTCCCTTATATCCTATTAATGTTAAATTTTACTCATTGCATATATATATATATATATATATATATATATATATATCATCAAGTATATCTCATCTCAAACTCAATCTCCTACACTCTACATGTATCATCTTTACTACACTCAACTATATTTCCTTTCTGGTCTGTCGCTGAAAGTTTTCATCATAAAAGAAAATGGTATTGTACTTTCTTACATCACGACTCTTCTGTGTCACGTCGTGAATACTGCAAATTCAGCAACTTCCTTAATTTTCTTGTTTTACCCTCACTCATCTTATCTCACTCTCACTGCATTAAATCTTTCCCATTAAAAACTTATTCATAGTCTAAGACTTCATCAATCATTTATCAATATCGAAAACTCTCATCGATTTCACTATTACATAAATTGACCAAAATACCCTCATTGGTCTCATCATTTATTTTGACATTTTTATCTATCTTTAATACATATACTTACATAAAAGCCATGTTTATTTATATAATCAAATATTTAACTAATAACTTTGATATTATACTTATTTCTCATTTTTATCCTCGAAGGGAGTATATTTATATTTCAATATATTTCCCGAAGGAAGCATACACATATCTCATCATCTATCCTAAAGGAAAGATACTCGTATCTCATCATCACTGAAGGAAAAATATTCATATATCATCATCAATCCCGAAGGAAAGATACTCATATATCATCATCAATCCTGAAGGAAAAATACTCACATATCATCATAAATCCCGAAGGAAAGGCACTCATATATTATCATTAATCCCGAAGGAAGTATGCTCATCACATGCTCCGCTACGTGATTATATGTATATCTCATACATATATGCCAATCATATATACTGTGACGCTCGCAGATTCGGGCTAATCAATTTAGAGACATTGAGCAGCAAAAAATGAATTTTGGATAGAAGATTATTTAGAATAAATAATTGTAACCAAGTTGTAGTATACATCACAAGTGTTTCGTATATATAAAGAACATCGAAATCCGAGTTATAACGAAGAAGTTATGACCTGTCGAAGTTTTACGGCAAATCCGAGTTATACTTTTTAGACTTAACGATCTAAACAAAAGTCGTAGTACACGTTAAACCGGGAGCGTGCATACAAAGAACGTCCAAATATGACTTTGTATGAGAATTTATGATTTTTCTGAGATTTGGAATAACAATATGCAGCCCAGAGTTTGAATATTAGATCGACCGATTTTTAGCTGACACAACCCTAACAAGAATCGAAGAACTTGTTAATAGGAGCTCAAAGATAAAAACACAGACAAAAACGGACGTCGGATGACAAAGTAATGAATTTTTAACGAACTTTTCATGTCCCGGCCTGTTAAAAATATAACTTCAAAAATAAATTCAAAATTAGTCGACGGAGTCTAAACAAAAGTTGTAGTGTATGTTCCCATCTATGCGTGGATATAAAGAATGTTGAAAACGGAGCTCGTATGCGAGATTTGTGGATTTTAGAAGTCAGAAGGAGGCTGATGCAAAATCGGTGATGTGGCCGAATCTCGACCCTTGCTTGCTCCCTACGGTCCTCGTCTCGGATGCTAACAAATGGTCTTCTTATGCCCAGCGTAACACTTTGGGTGCCCAGGATACCAAGTACGACCATTGTACACCGAAGGTACGCCCAACGGTCTCCCAATGTGCGGTTCTGAAGCAGCCATGACGCCCCGTCCCGAAGGATGACATGTGACCCCTTACGCGCAACGTGCTATTGAGGGTACGCTCAGCATAACCGCAGCTTCAGGCCTATAAATAGATTTGTGAGGTATCCATAACTTTCACACCAAAATCCACTTCTTTCTCTCTACTCTCTCTCTCTCTCTCTCTCTTTCTCTATCTCTATCTCTTTCTCTCTTTCTCTCTCTCTCTCTCTCTCTCTCTCTCTCTCTCTCTCTCTCTCTCTAAGCCCCCCAAAACCCTCCCAAAGCCCTAGTAACCTCAAGGTGCTAGGAGAAGGCCCCAGAGCATCCAAAGGCTCCAAGAAGAAGAGCTTTTTCGGCTCGGAAAGTTCCGCCCCTATAGAGCCCGGTTTCTAGCAAACCTCCCGGTAAGTGAATAATGCTTACCCTACTATAACTATAGCTTATGTATAAATTTATTATCGTTATTATAAACTTATATATTATAAAATATGATATAAAAATGTGTTATTATAATATTTTTTAACTACTCGCGATACGTGGAATCTGGTTTGAAGGGTTGTATAGGGTTGTTGGATTTTAGAAGTGATATAATGCCAAAACGGTCCTGCCCTCCGGTGTTTCATGTCTGGCCCTGTTTGTACATAGTCATTGAAACATATTGTTTAACACTTATAAAAAAATATCGCTCTTAAACAGTCACGATAAATAATTAGACTAAAATCTAGTGGTATTAATATTAGGTTTCGTCGAAGGATATTATATTGTCAAGAAGCGAAGCGCTGTCCAAGTTTGGAATCATCACTTTAACAAGTAAGTGCATAGTCCCTTTCATGAACATGATTTTAATACAAGTATTAAATTATATGTTTATGTGTGAAATATTTGATATTTCCTGAAATACGTGTTAAAGAGCATACCTGATAATATATGATGATTTAGGAAAAAGAGTAAACATAAATTATTTAAGAGGAATATTGGCTAGTATCTCCTTACGAGTACGAGTGAGATATACACAGAGGGAATAACTTTAAAACTTGTCATTGATTCGAGAGTATGGATTAGACTTAGTCAGTTGTCCTTAGTCCGAGAGTATGGATAGGACATAGTTATTTGTCATTAATCTGGGAGTATGGATTAAGCCATGGTTAATTGTACCTAGTCCTAGAGTATGGAATGGGCACAATCATTGATCTGAGGGCATGGATTAGACATACTCGATCCGGGAATATCGATTAAGTGAAGATGTAAATTTTAGATCCGAGAGTATGGACCGTGTCGTTGAGAAAATCGACGGGGTGGGGTAGGATTTGCTTATATATGGTGAAATTGTGTATTTTGTGAGTTCTAAAATATATAAATGATATCACATTGTGGGATAGAAATTCCTATGTATTCACCAGGTTTCCCAACCCGACTCACTTAGTTTATTTGTATCACATGTGTCGATACAAATCTACATTACACTGAGAGATTAAAGGAGATGTAAATCACTAATGTAAATGAATGTATAAGGTCTGTTTATGCTTATGTTTCTGTATTGACAATAACATCCTAAAGTTTTAATATAAAAAAATACATTTCTTTGGAAATACTTTGATAATATTATTATCATGTTTTTCTGGGAACAAATTCCGCAATATTATTCTTTAAAATGAATACCCTGATTTTTGAATAAGTATAAATAAAACTTTTAAAATGACCGTTAATTCGGGGATTTCACAATTGGTATCAGAGCATTAGTTTAAGTGAACTAGGAATAAGGATTTATTTATAGACTTAAACTTAGAATGCTAAGCGATGATCTATAGGAGTGTGTCTAATATATTTTAGGAAGTACACATGAATAGACACAAGCACTGGCTTATTTAGGGAACATACCTAAAATGCTTTTTTGTGTTAAATGATTTGTGATGTTTTATAATGTTGTCATTTGATCGGATCTTTGGTCCGTTGCTAACCAGATCTGGAAACTTTATGTGCTTAGATTTCTAAACGTTTAATTACAGTATTAGAACTGGCATGTAACTTTTCAAAATGATAAAGATATTTATACGATTATCGTAAATAAAAGCTTTCCTTATCTTAATTCTCGTCACTACACACTAAACGTCTGATTTTGTATATAGATTGACATCGTGAGAACTCGAAGCGGGTTAGGAAATGCTAATGTAAACCGTTGGCTTAAGCCACAAGTGATTGAGCGTGCATCAGTGGTAGCAGCTGCACCTGAGCCAATCACGATGGCAAGAGTACAAGCCAAGATTCGGGCTATGATGGCCGAACAAAGGGAAGAGATGATGCAAATGTTTCTGAATAATATGGAAGAACATATTATGCCTGCTAAACAGCCAGAACTAGATGACAGAGAGTCAGAAGAAGGGAATTACAGTAGAACCATTGGTCAAGTCGAACCGCTAGTGGTTAGGAGGAATAACCAAGATGAAGGAATCGAGAGGAACAAATGCAAGTATAAGGACTTCGCGACTTGCAAGCCATCAAATTTCATTGGGAAGGAGGATCCAATTGGAGTTATGGACTGGATTTTAGAGATGGAGTTAGCCTTCATAACTTGTGGTTGCAAGGGAAAACTACAAACCACATACATAGTGTATCAGTTCAGAGGTGGCGCTATTCGCTGGTGGAACACTCTGGGGAAGATCATGAGCCCCAATGATCCACTACAACTAACATGGGCGGAATTCTTTGTACACTTGTAACATCCCAAAATTCAGGTACATCTATTTAACCCTTCTCTTTTGTCAAGTTGTCAAGCTTAGCCCTTGAGTGGAAATTGTAGCAAATGAGTACGCTGGGCGTACCGGAGAGTACGTTGCGCGTACTTATGCGCTTAATTTAGATGCGGACTCGCCTAGGTATGCTGGGCGTACCCAGGGTTACGCTGGGAGTAGCGGGCCCAGATGCAAACCCTAATTTATGGCTTGTGCAGTATAAAAGGAATGCTAAGACCTTATCCTCAGCCACCATTTCGGAGAGTGAAACCCTAAGAAAGCATTTCCTTCGTCCTAAAGCTTGTGTGTGAGTGTTTTGACCTAAAAGTTCCTTTATGTGTTAGTGAAGAAGAAGGAGAGGAACTTGTGAAGGCTAGGGTTTGAAGTTCAAGTTTGGATCTGAGTTCTTCAGAGAGAGGAGCTTCATTTAGAGGTAAAAAGCTCATAACTTTCCTCTTTATTTTGGTTTGGTGTTGCATGGACCATTTCTAGGGTTAAAGTCCCAAAGGTGGAGACTTTATGAGCATAAAGGACTCAATGGACCTAGATATGTCCCATTTCAGTGATATATGTGTTGTAGATCCATAAAAATCCCAACTTGGTCGTTGTTATGGGGTCATGGTTGAGTTATGAGCGTTTCTAGGGTTGGAAATGGAAGGTTATGGGTGTTGGTGACTTTTACAGCCATGTAAAGGTTTAAAGTCACCAACTTTATGGATTAAGAGGCTTAGGGATGGTCAGATCTAAAATTTGGATGTGTGTCTTAACTGTTTAATACCCCGAAAGCTAAGGAGTCTGAAACTGGAAGTTACATGGGGCGTAATCCCAGTATGTGCGGCGTAGGGGGTCACGTTCCCTGTTTCTATGAGGTCTCCGGGTACGCCCACCGTACAGAGTTGGTACGCACAGCGTAACCCGGAGAGTTGACTTTTTTTTGACTTTTAGGGTTTGGTCAATGTTAGGGTCTTTGAGCCATGAGAGGGGTAAAATGGTCTTTTACCCTTCTGAGAGTGCTAAGAGAGGGAATAGGCTAGCCTTGAGAGTTGTATTGATTAGACTGCTTATTCCATGTGATTAGGCGGAGGCTAGACCAGATTTTGCCGAGTTCGAGATTACCGAGTTACCTGAGGTGAGTCTTCTCACTATATTTTACCTAGAGTGGTAATTAGAGTTATATGACAGAGTATCTTGTATGTTATTTATGTGATTGTGATGCACTGCATTATTTCTATGTGATCTATTCCGTGTATGCTCTAGAGTTTACAGAGTTAGAGCCAGAAGGTTCACAGAGTTAGAACCGGAAGGTTCACAGAGTTAGGACCAGAGGGTCCACAGAGTTAGGACCGGAGGGTCCACAAGGTTATAGCCCCGAGTGGCTATTATGTGTTATATGTGGTATTTTGGGGAACTCACTAAGAATTTATGCTTACAGTGTTGTGTTATGTGTTTCAGGTACCAGTGAGGATCGCGGGAAGGCGTCAGCATGATTAGTACACACATGAGGAGTTTTTATACATTATGATCTTGGGTTGTGTTTCTATGGATTGATATGTGATACAATGACATTTTTATAATATTTACGAATGAAAGTATGTTTTCGAAAATGTGAAAAATTGTTTGGAAATTTTGGGTGTTACAAGTTGGTATCAGAGTCTTGGTTTGAGGGATTCGGGTGCACCTTCGGGCGTATCTAAACTCAAACTGAGGATTGGAGAGATTTTCAAATAAAAATCACAAAATTTTTCTCAAGGAGTAAAAGTTTTGAAAAGAGTAGAGTAGAGCTGTGTGTACGATCAGCCAGCGCCCGAACGGTGATTTTCCCAAAATACCCTTATATTATGTGTTATGAGATATGAGATAATATGTTATGCATGCTAAAGTAGGTTAGGTATTCCTATTAGGACTAGAGTGGCCTGATTTGTGATGCCTTAGCCTAGGGGTTTTCCTGCTAGGAGATGCTTGAGAGTGAGTAGATAGCAGCGAGGAGCTATGAGAGATCTGCTAGAGGGTAGACTGTGCATAGTGAGAGTAGAGTACTTGGGATTTGGAATCCAAGGAGGAGGACTTGGGGTGAATACTGATGCGGTGTGGACGGTAGTATTAGGCTTGTACTACTGAAGACACCGGATCAGTGCGCAGCCCAAGTAAGAATCCTTAAGGTACTAAGGACCGAGTAGGAATGGGATATCGAGAGTGTGTACGCTCGAGCGAGTCTCTGATATTTTGTGTTGTATTTTAGAGAGACATCATGGTTGGGACACACCACACACCTGAGAGCAGTGGTGTCAGTGACGAGGAGATCTGTAGGTTGATTCATGAGGAGGTGGCTGCTACCATCCGCGTAGGGATTCCAGGGATGTTCAGGTCTATTAAGACCATGCTGATTGAGACTTTTGACGAGAGGTACGTAGCGGTTACTGAGGATGCAGCCGATGCAGCTGTTGCTGCTGCCAGACCTCAGGGTGGTGATGCGTTGCTGTTCCAAGAGTTCAGCAACACGAAGCCACTAGAGTTTGATGGGACACAGGATCTGATTGCTGCGATGAGATGGGTTTCTAATATTGAGGGATGTTTCTGTACATGTTCATGTCCGAAGCATCTAAGGGTTCGGTTCACGTTGAACCAGCTTCGCTTGGGAGCGAAGGACTGGTGGAAGTTTGTTACAACGCACTATTCGCCTGCTGATCTTGTTGCAGTGACCTGGGAGAGGTTCACCGCCATGTTCCGTGATGAGTATGTTCCCCCGGTGGAGAGGGAGCGATTGGCCCAGGAGTTTCTGACCCTCAAACAGGGTACCGAGTCTGTTACTGTGATCACTAGGATGTTCCATGAGAGGGTGATGTTCTGCCCTGAGCACATGTCTACCGAGCAGGCATGTATGAGTCGGTATCTGAGTGTTCTAAGGAGGGACATATGAGATTTTGTGGCAAAATCGTCGTACCGTACATTTGCCGAGCTCCAGGAAAATGCTCGGAACAGGGAGATAGAGCTGGAGACACAGGCTAGAGAGGAGGCGGAGTCTCAGGGGAGGGATCGGCGGTCGGCTCAGTCCCAGCCGGCAGCCAAGCGGGCCAAGCCCGCTGATTCGAGATCAGGGAACCAGAAGGGCTGCACTTGTGGCAAGTGCGACAAGAGTCATGAGGGGTTTGTAGAGCAGGGTCTTACTATAAGTGTGGCAAGGAGGGGCACATGGCCAAGGATTGCCCCAAGGGGTTTGCAGTCTGTTTTCACTGCAACCAAACCGGACACTGGAAGGCCGAGTGTCCGTAGTTGCGGGGGTCAGCACAAGTAGCATCACAGGGATCTGACCCTGCTGCCGTACAAGCTACGGAGAGTTGGCCAGTGAAGGCCGAGGCACCAAAGGCTCACAGGAGAGCCTTCCAGTTGACAGCAGAGGAGGTCCGCGCAGCGCCCGATGTTGTGGTTGGTATGTATTCTTTCATTTATTTATTTTGAGTTTGCCGTGTTATGCTTATATTATGATATGCGTAGGTACATTTCTTGTGAGTTATGTACCTGCTTTGGTGTTATTTGACTCGGGTGCGAGTCGGTATTTCGTGTCGTTAACCTTTAGTCAGCACATCAGTATCTATCTAGAGGCGTTGAGTCGACCCTTGCAAGTTTCCATAGCTGACGAGAGAGCGGTGTATGCCACTGATGTGATTCGAGGATGTGTACTCGAGATCTTCGGCGTTGAATTTCCGATTGATTTGGTCCCGATTGCGATGATAGATGTATGTGTCATCATGGGCATGGACTAGTTGAGCAGATTTGGAGCGGTTATCGATTGCGAGCGACAGCTGGTGACCATACGAGATCCTAGTGACGGAGTTCTTATGGTTTATGGCGAGGGTACCTGTTCTGGGTCAACATTTTGTTCGTCCGCTAGAGCGAGGCAGAGCCTACCGTAGGGCTGTAGTGGGTTTGTGGCGTATATGGAGGATACGAGAGTAGGTGTAGAGAGACTGAGGTCGGTCGATGAGGTCCCGATAGTGCGTGAGTTCCCATATGTTTTCCCCGAGGAGTTGTCAGGTGTGCCTCCTGAGAAGCAGGTGGAGTTCCGTATCGACTTGGTTCCGGGGGCAGCGCCCTATCGCCTTGTGCCTCCAGAGATGCAGCAGTTATCCTCGCAACTTCAGGACCTACTGGGAAAGGGGTTTATACGGCCGAGTAGCTCGCCGTGGGGAGCGCCGATCCTTTTTGTCAAGAAAAAGGATGGTTCACACCGGATGTGCATTGATTAGCAGGAGTTGAACAAGTTGACAGTCAAGAACCGTTACCCCTTACCGAGGATCGACGATTTATTCGATCAGTTGCAGGGAGCGTCTTGGTTCTCCAAGATTGATCTGATGTATAGATATCATCAGATGAGGGTGCGTGAGGAGGATATCCAGAAGACAACATTCAGGACTCGTTATGGACATTACGAGTTTGTGGTGATGCCTTTTGGGCTCACCAATGCACCAGCGGCGTTCATGGATCTCATGAACAGGGTGTGCAGGCCGATGTTGGATCGTTTAGTGATCGTGTTCATCGAAGACATATTGGTGTATTCAAGATCCAGAGATCAGCATGAGGAGCATTTGAGGGAGATCCTCGGAGTTTTGAGATCGGAGAGGCTTTACACCAAATTCTCCAAGTGCAATTTCTGGTTACGAGAGGTCCAGTTCTTAGCACACCTCGTCAACCAGAATGGGATATTGGTCGATCCGGCCAAGATTGAGGTGGTGATGAGCTGGGAGATGCCGATATCGAGATTGGGTACGGTGCTGATGCAGAGAGGGCATGTGATAGCATACACATCAAGGCAGATGAAGCCTCATGAGACGAGGTATCATACTCATGATCTTGAGTTGGGGGCTGTGGTGTTCACCCTCAAGATCTGGCGTCATTATTTGTATGGGGTTCGGTCTACCATATACACAGACCACAAGAGCTTGAAGTATCTGATGGATCAGCCCAACTTGAACATGCGCCAGAGGAGATGGTTGGATGTGGTAAAGGATTATGAGTGTGAGATCTTGTACCACCCAGGCAAGGCTAACGTTGTAGCCGATGCCTTGAGTCGTAGGGCAGAGAGTGCCCCGATACGGGATGTTTGTATGAGGTTGACAATGATGACTCCGGTGTTGGACACCATTCGGTAGGCCCAGGTAGAGGCCATAAGACCAGGAGAACCGCAAGAGAGAGCGGGTGATCGGGCAAGTATCTGAGTTCATTGTCGATAGTCGAGGGCTTATGACCTTCCAGGGCCAGATTTGGGTGCCATTTAAGGGCGAGGCACGTACCATTTTGATGGAGGAGGCGCACAGGTCGAGGTTTTCAATCCATCCCGAGGCCACTAAGATGTATTTGGACCTGAAGAGAGACTATTGGTGGCCCTGTATGAAGATGGATGTGGCGTGGTTTGTAGAGAGGTGCTTGACTTGTCGCAGGGTTAAGGCCGAGCACCAGTGTCCACATGGCAAGTTAGAGCCACTTGAGGTTCCCCAATGGAAGTGGGAACAAATTTCTATGGATTTCATCACCAAATTGCTAAGGACTGCGAGAGGTGTCGATGCAATTTGGGTGATCGTTGACCGGCTGACAAAGAGCGCTCTTTTTCATGCTATCAGTGAGAGCTCTTCCGCGGAGAGGCTGGCGGAGGTGTATATGAGGGAGGTGGTATCACGGCATGGTGTACTGATCTCGATTGTGTCAGATCGAGATGTGCGTTTCACTTCCAGGTTCTAGAAGAAGTTCCATGAGGAGTTGGGTACTAGGCTGCATTTCAGTACCGCTTACCACCCACAGACGGACGGACAGAGTGAGCGGACGATTCAGACGCTTGAGGACATGCTTCGGGCATGTCTATTGGACTTCGGAGGGAATTGAGACACGCATTTTCCATTGGCTGAGTTTTCCTATAACAAAAGTCACCATTCGAGCATTGGTATGCCTCCCTTCGATTTGTTATATGGGAGGAGGTGTCGGACTCCCATCTGTTGGGGAGAGGTAGGGCAGCGAGTGATGGGCAGCACTGAGATAGTGCTTCAGACGACGGAGCAGATACAACAGGTTAGATAGAGGTTGTTGACGGCTCAGAGTCGCCAGAAGAGTTATGCGGATAGGCGACGATCCGAGCTTGAGTTCCAGGTGGGAGACCTCGTGCTCCTAAAAGTGTCTCCTTGGAAACGAGTGATTCGATTCAGGAATAGGGGCAAGCTGCGACCCTGGTATATAGGGTCGTTTAGAGTGATCGCGAGAGTGGGCAGGTAGCATATCGTTTGGAGCTACCTGCGGAGTTGAGCCAGATTCATGATACCTTCCACGTGTCTCAGCTGAGGAAGTGTATAGCCGACGAGTCGTCAGTGATGCCGTTGGAGGATATCCAGGTGGACGCGAGTCTAAATTATGTTGAGAGACCGATCGCGATCTTGGACCGAAAGATCAAGGTTCTGAGGAACAAGGAGGTGCCTCGGGTTCAGTTCCAGTGGTAACATCGGAGGGGGTCCGAGCTACTTGGGAGCCGGAGTCAGAAATGTGGGAGCAGCATCCGGAGTTGTTTTTATCATGAGACTTCGAGGGCGAAATCTGGTTCTAGTGGGGGAGAATTGTAACATCCCAAAATTCAGGTACAACTATTTAACCCTTCTCTTTTTTCAAGTTGTCAAGATTAGCCCTTGAGTGGAAATTATAGCAAATGAGTACGATGGGCGTACTGGAGAGTACACTGTGCATACTCATGCGCTTAATTTGGACGCGGACTCGCCTAGGTACGTTGGGCGTAGCGAGCCTAGATGCAAACCCAAGTTTATGGCTTGTGCACTATAAAAGGAATGCTAAGGCCTTATCCTTAGCCACCATTTCAGAGAGTGAAACCCTAAGAAAACATTTCCTTCGTCCTAAAGCTTGTGTGTGAGTGTTTTGAGATAAAAGTGCATTTGTGTGTTAGTGAAGAAGAAGGAGAGGAGCTTGTGAAGGCTAGGGTTTGAAGTTCAAGTTCGGATATGAGTTATTCAGAGGGAGGAGCTTCATTTAGAGGTAAAAAGCTCAGAACTTTCCTCTTTATTTTCGTTTGGTGTTGCATGGACCATTTCTAGGGTTAAAGTCCCAAAGGTGGAGACTTTATGAGCATAATGGACTCCATGGACCTAGATCTGTCCCATTTCGGTGATATATGTGTTGTAGATCCTTAAAAATCCCAACTTGGTCGTTGTTATGGGGTCATGCTTAAGTTATGAGTTTTTCTAGGGTTGGAAATGGAAGGTTATGGGTGTTGGTGACATTTACAGCCATGTAAAGGTTTAAAGTCACCAACTTTATGGATTAAGAGGCTTAGGGATGGTCAGATCTGAAAGTTGGACGTGTGTCTTAACTGTTTAAGACCCCAAAAGCTAAGGATTCTGAAACTAGAAGTTACGCGGGGTGTAATCCCAGTACGCGCGGCATAGGGGGTCGCGTTCCCCGTTTCTTTGAGGTTGCCGGGTACGCCCAGCGTACAGAGTTGGTACACGCAGTGTAACCCGGAGAGTTGACTTTTGCTGACTTTTAGGGTTTGGTCAATGTTAGGGTCTTTGAGCCATGAGAGGGGTAAAATGGTCTTTTACTCTTCTGAGACTGCTAAGAGAGGGAATAGGCTAGCCTTGAGAGTTGTATTGATTATAGTGCTTATTCCATGTGATTAGGCGGAGGCTAGACCAGATTTTCCCGAGTTTGAGATTACCGAGTTACCCGAGGTGAGTCTTCTCACTATACTTTACCTAGAGTGGTAATTAGAGTTATATGACATGGTATCTTGTATGATATTTATGTGATTGTGATGCACTGCATTATTTCTATGTGATCTATGTCGTGTATGTTCCAGAGTTTACAGAGTTAGAGTCGGAAGGTTCACAGAGTTAGAACCGGAAGGTTCACAGAGTTACGACCAGAGGGTCCACAGAGTTAGGACCGGAGGGTCCACAGGGTTATAGCCCCGAGTGGCTATTATGTGTTATATGTGGTATTTTGGGGAACTCACTAAGCATTTATGCTTACAGTGTTGTGTTATGTGTTTCAGGTACCAGTGAGGATCGCGGGAAGGCGTCGGCATGATCAGTACACACATGAGTAGTTTTTATACATTATGATCTTGGGTTGTGTTTCTATGGATTGATATGTGATACAATGACATTTTTATAATATATATGAATGAAAGTATGTTTTTGAAAATGTGAAAAAATGTTTGGAAATTTTGTGTGTTACAACACTTTAAACGCAAGTTCTACTGAACCTAAAACCTGCTAAATCTAAAAAAACAGTTTCTGACGTTGAAAAAGGACAACATGTCCATCGATGAGTATACCAATGCCTTCACAGAAAAGATGGAGGTTGCTTTGTGCATTGTCCCTGACGAGCTAAAAAAAATCGATAGGTATGCAAAGGGACTACCATGGAAGTACACTGTGCCAGTACGCCAAGCACCTACCCTTAAGGCAGCCATCTGGGTTGCTAAGTCTGTTGAAGAGATAATCAAGAGTAGAGCCGCCAACAAGTTCGAAGTTGGGGAGAAGAGAGAATTTAAGGGTCTTCAAGATCCAACCAGAGAAATATGTTCTCAAGATCTGGCCCCAACAACAAGAGGTATGGGGATAGAAATGAAGAAAGGTAGTGTGACAAGTGCAGAAGGAAACACATTGGGAGATGCTCTACAGAAATGACCCGCTTCAAATACGGGAAGACTGGTCACTATGCCAGCGAATGCACAACCAAGAAAGAAGTTTGCTTTAAGTATGGTGACGTGAAGAAGGAAACTTCAAGCAAGTTTTCTCAAATAAAGAAGGATATACAAGGCCAAACGAACCACCGAAGCCAACGGCAAGAGCATTCCAGATGATCCTTAATGAAGCAGGCGAGGATGCAAGGGATCAGGAGTGAAGATCTATCGGGATATGAAGCAACCATATCGATAATATCATGTGGTGTAGCCTAATATAAGAGGCATAGTGTAGGGTGAACCTAAATATCTATGTAATCATTTCAAGAACTAATATAAACCTTCATTATGTTATCCGATGTCTTAAATGATTATGTGATATTCTTGTATGGTGACCTGGAAAACTACGAGATAATACTTGGGACAAGTATGAGTAGGTCTGAATCGTATTAGAGATGCATATACTACCGGAAGCACAGGACTCACACTTGGATCAGGGAAAGTCACAAGGTTACCAAGAAGCTAGTATTTCGTTTTGTTCAAGTATGTCATTACCATCGTTTCAGTAATGACTAAGAAGATGATTATTCTTCCGACCCTAGTAATCATATCAAATCGAGTCCGACTAAGATGAGTATGTTACATTGTTCATAGAACCAAGATCTATGTAACATCCGACTTAATCCAGAAGATTGAAGTGAAAGATAATTGAAGCGATCAATAGAAGTATCACGATCACCGTTAAAGTAAAGAAGCTTGAAGTGATACATGCTAGAATGTGATTATATCACATTAGAACATCAAGGAAGGTATATTTCATTCTGGAATTTGACTCAAAAAGACCCGAGTCTAAGCATTACATCATACGATGAGAGGTCATTAGAACATAACCCACCGGTCTGTCACGATAATCAAGTAAAGAACTTCTCTTGAGTTAATTCTGGTTAATAAGAAGCGGGAATCATAGATAAATATGGATGTTGTAACTCGAAGGTTACAATTAAAATTCCAACACAAGATAGAGAACAGGTGCAACATTGAGCACCGCCTGCAGTCAATAAGCCCAAGAGTTAGATACTCATTTGAAGGAACATAGAAGTTGCGGTTATTACCTAGGATGAAGTGATAATGTATGGATTCATTATTCAAGCCATGTTTGTTGATAATTTTCGGACGTAATCATCCTAAGGGGGAGATAATTGTAACGCTTGTAGATTCGGGCTAGTCAATTTAGAGACAATGAGCATTAAAAAATGACTTTTTGATAGAATATTATTTAGAGAAAATAATCTTAACCAGGTTGTATTTTACTTCACAAGGGTTCCGTACATATAAAGAACGCCGAAATCCGAATTATAAAGAAGAAGTTATGACCCGTCGAAGTTTTACGGCAAAATCGACACGACACAGAGAATCGTAAAAAGTGACTTTGCGATAAAATAATTTTTAGCCTTAGCGATCTAAACAAAAGTCATAGTATACGTTAAACCGATAGTGTGAATAAAAAGAACGTCCAAATCTTACTTCGTATGAGGAAGTTATGATTTTTCTAAGATTTGACAAAGTAGTATGTAGCCTAGAGTTCGAATATTAGATCGACCGATTTTTAGCCGACACAACCTAAACAAGAATCGAAGAACTCATTAAGATGAGCTCAATGATAAACATACAGACGTAAACCGACGTCGGACGACAAAGTAATGAATTTTTAATAGATTTTTCCTGTCCCGACCTGTTAAAAATATAACTTTAAAAATAAAGTCAAAATTCGCCGACTGAGTCTAAACGGAAGTTGTAGGGTACGTTCTAACCTACGCGAGGATAAAATAACATCAAAAACAGAGGTTGTATGCGAAAGTTAAAGAGTTTAGAAGTCGGGAGGAGGCTTATGCGAAATGGGTGATGTGGTCGCATCTTGGCCCTTGCTTGCTCCCTACGGTCCTCATCTCGGATGCTGACAGATGGCCTTCTTACGCCCAACGTAACACTTCAAACGCCCTGCATACCGAGTACGCCCATCATACACCGAAGGTATGCCCAGCGGTCTCCCAATGCATGGTTCTGAAGCAGCCACGACGCCCCGTCCGAAGGATGACACGTGCCCCCTTACACGCAGCGTACCACTGAGGGTACACCCAGCGTAACCGTAGCTTCAGGCCTATAAAAAGAGGTGCGAGGCAGCCATAATTTTCACACCAAAATCCACTTCGTTCTCTCTCTCTCTCTACTCTCTCTCTCTCTCTCTCTTCTCTCTCTCTCTCTCTCTCTCTCTCTCTCTCTAAGCCTCCCAAATCCCTCCCAAAGCCCTAGTAACCTCAAGGTGCTAGGGGAAGGCCCCGGAGCGCCCGAAGGCTCCGAGAAAAAGAGCTTTTCGACTTGGAAAGTTCCGCCCCCTCAGAGCCCAATTTCTAGCAAACCTCCTAGTAAGTGAGTAATGCTTACCCTACTTTAAGTATAGCTTATGTATAAATTTATTATCGTTATTATAAACTTATATATTATAAAATATGATATAAAAAGGTCTTATTATAATATTTTAGCTACTCGCGGTATGGGGAATCTGGTTTGAAGAGCCACATAGAGTTGTTGGATTTCAGAAGTGCTATAATGCCAAAATGGTCATGCCCTCCGGTGTTTCATGTCTGGCCCTGTCTGTACATACTCGTTGAAAAGTATTGTTGAATACTTATAAAACAACATCGCTCGTAAACAGTCGCGATAAATAATTAGACTAAAATCTAGTGGTAATAATATTAGGTTTCGTCGAAGGAAATTATATTGTCAAGAAGCGAAGTGTTGTCCATGTTTGGAATCATCACTTTAACAAGTAAGTGCATAGTCCCTTTCACGAACATGATTTTAATACAAGTATTAAATTATATGTTTATGTGTGAAATATTTGATATTGCCTGAAATACGTGTTAAAGAGCATACCTGATAATATATGATGATTTAGGAAAAAGAGTAAACCTAAATTACTTAAGAGGAATATTGGGCAGTATCGCCTTACGAGTACGAGTGAGATATACACGGAGGGAATAACTTTAAAACTTGTCATTGATCCGAGAGAATGGATTAGACTTAGTCAGTTGTCCTTAGTCCGAGAGTATGGATAGGACATAATTATTTGTCATTAATATGGTGGTATGGATTCAGACATAGTTAATTATCTCTAGTCCGGGAGTATGAAATGGGCACACTTATTGATCCGAGAGCATGGATTAGACATACTTGATCTAGGAGTATGGATTAAGTAAACAGGTAGATTTTAGATCCGATAGTATAGACTGTGTCGCTGAGAGAATCGACGGGGTGGGGTAGGAGTTGCTTATATATGGTGAAATTGTATATTTTGTAAGTTCTAAAATATATAAATCATATCACATTGTGGGATTGAAATCCCTATGTACTCACAGGGTTACCCAACCTGACCACTCAGTTTATTTGTATCACAGGTGTCGATACGAAGCTACATTACACTGAGAGATTAAAGTAGATGTAAATAACTAGCGTAAATAAATGAAAGTTCTATTTATGCTTATGTTTCTGTATTGACGTGACATCCCAAAGTTCTAATATAAACAAAATACATATATTAGAAAATGCTTTGAGAATATTATTATCTTGTTTTTTTGGGAATAAATTTCGCCATATTATTCTTTAAAATGAATACTCTGATTTTTATTTAATCAAAAATAAAATTTTTAAAATGACTGTGAATTTGGGGATGTCACATATACATACATGCTCAAATAAATTATATTTATGTATATTAATGCTCTATTATTAGCACATCATTTTATGGCATTCACTTAGTGCCTCAAATTCATATATATATATATATATATATATATATATATATATATATATATATATATATATATATATATATATATATATATATATATATATATATATGCATAAATATAAAATTTAAACATATAAAAATTATAAGGAGAAGTGAGAGAAATAACTCATCTTGTTTTTAGGGCTTGTTTGGATGATATTCCAACTTGGGATTTCCTTGATCATCCCCTTTCTCTCAATTGCCTAATCACAATTGTCTCATCAACATCATTAACAAGATCAATTATACATTTCCACTGACAAACATCAATTCTTCTATGTGAAGCCATATCATAATTTCATCATGAAATAATCAACAAATTTAACTTATCTGTTATATCATCATATATATCAAATTTCAACATTCAAGGACTTAAGTCACTAAGTCATATTTCTTCACTCATGAACCTTAATCCTCATAGATCAAATTTAACATACAAGGTTCAATAACATTATATTAAACTGAAATCAAGCCTTAGTATATCACATAACATCCTAATTTTTATTAATTAAACACAAACACCTCATCTAGGGTTTCAATCAAAAACCTTCAAGTCTTGGCCTAAATTCAAAATAAGAGTTTTATAAGTGATTAATCTTACCTTGATTTAACAAATTGAAGCTTAAACCATGTTATCCCTTTAAAAATCGACCCCATATGGCTTAAGTGTGTCTTTTTCGCACCTGGGGTGTGTTTGGATGTTTGGGTTCAAAATAGAACGTTCACATATCTTATTTTTTTATGTTCTGATCATTCTTACGTTATGAGCCTATTGTTCTCACTTCGTGAGTTCTGGAAATCAGCAAAATACGTTGCTGATATCATTCCTACTTTAGGCATTTTATCACATCTTCAAATGCTCATATCTCCTTCGTTTCTTATCCGTTTTTGATGATCTTTATACCCATGCGAAGGTAAAAACATGATCTAAATGTTTTGTAAGTCATATCTCATTGACTTAATTCAGATCTTAATCTATTAGGTCAAGAAGTGAGCCTAAAAAGCATAAAAATACCAGTTTTACCCTTTTGGCCAAAAATGCATTTTTCATGCATTGTTTTCTCTAGAACTCAATCCATATAACCTCTTATAGTGTTTTAAATATGTCTTGCCCATTTTCATGAAGTTACAAGTTCATATTCTCATCTTTTTCGCATAAATGACCAATTTTCCCTTTTTATCATAATTGTCCTCGAAATCCTTTCTTTCTCTCTCAGTTATCTTTTCAATTAAGGATCTCCAATATAATATTATTCTCTTATTTAACCTCATAACCCAAAATAACAATCTACTTTCCAATTCTTTGCTTTATAAATGCAATGATCAAACTTTCTCAATTTCTTTACTCGAAATGCTTGTTAAGGGATGTATATTGCTTTAATTACTCTTATGTAACCTCCTGGCATGATAAATATCATTTTGCATCTTTTCTTACAATTTTTTACTCAACCATTAGCATCAATTATCTTTTTCTCTCTTTTTATATGTGTTGTCTCAAATAATCACATATCTTAGCTATCTACTCTTTTCTCACTACTCACTATACTCGTACTCTATCTTGTCTCGTGTTTTTCCATCTCCTCTTATTCCCGCTTGTCTCTTCTCAATCTCATCTCATTTCTCTTCTCTTTCTCAACTCTTTTCTTTATTTCAATTTCATCTAACTCTTTGGTAGTAATCGATTTTAATTCTTAGGGAAAAATGGTTCCGACAATTACAAAGCATTACTTCTCTTAATCATTAACATCTTTTCAGATATTAGAATCAATCAATATTTTTACTAATATTCATAATATTTCTCTATTACTCTTCTCATATCTTATATTTATCTCAACTCATTATCATAACTCAAATCAACCATTTCTCTTAGTCTTCCTCAATAATCATTTAGCACTCGAACTACAAATGATCCTAAAGTCACGAGTGTAAATACTCTTAGCAGTTATCATCATTAAATATAAACTAGACACTTTGCAAGTCGATCTTATTATAAATTATATTTCAATTTTTATCATTCATTCACGAGTAGTTCAAATCAATTTCAATCTTATTAATCTCTGGGATACACAATGTGATTAATTTACTCAAATATCCACAACCATATTAATCTAAATCAAATATCCACAACCAATTAGATCACTTAGTTCAATCATTTAAATTACTCGGATCAATTTCTCAAATAAATCTTTGGAATTACTCAGATTATTGATTAATTACTCAATTTACTCATAGTAATCGAGTCAATCGCTTAGATCAATATTACTCATTAAATATCAATCACTTTGATCAAAATCATCACATCATTCAATCTAATTATTATTAATTACTTAAGTCAATATCAATCTTTTAGATCATTTAACCAAATTAATTACCCTGATCAATAACTCAGATCAATTGGATCACTCACGGAGATCACTCAGATCAATTACTCAGAGCACTCAGATCAACAGATGAATCAATCAATCACTCATATCAATTGGATCAATTTCTCAAGTCAATCAATTCAATTCATTTACTCGGATCAATCAAATCAATTAAATCAATCTCTCATATTTACATTAATTTTTCATATCAATCTTTCATATCGCTCTGATCAGTTACTCTAATCGATCACTCCACTCAAATCAATCTCAGTTTCTTAGATCAATCACTCAACTAAATCGCTTGGATCGCTCAGATTAATTGGATCGTGTAACAGGCCAATTTTCAGAAAAAAAAATATAAATTCCATAAAGATCATCTATAGGAGTACAAAAATCCTAATACATATCCATATTATTTTTGAATTCAAAGTACAAAGAGCTAAATGTCAAAACACAGGAGAATGCACGCCACGTCATCAAGTTGGGCCCTTGCCCTTATCAATAGAAATACATGAAACATTTAACAAACTGTAAGCGCAAGCTTAGTGAGTTTCCCAATCACACAAATCATATAATCATATAATGTCATGCTCATACAAATACATACAAGTTTGCCATGGACTCCCTCGCTGGACTTCAATGGAATGCCATGGGCTACCCCCATGGTCTTATATCTTCATGCTATGGGCTCCTCCCATGGTGGTGCCAAGTGTCATGGGCTCCCCCATGGTCTTCGCATAAACCCATACATAAATTAAATAGCAAACCATTACAAATTCCAATACAAATTATCTCATATCAATTTAATGGGTCGGCCATGGTGCCTTCGACCCATTAGTGTGGTGAGAAAACTCACCTCAATACTGCACGGAAGCTGACTAGGTCGGGACTCCAATATCCGCTCTACAAAATCCTAAAACATAAAAAATTTCTTAAATACAACTCAAAATGCCGCAACCCCCCTTAAAGGTCAAACTTGGTCAAATATTAAGGTTAGAGGTCAAAGTCAACGTCCTAAGTTGACCCAACTCGCCGAGTTGTCCCTCAACTCGTCGAGTTTCTCTATCACCCGAACAGATCGGGAAAAAATCCCATCAACTTGTCGAGTTCACTAATGAACTCGTCGAGTTGGCCAGAAATCCAACCTCTTAATGCATTAAGCTGATACCATCGAATCTAGGGACTCTAAGTCTCAGATCTCATCTAAACTAATGTCTAGAAGGGTACAGTTTTTAACATTACCCTTAAGAACCATCCAAATAGAAGCAAACCCAAACCCTAGGCTCTTTAGAGAGAGTCTTAATCCATAAAGCCCTTGAACTCTCCCAATATATTCCCAAAACACAGATCTAGAGTCCAAAGGTTGGATAATCACGTAAAGTTTCTAACTTTACGTCCATGCAAGCTATAAATACACTCTAGAGCTTAATAAGGACTTAAGGAGGGACTTATTGCATGAATGGGACTTGGAACTAAGAAAAGTTTGCAACTTTCAGCCATGAGAAGTCATGAAGGGGTTAGATCTCACATAATAACCCATAGAACCTTCAACGTCTTGGCTAGCCCAATCAAAATCTCAATATCATGCTACAACTTCCATTGAAGAGATCTAGATGATAACAAAGAAAGATGTCAACTTCATACCTCAAGAAGACTGCTATTGGTGAAGATTTTCTGGATCTATACTCCTTCTAAGCAAGATGCTTCCAACTTCCAAGTTCCTTCCAAATAACCACCAAAATCAATTCTCAAAGCTCACACACTCAATCTTGAAAGGATAAACGAACTTAGGGTTTTATGGACAAATTATTAAGCTTCAAAATTGACACCTTGCAGCTCTCAAATCTCCACATCAACTTTCAATAAAAAAATTCTAACTTTGTAGACTTGTAAATTCTTCATCAAAACTCCTTTTGACCTGATTCTTTTTGCTATGGTTTCATTTTCAAGTATATTAGAAGCTACTGTTTTTTATCTCGCTTCTAAGGTTATCTTTTAGGGTCTCAAAGTTAACACTTTATCACATTAACTAATATCACTCTTTTGATAAATTTTATTAGATTAACAGGACCAATCAGGTTAATCACTCAATTTAATTGCTCAGATTAGTTATTCAATACAATAATAATAAATCTCATATTGGGATATGGTCTCATCATATCTCGAACACTCAAATCATAATCATTGTCTACACCAGTAAACCGAATCATCTCCCATGCATCTATCATAATAGTCTCATGATCTCAATCAAAATCATCATTATCAAGTTTTAATTTATATAATTTTATATCTTACATTTTTTATATGCTCAAACCCTTAAGTTAGTCAATCTATCATACTAATGCTATTCATGATCTTTATCTTCACACATCTTCAACCATATACTGTGATCTCTTAGTACGGTTTATCACAAACCAGATCATAATCTCTGCATCTCATCTATCTTCCACAGTTTAAGACTAGGAATGGATACACCAAACCTAATTCACTTAAACTATGGCTCTAATACCAACTTGTGACACTCTCTATCTAAAATATCTAATCTATAAAAATTATCAAGATTTTATTTATTAATGTGGAAAATATACTCAAAATTTAAAACTTTTATATCCCAAGTTAAATCAAATAAAAACAATATCAGTTTTATCTATTTATATAAAATAGAGAATACAACAATAACATCCTACAATCTAAATCTTGATTTTGTGCTCCTGTCTTCACTTCCAGTACCACGGCTGCTAATACTTTTACCTGCAAAAACACATAAATCCATACTATATCAGACACTAGGTCTGGTGAGTTATTTTCCTACCTTGTATTAACATTCTTTCTCTTAGATTATACTCATCCTCATAGTTACATATCTAATCTTTCTGACTCTATGCATATATCTTAATTCTTTCACCATAATACATCTCACATTTACTTGATATCATATTTTCTGTTAAGTCTCATTTCTATTCAATCTAATGTACTCTGTTATATCCTATTACTATTAAATCTCACTCATTGCATATATATATATATATATATATATATATATATATATATATATATATATATAGACACACACACACATCATCATCTAGTATATCTCATCTTAAACTCAATTCCATACACTCTACATGTATCATCTTTACTACACTCAGTTATATATCATTTCTGATATGTTGCTGAAAGTTTTCATCATAAAAGAAAATTGTAGTGTACTTTCTCATGTCATGACTCGTCTGTGTCACGTCGTGAACATTGCAAATTCAGCAACTTCCTTAATTTTCCTGATTTACCCTCACTCATCGTATCCCACTCTCGCTGCATTAAATCCTTCCCATTAAAAACTTATTTATACTCTAGTATTTCATCAATCTTTTATCAATATCAAAAATTCTCATCGATTTGACCATTACATAAATTGAACAAAATACCCTCATCGTTCTGATCATTGATTTTGACATTTTTATCTATCTTTCATGCATATACTTACATAAAAGCCATATTTATTTATATAATCAAAGATTTCACTAATAACTTTGATATTATGCTCATTTCTCATTTCCCGAAGGAAGCATACTCATATCTCATCATCTATCCTGAAGGAAAGATACTCATATCTCATCATCAATCCCGAAGGAAAAATAGTCATATATCATCATCAATCCCGAAGGAAAGATACTTATATATCATCATCAATCCTGAAGAAAAAATACTCATATATCATCATCAATCGTGAAGGAAAGATTCCCATATATCATCATCAATCCCGAACGAAGTATGCTCGTCACCTGCTCTGCTACGTGTTTATCTGTATATCTCATAAATATATGCCAATCATATACATACATGTTGAAATACATGATATTTATGTATATTAATGCTCTATTATTAACTCATCATTTGATTGCATTCACTTAGTGCCTCAACTTCAACACACACACACATATATTATATATATATATATATATATATATATATATATATATATATATATACATGCATAAATATAAAAGAGGAGAGAGGTGATGATTTTCAACCTTCTTTAGAGTAGAAGGAGTGGTTGGTTGAAACTTGAAGGATAGGGGTCATTATATAGTGCAACTTGGAAACCCTAGATAACCTTAAATGAATAAAATAATATTTATTCAATTTGGTAATTATCCAGCTTCTTATTTATCTGCAAGGAATATTCTAAATACCATGGACTATGATGATTTTATCCACTTCCTTACAAAGGTAGTAAACAAACTCATAAAAAATCTCTATTATTTAATCACCAAAAGTCAGTTACATTTATTTTGTTATAAGTTTCAAACTAATCATCTAACTACTAAAAATAATGTCATCTCTCAATCCAATGCTCCTAGCATGTTGTCTATGCTTAATCCGACTTAGAGCCTTTGTGAGAGGATCTGCAGGACTATCCTCAGACGACACTCTTTTCACTATGAGATGAACTTCTTCAAATCTATGTTGTCTTGATTTGACATGATCTCTCAATTCTTTTTTTAAAGAAATCGCTCCTTCATTATCGCAGAAAAGTCCCATTGGTTCCTGAATGCTTGGGACGACTCCAAGATCTCCAATGAAGTTCTTCAACCATATTTCTTCCTTTGATGCTTCACTTGCCACTATATACTATGATTTACAGGTAGAATCAACCATTGTGTCTTACTTGGAACTTTTCCAAGTAATTGCTCCTTAACTTAATGTAAATACCCAGTCATATTGAGAACAAAAATTGTATCTATATGTTTGAAAGTTGGAGTCACTATACCCAGTCACTCTAAATGTATCATCGCCACCAAAGACTAAAACCATGTCCTTTGTACTTCACAAATACTTGAGAATGTTCTTAACAGTTGTCCAATGAGCTCTTCCAAGATTTCCCTGATAGCAATTGACCATGCTTAAAGCAAAGGATACATCAGGGTGAGTACATATCATAGCATACATGATCGATCCAATAGCTGAAGCATAAGGGACTCGACTCATATCAGCTATCTCTTCATCCGTACTTGGGTTTTCAGTTTTACTCAATTTGGCATTGCTTTGAATAGGTAGCTCTCCTTTCATAGAATTTTTCATACTAAATTGTTTTAGTGCCTTGTCCAACTATGTACTTTGACTATGTCCAATTAGTCCGTTCTTTCTATCTCTCAAAATTTTTATCCTAAGAATATAGGAAGCCTCTCGTAGATCCTTCATAGCGAAACACTTTCCAAGCCAATATTTCACTTCTTGCAAGGTTGGAATGTCATTTCCCATGAGTAATATGTCGTCAACATACAACACTAGAAAATCTACTCTACTCCAACTAGCTTTTACATATATGCAAGACTCATCCTCACTCCTAGAAAAACAAAATTCTTTGACTTTTCATGGAAGAAAAGATTCCAGCTGCGAGATGCTTGTTTCAATCCATAGATGGATTTCTCAAGCTTACACACTCTATTGGGAAACTTTTCATCAACAAAACCCTCTGGCTGACTCATGTAAACATCTTTAACCAACTTTCCATTAAAGAAAGCGGTTTTGACATCCATCTGCCAAATTTCATAATCATGAAGTGTAACACCATAAAAATTTAAACAATTTTTCACATTTTAAAACCATATAATTTAATTCACATCCACATTTTAAAACATTGTATCATCATTATCTTAATACAAAACCCCAAGATCAAAACATATGGACTCCAGTGTGCATGTGTACGAGTCATGTCGGCGCCTTCCCGCGATCATCGCTGGTACCTGAAACACAACACATAACACTGTAAGCATAATTGCTTAGTGAGTTCCCAAAAATACCACTCTAACACATATTAGCTACTCGAGGCTATAACTCTGTTGACCCTCCGGCCAATGTGTCTCAGTGGAACTTTCCAGTCCCAACTCTCTATGGGCCCTCTGGCCCGAACTCTATGGACCCATTGGTCCTACTCTGTATACTCTGAATCATGCATATCACATATCACAATAAATCTCAACACATAAATAACATGCAAATATACTGGCACATAACTCTAAAATACACTGTCACATATCTCTGTACCACACTAGGTAAAGTATAGTGAGAAGACTCACCTCAGATGTCTCGGTAAATCTCTAACTCGGTAGAAATACGATCTAGCCTCTGCCTAATCACATAAAGTAAATATTCTCTTAAATATAACTCTCAGGACTAGACTCAACCCTCTCTTGGCACCCTCAGAAGGAAAAAGACCATTTTACCCCTCTTTTAGCTCAAAGGCCACATTGTTGACCAAATCCTACAATCAACAAAAGTCAATGGTCAAACTTTGACCCGACTCGTCGAGTGCACTTGGGCGGCTCGGCGAGTCTACACGTGTCCACTAACTCTCTAATCTTGCTTGGCACGTCGATTTCCTCCCCTTGCTCAACAAGTCATACCTGGCATGAATCGCGGGGCCATCCCGACTCAACTCGCTGAGTCCCAAGATCAACTCGCCGAGTTCTGCTATGACCTTTAGTCCTCTAATCCCCATCTGACTCACTGAGTTATTGCCCCAACTCGACAAGTCCACTCACTGAGTGATTTACGGGAAACCCTAATCCTACTCGCCGAGTCTGCCCTTGGACTCGGCGAGTTCATGCCATGCACAAACTCAAATGGCCTCCTAAGGTCAGATCTATTCCTTAGATCCATAGATCTGACCTTCCCAAGCCTGATAAACACGTAAAGTTCAAATCTTGACACTCATGGGATGTCTAGGAGGCTTCACTTGGTGATTTAGCCCCAAAAGTTACATCCTTAGCTCAACACCTCCATAGCTCAACATAAAGCAAGCTGAGATAAGCTCTTTAGACCATTATGGGTCCAAATCTGAAGTCTCAAAGTGAATAGGGGCCATATCCTCACAATTTTCTTCCAATAAAGGTCATAAAACTCTACATCTATGGATTCCATCAACAAAACAGATAAAGGGGCGATATAATACCTCAAAGTTGAAGTTTCTTGCTCGAAATACATAGATGCACAACCTCATTGGTCTCCTCTAAGCTGGAAACACCTCCTTCTTGCAAGAATCAACCACAAAGATCAAGAAATGGCTCCTATCCTCTCACAAACGCTCTAGATCCTTTAGGGTTTCTCTCTGGGGTTTGGTAGCCGCAAATGAAGGCCCTCAGGGCCTTTAATAGGTCCTAAACCCAGGAAATTAGGGTTTCATTAAACAGCATGGACTCGCTGAGTCCACTCATGAACTCGCCGAGTCCAGCCATGAACCCGGATAAGAATCTGCGACCCTACTCAGCGAGTCTAAGCACCAACTCGCTGAGTCCCTTCACATCCTCCAAAAATAAAAGAATAGAGTAATATACCTGGGAATCTAGATGTTACATGAAGGGTAGCTATGGTGAGCATTATTCTAATAGATTTTATCTTAGCCCCTGATGACAGGGTCTCATCATAGTCAACCCCTTGGGTTTGAGTCAAGCCCTTCACAACCAATTGTGCCTTGAAAGTGTGTATATTTCCATCCATGTTGATCTTCTTCTTGAAGATCCATTTGCAACCAATTATCACTTGACCAGGTTGTTGATCAACCAAATTCCAAAATTGGTTGTCATACATGGACTTGATCTCGTTGTCTATTGACTCTTTCCAAATTTATTAGTGATTGATCACTGAAAAATGTATCACCATATGAATTTATATGGAAACCATAGAACTCAGGTGGCATGCTAACTCTATTGAATGACTAAGAGGTAATGAATTGTCAACTGGCTTAACTGGAATTTCTTCTTCTGGTTGAGTGCTAGTGTCTTCTAAGGTTCCTTCATTGGTTGACTCTTGAATCTCTTCAAGATCAATTGTGCTCCTACTATCCTATTTGCATATGAGCTCTCTTTCTCTCAAAAGACTCCACTTTAAGCTATAAAGACCATGTTTTCACTAGGCTTGTAGAACAAATATCCAAAAGATTTTGGTGGGTAGCTAATGAAAATACATTTCTCACTTTTGGCTTCTATCTTGTCATGAGTCTCTCGTCTAACAAAAGCTTTACAACCCCGGACTTTAATATGTGCTAACACGGGAACTTTCGATGTCCATATTTCAAGAGGTGTTTTGGCAACCTTTTTAGTAGGGACACGATAGAGGATATGGGTAACTGTCTCTAAGGCATACCCCCAGAAGGAAATGGGAAGAGTGGCTTGAATCATCGTGGAACGAACCATGTCCAACAAGGTTCAATTGCGCCTTTCAGCCACACTATTAAGTTGTGGTGTCCTAAGAGGAGTCAATTGTCAAACTATTCCACATTCCTTGAGATAGCCGTAGAACTCGATACTAAGATACTCTCATCCTCTATTAGATTGGAGCATCTTTATCTTCCCGCCTAATTAATTCTCGACTTCATGCTTAAACTCTTTGAAATTTTCAAAGGTTTCTTATTTATGTTTGATTAAGTAAATATAGTCATATCTACTATAATCATCTATAAATATTACATAAAATCAATTAGCATCTCTAGTGGTGGATTTGAAGGGTCCATACACATCTGTGTATGAGGTCCAACAAACCCTCATCTCTTTCACAAGATCCAGTGAAAGGTGATTTTATCATCTTGCCCAAAAGACAAGATTTGCATTCATCATTTGGCCTTAGGTCAAAAGATTCAAAGACTCCATCCTTTTGGAGTTGGGCGATGTGTTTCTAGTTAATATTCCCAAGACGAGAATGCCACAAGTATGCCATGTCTAGACCATTAGACGAATCAAAATAAAATACACTATTGCCTAAGTTATCAATACAAATCACAGATTCATACACACCATTACAAGGTAAAGCTTCAAATATAAAAACACCATTTTTATAAACTAAAATTGAACCATTCAAATCATTAAAAGCATAGCGAAAACCTTATATAAACAATGCAAGAAATGAAATAATGTTTCATGTCATTTCCGACGAGTAGCAACAATCAATTAAACTAATCCTAACATCACTACTAAGCACGAGCTGATAAAACCCAATCTTGGTAACAAGAGAAGATCGCCTATTTCTCATGATCACATTCATCCTTCCATGCTCCACCTCCTCACTTTCTTTTAGCCTCTGCAAATCAGAACAAATATGAAATCCACATCCTGTATCAAGGACCCAAGAATAAGTAGATGGTGAGTTATTAGTTTGAATAGTGTATGTACCTACCGACGATGGCTTCACCTTGCCATCCTTGATGTCTTACAAGTATTTGGGGCAACCCATCTTCCAATGGCCCTTGCCATTGCAATAATAACAAATAGCCTCTTTGGGGTCACTAACAGTTGGAATGTCTAAGTTGGGCTTCGCCTTTGGCCCATTTATTGATGACCATGTATGGTCCTTGTTCTTCTAGGTAGCTTTGGAAGTAGCCTTCCTTTTCTTCCCTTTACCTTTTTCAATGGCGAGAATGGGAGCATTAGCAGGATGGGTCGAATTCTATCCCTTTAATCCCGATTCACCAGTCTGTAACAAGTTTTGGAGTTGGGACATTGTGGTTGTGTGTTGTTCAAATGATAAGCTAATATAAACTGATCATAACAACTTGGTAAGGAGTTTAGGACTATGTCAGTGGCTAACTCCTCATCAAAGTGCACATTGAGCTTAACCAGGCGCTCCATGTATCTTTGCATTCTCTGCACGTGGTTGCAGACAGACTCTCATTCTTTCATCTTGCAAGCCATGAGGGACTTGACCACTTCAAACTTCTTTTGATGAGCTCTCTTGTGGTAATTTTCCACAAGGTCATTGTTCGTCTCAAAAGGCCAGTAGTCATCATATAACCTTTGCAATTCAGGAGTCATTAGGGCGACCATTGTCACAACTAGCATTTTTAGCTAGGAAATTATGTCCTCATGTAAACATCAACTATTGTAAGACTTGCAATCTAAGTGGATATTATACTCTATGCTCAATCAAAATCATTCATTTGAATTAAAACTCCTGAGTGAAGTTCAAAACCTAATACAATGCAACTCATATACTTAACTATGGGTCTAAAACCCTAAAAATCCCTATTCAAATTTATTATGGACTAGGATCCTCTTATTAGGCCAAATGGGCCAGCAAACCTTCTATTTGATTATTTTGGACCAATTAAACCCATTTGGGCTTTAGTTGGGCCCACATTCATCAAACCATAGCAATTGGGCCATGTTGGGCCTAAAATAACTCACTTATTTATCATGGGCCATGATGGGTTGTGAACCATTCTAATGAACCATGATGGGCTGTGAACCCATCTTCTCATGGTAATTGGGTCTTAAACCTCATCCCTTTACCACCTTTGGGTCGTGAACCCTCAAGAAGGACCCAGTGGGCCGAAAATTCTTCAAGCTTCATACTTAGGTAAGAACATGTAAACTCAAAGTGATTTATTTCATTTTATGATCATGGTCATGTTTTCATGATCATGATCTTAAAACTCCTTGGAATTCGAAGATCTCCTCTCAAGAAGACTTCTAGGGCCGAGATCCTACTCAACCTTCATCCAAGACCGAAAACAACAATTTAAAGTGAGTTCATACCCCCTATTTTCGGGTTTTCCTATGTTTTGGGGGATAATACAAGTTGTTTTGTGTAGATCTGTGTGTGTATGCATGATTTTGTGTGTTTTTCATGTTATATATGTTATTATGTGTTCTAAACTTCATGAACCTAAAGATCTACTAAAAGATGATGCTATTTGTAGAACATAACACTCATTTAAATTTATCTTACAAGGAAATGGTTTTAAAATACATACAAGTTAATTAAAACTAAGAACTTTGCATAAGAGGGCTAATTTTGACAAAATAAAAAAAAAGTGAGGTTCTCACCACGGTTTTTTTTAGAGGACCAAAAGAGTCACTTTTAAATCAAAATGGATCTTTATGATTTTCATGGTTTTAAAAGGGGCCAAAAGTGCAAATTTCTACAAATGGGCTTTTATTTGGCCCTTCACAGTTTTAATGGGCTAAATATGTCAACTTCCATAAAAATGGGTCTTATTTATGTAACTCACAGATAGTAGGGGTAAAAAAGGATTATTTTTGCTAAACATGGTTAGTTGCGATATTTGCGACCCTACAAGGACTAAAAATGTAAACATTTTCATAAATGGGCCTTATTTGCACTTCTCACGGCTTTGGGCCAAAATTTGTACTTTTTGGACTTTTATGGGCTTAAATGTCATTTTCAACAAAGTTGTGCCAAAAATGTAAATTTTTGATAAGAGGGATTAAAAATGTGAATTTATTAAAATTTGGGCCAAAAAGATGGATTTATCTATAATCGGCCGAAAATGCACATTTTTATACAAATCAAGCCAAAAAAATGATATTTTTGACAAAAGTGAGTTAAAAAGGTTATTTTTACAAAAACTAGCCTTAAATGCAAGTTTTGTTCTTGGGCCTAAATGTTATTTTTACCAAAAAATGTGTCTTAACTGTAAATTCTATACTTAATGGGCCAAGAATGTTATTTTTACAAAAAGTGGGCCTTTTATATCATTTTGGTAAATAATTGAGCTAAAACAAGCAATAAAATAACAAACGGGCTAATTATGTCATTCCCATGTTATTGGGCCTTAGTGACCCATTTATATGCTTGATAGGTCCTGAATACTCTTTACATGTTTATTCGGCCTTGTTGACCCATTTACATGCTCAACGAATCTTGGATACTCCTTGCGTGCTTATTGGGCCTGTAAATAATATACATGTGAAACAGGCCTTAGTTGTTCTTTTACATATATATATATATATATATATATATATATATATATATATATATATATATATATATATATATATATATATATATATATATATATTGGGTCTGGGTTATATAAACCCATTCCATATGAGCATAGAAATGATTTACATGCTTAGTGGGACTTAGTTGTTCACTTACATGTTTATTGGGCCTGGAATGTACTTTATATGTTTCTGTTCGCGTAAATTCGATTAAGGATCTAGTGAGACATGTCGGTTGACACCTATTGGGTGTATGATCGTAGCCTGTAGTTATAACTAGAGTCTCTTGGAGGGAGAGTGGGGGTTTGTGTATAGATCTATACGGGAATGACACCCCACACCTGAGCTGTTCGCTACAGTTAGACTAAACCACTCTAGGGTGACAAAAACCTTACCTTATTCCGTCGGCGTCCATAAACGCCAAGACAGGCGAAATTGTCATTATCTAGTATGGTTATAATGACTCACATAAATTAACGTTATAAAATTTACGAGAGACCATTCTCTTTTCTCATTGGATTACTCGGTAACATACTCGCGCCGATACTCAACCTAGGGGTTGATATACCAGCATTCTCTTTCACAGACAACATCGAGTTGTCTGGGGGCATTCTCTTCATTCTCTTTTTGCATTCTAGTAAACATTAACACATATGCATTAATACAAGATCGGACACAAACATACTAAATTGTTTCCAAAAAATATAGGATTTTCCAGTGGTTACAAAGTTATACAAATCATTTTCTCAAACATGCTTATGAACTCACCAACATTTTTATGTTGACCTTTTTAAATTAACTTGTATTCTCAAGAAACCGTTAAGTAGGTTGGGCGGAACGAATTAATGGATATTTTTTTATATTTTGTTTCATCATACTTTAACTATTTTGGCTTGAAATATTCAAAACACAATACTCGATGTAAACAATGTATGTTGTTATATTACGTGTGTGATGATGATGATGTTATGTTTCAATTATATACTATGTGATGATACTACAGAGATGAAAGTCACACCAAGCCCCCGGACGTTTCCGTCGTCTGGTTCGGGGGTGTGACAACCATGATGCAAGAATATTTTGTTGCATCTTCGTAGTGTTTTTTTAGGAGGCTAGTTGTTTAGGAGTAGCAGTAGCTTCATCGACTTCAACGAGTTTCAATTCAAGGACATATTATTTTCCCTTGAAGAGAAGAACCATTATGATGTTACGTATCCAACCATTATAGTTGGATCCATCAAAAGTCACTTTGGAGAAGATGGAGAGTAGGGATAAACTCGAGTGGAGGGTAGAAGCTGATTGAGCAGAAGCATCAACATGAGTAGACATCTATAGAGGAAAAGAAGAACAGTTTTAGTTAGATGACAATTATCCTTAATATTTTAACCCATAATAAATGATTAAGGTTAGGATCCAAAATAACAATTCACAACTAAGAAGAGGGATGTCGTAATCTTATTGCAAATTTATAAAGGTAGGTAAAAGCAATTCACCAATTTCGAACTATGAAATTCCTATATCTTCTGAGATTCATTGAATCTATCAATGGCATGTTTAACTCAGATTATGATCTTCTAGTTGTGACCGGGATACCGAGGATCATAAGCAAGATGTTAATAACCATACAAATTAGTTTGGCACTCTCGATGTCATTTATCATCTCATTTTAATGTGATGGTTAACCACACACATTCCATTAATCAACGATAAGTTTTTTAGATGTCCATTATTACTCTTTATAGTCACTATTAGTTTGTCGGTTAACCACACGTGCTCCACTAACTATTATAAAGTATAATGTGCAATTTTATGGATTAGCATACTTTTCACATTTTCCTAAAGTAACTAAGATTGAGATTTTATAAAAGATGTTTATTTACTTTATATTTCATTATACTTATTAATGAAGTTATGTCATATCAAATCCGTTTGGCTAACGACCCTCCACCATAAAAGAGAGAATGGGATAAGAATGGATAACCAATGACGATCATTTTAAAGGCCGCTTCTTTAAACTCCCCTTATAGCATGGCTTTGTGAATGAGCTGTACTAGCGAATTGACTGACTTAATCTTATACATATAGTAATTAACTTTTAATATATTATATATAAGGTGTATTTTAAAACTTTTCAAAAATACGAAGTTTAAATTAAATTTTAGAAATTAAGAAATTAATTTAATTTAAAATAAACCAATTGCATTTTTTATCTTTATCTTTTAAATAATCAAATAATTAGATATAATTAAAACATAAGGATAATTCACAAATTCAAAATAAGGATATCTGATTAGAAAATATAATTATTCGGTTTTATACAATTAAAAACATTATCTAAAGTAATTATCCTAATCGATTTATGAATCAAGCAAAAACCGATTTTTTTAGTTGATCTGAGGGTCCACCACGGCATGGCAAATAATTACCACATTGTAGTCGAACAGAAAAAGACGCGAATTCGTAGATCACCACGTCGTGGTGGAGAGATAGATTGACAATTATGTTTTCCTCCTTCGGGTTTTGTTCAAGTTCAAGCAATGTACATTCAATTGTTAGACAACCATACGCTCTGATACCACAGATGGGTCTTACATGTATTAACGTGGATAAATCCTTAACACTTAAGGGTACATGCAACCTAAAGATCTAAGTCATAACACTAGTGATGTAACATTCTATAGAACAACAAGAACACACTAACCCTAGGTAATTTCGAAAATTATAGAAGGAACAACATACCTTTTTGATTGTTGTAGTAAATAATCAAGAATCATTTCTTCAATAACTTGGAAGCTAGCACCACAAGTGTCGTGTGTCTGGTGGTTCACACCCAACACTAGCAACAAGAAATTTTTAAGTGAGGAGAGAGGGGATAATTTTCAGCCTTCTTTAGAGTAGGAGTGGTTGGCTGAAAATTGAAGGCTAAGGGTCATTATATAGTACAACTTGGAAACCCTAGATAACCCTAAATGAATAAAATAATATTTATTCAATTTGATAATTATCCAGCTTCCTATTTATCTGCAATGAATATTTCAGATACCCTGGAATACCCTAATTTCGTCCACCTCCTTCCAAGGAAGGTTCTAGGCTCTTTCTTGTTCAACTAATAAACAATTGCACTTTAACCCTTGCACTTTTAATTAATCTAATTAATTTCTAATTTATAATTAATTAAATATTACTATTTCTAATTAATATATTATTTTCATAAGATATTAATAAATTGATTTATTGTTATTTATCAATAAATAAGTCTCTCTCTCTCTCTCTCTCTCTCAAATTCATCATATTCAATTACTAGGTTTGAGGGTAATCCAAAAGGACTTTGCTAATAATTTAAGATTATACTAAATCAATTATTGGCTTAGACACCTAATCCACCAAGTTTAATGAAGACGGGTATTGAGAGCATTCATGATTTGCACAACAAGTCGGCCTCGTATATCGCTGGGAAATCCATAAATGATGTGTAGTGTAATATCTCCAAGGATATGAACTCCATCTCCAACCTAAATATTGATAATAATGTGATATTCAAGCTTATCCCTGGTTCTGGCATTAATATCCTTTTCTGGAAAGACACTAGGTGTGGTAATATTCATTTTCAACTCAAATTCCCTCATTTATACTCTTTATAAATAGCAAAATGTTGTGTATTGAAAGATAGGTTATCCAGTAATGGATTCTCATGGATGTGGAAGTTTGAGTCGATGGGTGCAAATGAACTTTTACAATTGTATAAAATTATTGGATTGTTTAATGTGAGAACTTCTAAGTATGGCTTCGATTTCACTCCGAACTCTAAAGGGGAATACACTCTTAAATCCACGAGGAGGTTATTGGAATCTAAAATAATTATATATAATGGATTGCCCATCTATTGGTCAAAATTGATCCCTTAAAAAGTAAGATGCTTTATATGGAGAGCATCACTTGGTAGAATCCATGTGGCAGATGCATTAATGGTCAGGGGAATTAACATTTGAAATATTAATTTCCCTTTATGTAACAAGAATATTAAATCAACGAATCACTTACTCATCACCTATGACTACACTCGGGAGGTGCAAGATTGAATTCTTAAATGGTGTGGAGTTCAAAGTAGAAATTCTCAAACGTTAGGGAATTCACTGATTATGTAGCTGCATGGGGAAACTGTCCTAGGAAAAAAGCAATTCTAATCTTGGTGTTTTACCGCCTTCTATAGAGCATATGGTTGGTCATGAATGACAAGGTATTTAAGGGATTTGGTGCACCATCGACAAAAACTACTGACAACATTATTTCTTAATCATATGTCTGGTTTAAACATAGAAGCAATCCCGGTTGTGGAACATGGACAGATTGATGTATTTAGCCTTTTTCTCACCTTTCAGTAATTATGTTCCTCTCTTGGTTATTTTGTTTTCCTTTCTTCCTTATATTCGTATTTTTTCTCGCTCTAGCCTCTTGCTTGCGGGTGTTTTATTATATTAATGATATTTGATATTTCCAAAAAAAGGAACATCTATTATTATTATTATTATTATTATTATTATTATTATTATTATTATTATTATTATTATTATTATTATTATTATTTTATATTAAAATGTTTTAATAACCACAAATGAAAATTGCACATGTTCGCCCTACAACTAGACAACGACTCGTTTAATTATCGTGTCGTGCTGTGTCAACCCGTTTATTTCCGTGTTGGGTTTCGGGTTAAGGTTTAGACCTTGTAAATATGTTGTTGTGACATCCCCATTTTCACTGCCAGAAAAGACCGATTTTATTTATGTTTTATAAAAATCAGAGTACCTATTTTAATAAAAATGTTGCGGAATTTGTTCCTAGAAAAAAAAACATGATAATTGTGTTATCAAAGCATTTCTAAAAAAATATATTTTTATTCACTTTTAAAACATTTGGGATGTCATTGTCAATACAGAAACATAAACATAAACAGAACTTACATTCATTTATACTAGTGATCTACATCTCTTTTAAATCTCTCAGTGTAATGTGACTTCATATCAACACCTACGATATAAATAAACTGAGTGGGTCAGGTTGGGAAACCTGGTGAGTACATAGGGATTTCAATTCCACAATGTTATATCATATATATGAATTAGAACGCAAAAAATATACAATTTCACTTTATATGTATAAGCAACTCTTATCCCACCCCATCGATCCTCACAACGAGACTATCCATACTCTCAAACCTAAGATTAACCGTTTTACCTAATCCATACTCTCGGATCAGAAATGAACGACTTTACCTAATCCATGCTCTCAGATTAATGACGAATGGTTATGCCTAATCCATACTCTCAGTGTAACAAACCGTTATTTCAAACCTATGTAATAGTGTAGGTCAATTTGTACTTCTTTGTAAATTAATAAAGAGAAATTTTGGCATACTATATATATTTACATAATTAACCCTCAAAAATAAATTATTAAATAATCTCAATTGGGTTGAACCAAGTGATAGAGATTGTAACAAGGTTTCCAAAAATATAAAGAACATTCAAATTCGAGTTATAACGAAGAAGTTATGACCAATCGAAAATCCGCGACAAAACCGGCAAAACACTGTTCAGAACGCCAAGATCTGACTTCGTATGAGGAAGTTATGATTTTTCTAAGTTTCAGTATAGCAGTGTACAGCTAAAAACTCGAAATAAAGATCGAGTGGTTTTTAGCCGACACAACCTAAACAAGAATTGAAGGTCTCGTCATTAGTAGTACAACGGTAAAAAGACAGACAAAAACAGACGTCGTATGAAGAAGTTACCAATTTATAACGGATTCACGTCCCGGTCTGTTTAAAATAATAATATTAAAAATAAAATCAAAATTAGCCGACGAAGTCTAAACGAAAGTCATAGATTATAATTTTACCTACGCGTGCATATAAAGAACGTCAAAAACGGAGTTCGTATGCAAATGTTATGAATTTTACAAGTTTTGGCAAAAAAAAATAAAGAAAAATAGCAAAACCGGGAATATCCGCATGAACAGTAACGCCACGTCACCCCTCGCATGTGAGGCCTCCACGTGTCGACTGTTGAGTGGACCGATGTCTCGTGTGTCACCTCCTGATTCGACCAAGTCCGAGGTCCAGTAAGAACCAGACAGCCTCACATGAGACACACCAGACCTCACCCTCGCACGCTTCTCGCACGCCCCTCGCACGCTCCTCGGACACCCCCTTCGCACGTGCCCTCTTCCCATTGGATCGAGGTCTTCTCCAATCCGAGCCTACCACCTCCGAACCGAAGCTGCTTCCCTTCGCAAACTGTCAGCCTCGCATAGCCTCGCATAGCCTCGCATAAGCCTCGGATCCGAGGCTTCGGCCTATATAAGGCATGCGAGGGTTCCGAATATTTTTCACTTTTTCACCCTAAATTTCACCCTCTTTCACCTTTTTCACTCCCTTAAGCTCATATACAACCCCTAAAGCCCCGGTATCAAGACTCGAGCCCGAAGCAAGCCTTGAAGCCCCGAAATTCCCGAGAAGTAACCTCTCTCCTATCAAAACTCTGCCCGATTTGAGCCGGTTTCTCAATAAATAAACTCCTTTTCGTCAAACAAAACTCTGTCCGAATTACCACCTATCATGTGAGTTCATACCCCCGTATTTTCATAATTTCTACTGTTTTAAGAGGGAAATACAAGTATAACACAACAACTTTGTGTTATAAATAAATGATTTCATATCACGATAAAAATGATTTTAAAGCATCAAAAATACTTCAAATATTGAACTCTTTTATAAACTTATATTTTTCCCAAATATACATATTTGTATATATAATTTAATATAAATAAGATTTAAAAGGCTTATGGCTAATAATTCATTCTAGGTCCTTTTCCTTGTTTGGATGTGGACTTATAGTACCGGTTATTTGTCCGAAGGTCGTTCAAATTTTTCTTATATATAAAATTGTATATGTATATAAACTTAAAAGTTATTTCATCAGTTTAATCACCGTTTGTAACATGTTGAGCAAAGGATTACATGAAAAAATAGTTATTTACCAATTCATAAAGTACATATAAACTATAATAGGTATAATTTATGATACATAGAGCAATAATTCATATGAATACACTGTTTTACATGCAACAAGGGTTTTAATTCAAAACAAATCAAGGGTTTACACTTATCAAATACATGTTCGAGATACTAAGTCAAGAACATACTGTCAATCATTTACTTCAGAATAATTGGGTTTTCATAACTAATATACATGTAACGTTTATATGCTTTTTATGAGACATTCAATTCAGGTTGTTTAATTCATTTTAGACAACCAAAGTAAAGCCCTGACAATATAACCAGAATCTCCAGTCCGGGGATCGAAACAAGTTGTGTGTAGATCTATATCGGGATTGACAACCCCGCACTCAGGCTGCTAGCTACAGTGAGGCATACACGCCAATGAGTGGCAATTGTTATCAACAGTTTAAGCGCTCATCAGGCGTTTGTTTCAGGCGTTCATGTCTTAGTATGGTTATAATAACTCATTAAAAAGATATTAACAACACGTTAGTGTATAAACAACTAAACGTAAGTACATCTTCAAAGTACCAGTTTACAAAATGCAAAGTACAATGGTATACTATAGTTTTCAATAACAGCTGGTGAAGCCAGACACACTCTCAAATACAAGTTTTACAAATACATTGGTTTACAAATAGGACGGTTTTATGGGAATAAAACTACTTTTCACATACCACAGAAAATATGGGATTTTCTAGAAGTGTTTTCATATTCAAAATACAAAGACACCCTTTTAAACATAAAGACTTATGTACTCACTCAACTTATTGTTGATACTCTCTTTTCAAATTACTTGTATTATCAGGGAAATAATAACAGGTACTCCCCGAGCTTTTTGAGAAGATGGAGCCATTAGGAGTCTTATCTTCTTCTTTTGTATAACTATTTTGGTTTCAATATACAATGATTGAACACATGTAAATATTATACTTTTAAATACAATGGTTGTTTGTGCGTTGATTACTATGATACATGTGTTGTGATACTACAAATGAAGTCCTCCACCCCCGGACGTTTCCGCCGTCTGGTTTGGGGGTGTGACAGATTGGTATCAGAGCATTGTTTATAGTGAACTCAGTATATCAATCCATAAAAGATATATAAACTATAAATACATTGGGGCTAAGAGATCTGACTACAAGTATACTTTTAAGAAATTCTAAGTATTTTTACAAGAAGTATACTAACCCTCATACCTACAAGTACATAGTCATAAGAACTTCATAGTATTTGGATGTTGAACATTACAGTTAAACCCGGGCAGTTATGTAATCATATCTAGAATTAATATAGTCTGATCAACTATATTGATTTCAGACATGACCAACATGTGTTTGGGAGTGATAGTAGGGTTGTGACATGTCTAAAACTTACCAACTACAGAAGAAACTCTAAGAACATAACATAAAATACTATAAAAATATTATAAACATCGATATGTTTTAGTTTTTTTTCAGGCATTTCTCATAACCTTATTCTCGTACAGACACAATGGCAAAACATCATCTACCAGGGGACCCTTATTTTCAAAATCATGGCAATCAAGGATGGATAGTGGAGGATCCGGAGGAGGATCCAGAAGAAGACTCAAATGAAGAACCATTTGAGGACAACGAATCAAGCGGTACAGATACAGAGCCACAAGTCTACAACCCGGGGATACGTCCCCCGAGACAAGAGGAAGCAATACCCATACCCGAGTGGGGCCAATACATAAACCATTGGAGTCGACAAGACGGCCAACGCCCTTCCTACGGAATGGCACGGGGTTTTTATAACGTCTCGGAAGGAGGAGCAGCCGACAGAGCTCTTCCAGTTATAGTGAACCAAATTGCCCGAAAATTCGATCAATCAAGGATGTCAATCAATCGTATCCTAGAAGTGAATGCGGCTGCGCAGGCTAACGCTGCCGATATCCTTCGTCTTGACGAAATGCAAGATGATACCCAACACCATACTGAAGCCCTTCAAAGGCAACTTAATGCTGCCGAATCAGAGATCAGAGGACTGAGGGAGCATCAAGCTGCCCAAGAAAGGCGCTGGAAATCGCAAGACGAAGCGGAACCCAGTAACCGTCGTAGCAACCGCCGCAAGTAGTGTTACATTACTTTCTAGTTTAATATACTGAATGTATAGACTACTTTCAGGATATGTATAAATCAAGTATCAATAAAATAATAAGCACTTTACTTCAACAAGAGTTATTACAATTTACATAAACATTCCATACTTTTCAAATACGACCGCGAAAATTTTTATTTTCGGTAGGCCAGTTTGATGTCGATACTTTTGCAATATTGTGGTTTATTAAAGACCTACTTTAGGGTTAAGTACCCAAATTACATATACTTAATATACCAATACAATCGACATGTATTTTCATACTCTTTGAAGAATAACCACTTCATTTTTAATCTATCCAGTTGCAAGTTGTACTTGCAATGGACATCCATTTTCAATTCTTTACAAGATTCTTGTTGAATTAAGTGTTTAAGTTCAGAGATATCAAATTCATATTCATTCTTGATATCTCACTATCTTTTTATTTATTGACTTTTGTAGAAAAAGATGCCTCCTCGTAGGAATCCAAGACATAACAATGAAACGGAAGCACCGACGTCACCTCCACCACCATCCCCTCAATTCGATGCTATCATGTTCCAAGCGACAGTCACGACAGCTATAGAGGTTGCCTTATCTCATATCAATACTCCTGGTGCTAGTGTGTCGAGAGCCGATCCACGTCCTTCTAACCTTGCCGAGGGTCATGAGCACTCGAGAGAGTGCACTTATAATGACTTATCGAATGCCAAACCCAGGACCTTTAATGGAACTGGAGGAGTGATGGTTTGAAGGCAGTGGATTGAGAAAATAGAAGCAGTCTTTGAAATTTGCTCCTGTCCAGAGGGTAGCAAAGTTAAATTTGCTGCCTTTACTTTCTTAGATAGGGCCCTAACATGGTGGAATGGCCATGTTAAGTCACTAACTTTGGTAGTGGCTAATACTATAAGCTGGGAGAACCTAAAACCCATGTTGATGCGGGAATACTGGCCGCGAGGGGAAATTCAGAAACTGGAACAAGAACTCTGGGGTATTACTATGGCCGGTGCCGACATAACGACTTACACGAATCGATTCTATGACTTGGCGATTCTGTGTCCGGAGATGGTTGCTCCAGAGAGAAAAAAGATTGAAAGGTATATTTGGGGACTATTTCCCCAGATACAAGCAAGTGTCATTGCATCTAAACCTGTCACCTTTGACAGTGCCAAGTAAGGATGAGATTTAGAACCGGAAAACCGGACCGGAACCGGAACCGTTAGAACTGGAATATGTAGAACCAGGTCCGGTTCCGGGTTTAAAAATTGGCTTTATCCGGGTTCCAGGTAATCCGGGTTTGGGTCCACCGGGTCCGGGTAAACCGGGTCTAAAAACCGGAACCGGTTTTTGGAACCGGAACCACTTTTAGGGCCAGAACCGGTTTTTGTGAAACGTTTAAAAGATGCATATCTTATTCGTTTCAACTCCAATTGACATACGTTTTTTTTCCAAAATGCAGTTTAGAGTTTGTACATGATTTTAGACTATAAATTTGTCATTTGTAGTTTTATATTCATTGACTTACAGTCCTCCAAAGTCGAGATATTAAAGCTGGATGTTTTTAGTTTTTCAGTTTTTTTTGTATTAGGTGAAAGTTTTAAAACATGCATATCTAATTCGTTTGAAGTTGGATTGACATGTGGTTTTTTCCAACTTCTAATTTACAGTTTTCACATGAGTTTAGACTATAATTTTGTCATTTTTGGTTTAACATTCAATGATTTACAGTCCCCCGAAGTCGGGATATCAAACTGAAAATTTTCAACTTTTCAGCTATTTGTTTTTGTACTTTGTATTATGTGAAAATATTAACACAAGCATATCTTATTCGTTTAAAGTTGCATTGACATGTGGGTTTTTCTAGAGTGTATTTTAGAGTTTGTACATGATTTTAGACTATATTTTTGTTAATTTTGGTTTCGTATTCAATGAGTTACAGTCCCCCAAAGTCGGGATATCAATATGAAAATTTTCAAAGTTCAACCCACTAAGTAGCAAGTAATTACCAAAAAATTCCGGTTTTTCCGAGTTTTCCGGTTCTAAACCCACTTTATCCGGTTCTAACCTACCCACTTTGATTTTTCCAGGTTTTCCAGTTCTAGACCCACTTTACCCGGAACCATACCCGGAACCGAACCGGAACCGGTTCCTATATACCGGTCTGGTTTCCGGTTCTATAAAATCCCGTTAACCGGTTCCAGGTTTTCTGGTTCCGGGTCCATCCGGTTCGGGTTTGGACCCACTTTCATCCCTAGTGCCACGGAACTGGCATAGTCACTTATTGACCACGGAAATCGTCAAAACTCTGTGGTTACTGCCCCAGAACAACCTAGGGAGAACAACAACAACAGCAAGAAGAAGGGTTGGAACAAAAGGAAGGGAAAATCTCCTCTGGAACCTTCAAAGAAGCAACAAATAGTGGCAGTCCATGCTACTACTTTGCCTGCTACCATACCTACTACTGCACCTGCTGCTGCCCCTAACTACCCAGCACCAACTAAGCCCTATGTCGGTAGTCTCCCTAAATGCAACAAGTGCAATTTTCACCACATCGGAAATTGCTCTGAAATGTAGTGTCGTAACTGTAACAGGAAAAGGCATACTGCCCGATTCTATAGAACACCGCCTCAACCCCTTAACCAAGTACCTGCCGCTGGAGTAAGTCGAGCATGCTACCAATGCGGTGATGTGGGGCATTTCAAGAAAGATTGTCCAAAAGCTGGAAATGTCGGTGGGGTTGGGAGAATTCTAGCACTAGGTCATGAAGAAGCGGTGGCAGACCCTGCAGTGGTCACGGGTACGTTTCTTCTCAACAATACTTATGCATGCATTCTTTTTGATTGTGGTGCTGAGAGGAGCTTCGTGAGCCATAACTTTAAACATCTACTAAATCAAAACTCCCAACCACTAAATGAAACCTTCACAGTAGAAATGGCTAACGGGAAATCCGAATCCACCAATGATATATACATAGGATGTACCCTTACCTTAAATGACTTGTCTTTCCCAATAGACCTTATGTCGGTCTCTATCAAAAGTTTTGACATCATAATAAGTATGGATTGGTTGTGCCCTAACCATGCCGACATCCTATGCTATGAAAGAGCTATTCGTTTGAACTTGCCAACTAACGAAACTCTTATTATCTATGGCGACAAACTCGGAACGAACCTTCAGATCATTTCATGCATCAAGGCACAGAAATACCTTCACAAGGAGTATTGTGCATTCCTAGCTCAAGTGGTAGACAAAAAGCAAGAAGTGAAAGACATCGCAAGCATTCCTGAGGTCTGTAACTTTCCCGATGTATTTCCCGATGATCTTCCAGGGGTGCCTCCCGAACGACAAGTCGAATTCCGAATCGACTTAATCCCTGAAGCTACCCCTGTAGCCAAATCCCCCTATCGTCTTGCACCTTCTGAAATGCAGGAATTATCCAGCCAACTTAACGAGCTCCTAAGCAAAGGTTTCATAAGACCAAGCTTCTCACCTTGGGGAGCATCGGTTTTGTTCGTAAAGAAGAAGGATGGATCATTCCGCATGTGTATAGACTACCGCGAGCTGAATAAACTTACCATCAAGAATCGATACCCTCTGCCTCGCATTGACGACCTATTCGACCAACTTCAAGGGGCGAACTACTTCTCGAAGATAGACTTAAGATCCGGGTATCACCAGTTACGAATTTTGGAGGAAGACGTTCCTAAAACCACGTTCAGAACTCGTTATGGTCATTACGAGTTTATAGTGATGCCATTCGGATTAACGAATGCACCTGCAGTGTTCATGGACCTAATGAACATAGTGTGTCGTCCATTCTTGGACGAATTCGTTATAGTCTTCATTGATGATATCCTTATCTACTCAAAGAGCAAAGAGGAACATGGCCAACATCTTCGTCAAATATTACAAACACTTAGATCGGAGAAGCTCTATGCGAAGTTTTCAAAGTGTGAATTTTGGATCAGGAAGGTAGATTTCCTAGGTCACGTGGTCAGTTCAGAAGGAATACACATCGACCCTTCCAAAATAAAGGCAATTAAAAACTGGTCAGCACCCAAAACACCTACAGAAATCCGTCAATTCTTAGGTCTTGCTGGCTATTATCGTAGATTCATTCAAAATTTCTCTCGAATAGCTAAGCCTCTTACTACTCTGACCCAAAAGGGTGTAACTTTTAGCTGGGGAGAAAAGCAAGAAACAATGTTTCAAATGCTGAAGCGAGCCTTGTGTAGTGCACCGATCCTGTCTCTCCCTGAAGGAATAGAGGATTTCGTAGTGTACTGTGATGCTTCTAATCAAGGGCTTGGATGTGTTCTTATGCAAAGAGGAAAGGTTATATCCTATGCCTCAAGACAGCTAAAGACACATGAAGTCAACTATACAACACATGACCTTGAACTAGGAGCAGTGGTGTTTGCTCTGAAGATCTAGAGACATTACTTATATGGCACGAAATGCACAATATTCATGGACCATAAAATTCTCCAACACATCTTCGATCAGAAAGAGCTGAATATGAGACAACAATGATGGGTGGAGCTACTGAACGATTACGAGTGTGAAATTCTTTATCACCCCGGTAAAGCAAACGTAGTAGCTGACGCCCTTAGTAGAAAAGAATACTCGGGACGCCGGGTAAACTCGTTGACCATGACAATCCATTCGCATCTGTCCACGCAGATCAAGGAAGCTCAACTTGAAGCCTTGAAACCCGAAAACGTAGCAGGTGAAACTCTGAGAGGAATGGATAAGAACTTCGAAGTCAGGGATGATGGAGTCTATTATTTCATGAACCGGATCTGGACACCAAAGTTAAGTGGTTACAGAGATGTTGTTATGAATGAAGCACACAAAACCCGATACTCCATCCACCCAGGTTCAAACAAGATGTATCTGGACCTTAAGAAGCTATATTGGTAGCCTAACATGAAGGCCGGAATCGCTACCTTTGTGGGCAAGTGCCTTACTTGCGCCAAAATTAAGGTAGAGTACCAGAAACCTTCAGGCTTATTACAACAACCTGAAATCCCTCAATGGAAGTGGGATCGGATTACAATGGATTTCATAACCAAGTTACCCAAGACATCAAGTGGTTATGATACTATTTGGGTAATCGTCGATAGATTAACCAAATCCGCACACTTCTTACCAATCAAGGAGACTGACACGATGGAAAAGCTAACAACAACATACCTCAAGGAGATTGTTAGACTACATGGTGTGCCAATATCTATTATTTTAGACCGAGATAGTAGATTCACCTCTCGTTTTTGGCAGTCTTTACAAAACTCTCTGGGAACTAGGCTATACATGAGTACAGCCTACCATCCGCAAACCGATGGACAAAGTGAAAGGACGATTCAAACGTTAGAAGATATGTTACGAGCTTGCGTGATAGACTTTGGAAAGGCATGGGATATTCATTTACCCCTTGTTGAGTTCTCTTATTACAACAGTTATCACACTAGCATAAAAGCTGCTCCATTCGAAGCCCTCTATGGCTGCAAGTGTAGATCCCCTCTGTGTTGGGCTGAAGTGGGTGACACACAGCTAGCTAGAGGTCAAACTCCTGGCAGTTCTCTCACTGGTCGAGAAATTATTCGAGAAACTACCGAAAAGATCGTACAAATTCGGGAACGACTTAAAGCTTCTAAAGATAGACAGAAAAGCTACGCAGACAAAAGCAGAAAACCCTTGGAATTCAGGTTGGCGACCGAGTTTTGCTAAAGGTCTCACCCTGGAAAGGCATGATACGCTTTGGAAAGCATGACAAATTGACCCCAAGGTATAAAGGACCATTCGAGATTCTTTCCCGAATCGGCCCTGTAGCTTACAAACTTCGATTACCCCAAGAACTAAGTAACATTCATCCTACCTTCCACGTTTCAAACTTGAAAAAGTGTCTTTCCGACGAGACTCTTGTGATACCACTCGAGGAAATCGAGTTAAACGAGAGCCTCAGTTTTGTGGAAGAACCCGTAGAGATACTAGACAGGGTAGTTAAGAAAACCAAACAAAGTCACAGCCCGATAGTGAAGGTTCGCTGGAATGCAAGGCGAGGACCTGAATTCACTTGGGAGCGGGAGGATCAAATGCAACAAAAATACCCACATCTTTTTCCCTAGTCTATCTGTAAATTTCGGGACGAAATTCTCTCTAACGGGGGGATAATGTAACAAACCGTTATTTCAAACCTATGTAATAGTGTAGGTCAATTTGTACTTCTTTGTAAATTAATAAAGAGAAATTTTGGCATACTATGTATATTTACATAATTAACCCTCAAAAATAAATTATTAAATAATCTCAATTGGGTTGAACCAAGTGATAGAGATTGTAACAAGGTTTCCAAAAATATAAAGAACATTAAAATCCGAGTTATAACGAAGAAGTTATGACCAATTGAAAATTCGCGACAAAATCGGCAAAACACTGTTCAGAGTAAAAACTGAATTTTTAATAAAAGGCTTTCTAGCCTTAACAATCTAAATGAAAGTTATAGTTTATGTTAAACCGAGAACTTTCATAAAAAGAACGCCAAGATCTGACTTCGTATGAGGAAGTTATGATTTTTCTAAGTTTCAGTATAGCAGTGTACAGCTAAAAACTCGAAATAAAGATCGAGTGGTTTTTAGCCGACACAACCTAAACAAGAATTGAAGGTATCGTCATTAGTAGTACAACGGTAAAAAGACAGACAAAAACAGACGTCGTATGAAGAAGTTACCAATTTATAACGGATTCACGTCCCGGTCTGTTTAAAATAATAATATTAAAAATAAAATCAAAATTAGCCGACGAAGTCTAAACGAAAGTCATAGATTATAATTTTACCTACGCGTGCATATAAAGAACGTCAAAAACGGAGTTCGTATGCAAATGTTATGAATTTTACAAGTTTTGGCAAAAAAAATAAAGAAAAATAGCAAAACCGGGAATATCCGCATGAACAGTAACGCCACGTCACCCCTCGCATGTGAGGCCTCCACGTGTCGACTGTTGAGTGGACCGATGTCTCGTGTGTCACCTCCTGATTCGACCAAGTCCGAGGTCCAGTAAGAACCGGACAGCCTCACATGAGACACACCAGACCTCACCCTCACACGCTTCTCGCACGCCCCTCGCACGCTCCTCGGACACCCCCTTCGCACGTGCCCTCTTCCCATTGGATCGAGGTCTTCTCCAATCCGAGCCTACCACCTCCGAACCGAAGCTGCTTCCCTTCGCAAACTGTCAGCCTCGCATAGCCTCGCATAAGCCTCGGATCCGAGGCTTCGGCCTATATAAGGCATGCGAGGGTTCCGAATATTTTTCACTTTTTCACCCTAAATTTCACCCTCTTTCACCTTTTTCACTCCCTTAAGCTCATATACAACCCCTAAAGCCCCGGTATCAAGACTCGAGCCCGAAGCAAGCCTTGAAGCCCCGAAATTCCCGAGAAGTAACCTCTCTCCTATCAAAACTCTGCCCGATTTGAGCCGGTTTCTCAATAAATAAACTCCTTTTCGTCAAACAAAACTCTGTCCGAATTACCACCTATCATGTGAGTTCATACCCCCGTATTTTCATAATTTCTACTGTTTTAAGGGGGAAATACAAGTATAACACAACAACTTTGTGTTATAAATAAATGATTTCATATCACGATAAAAATGATTTTAAAGCATCAAAAATACTTCAAATATTGAACTCTTTTATAAACTTATATTTTTCCCAAATATACATATTTGTATATATAATTTAATATAAATAAGATTTAAAAGGCTTATGGCTAATAATTCATTCTAGGTCCTTTTCCTTGTTTGGATGTGGACTTATAGTACCGGTTATTTGTCCGAAGGTCGTTCAAATTTTTCTTATATATAAAATTGTATATGTATATAAACTTAAAAGTTATTTCATCAGTTTAATCACCGTTTGTAACATGTTGAGCAAAGGATTACATGAAAAAATAGTTATTTACCAATTCATAAAGTACATATAAACTATAATAGGTATAATTTATGATACATAGAGCAATAATTCATATGAATACACTGTTTTACATGCAACAAGGGTTTTAATTCAAAACAAATCAAGGGTTTACACTTATCAAATACATGTTCGAGATACTAAGTCAAGAACATACTGTCAATCATTTACTTCAGAATAATTGGGTTTTCATAACTAATATACATGTAACGTTTATATGCTTTTTATGAGACATTCAATTCAGGTTGTTTAATTCATTTTAGACAACCAAAGTAAAGCCCTGACAATATAACCAGAATCTCCAGTCCGGGGATCGAAACAAGTTGTGTGTAGATCTATATCGGGATTGACAACCCCGCACTCAGGCTGCTAGCTACAGTGAGGCATACACGCCAATGAGTGGCAATTGTTATCAACAGTTTAAGCGCTCATCAGGCGTTTGTTTCAGGCGTTCATGTCTTAGTATGGTTATAATAACTCATTAAAAAGATATTAACAACATGTTAGTGTATAAACAACTAAACGTAAGTACATCTTCAAAGTACCAGTTTACAAAATGCAAAGTACAATGGTATACTATAGTTTTCAATAACAGCTGGTGAAGCCAGACACACTCTCAAATACAAGTTTTACAAATACATTGGTTTACAAATAGGACGGTTTTATGGGAATAAAACTACTTTTCACATACCACAGAAAATATGGGATTTTCTAGAAGTGTTTTCATATTCAAAATACAAAGACACCCTTTTAAACATAAAGACTTATGTACTCACTCAACTTATTGTTGATACTCTCTTTTCAAATTACTTGTATTATCAGGGAAATAATAACAGGTACTCCCCAAGCTTTTTAAGAAGATGGAGCCATTAGGAGTCTTATCTTCTTTTTTATAACTATTTTGGTTTCAATATACAATGATTGAACACATGTAAATATTATACTTTTAAATACAATGGTTGTTTGTGCGTTGATTACTATGATACATGTGTTGTGATACAACAAATGAAGTCCTCCACCCCCGGACGTTTCCGCCGTCTGGTTTGGGGGTGTGACACTCGGACTAGGGACGAATGACTAATCCATACTCTCAGATTAATGACGAATGATTATGCCTAATCCATACTCTCGGACTAGGGACGAATGACTATGTATTAATCCATACTCCCGGACTAACGACAACTGACTATGTCTTAATCCATACCCCCGAATTAATGACAGTTGACTATGTCCAATCCATACTCTCGGACTAGGGACAATGACTGTGTCTAATCCATGCTCCCGGATAATTGACATATGCTAAAGTTCTATTCACTGAGTATAACTCACTTGTACTCGTAAGAAAATACTACCCAATATTCCTCATAATTAATTTAGGTCTACTCTTTATCCTAAATTATCATATATAATCAGGTATCTTCTTTAACACGTATTTCAGGAAACATCAATTAACTCGCACATAAACATATAATTAATACTTCAATCAATACTTGTATTAAAATCATGTTCATGAAAGGGACTATGCATTCACTTGATTAGGTGGTGACTCGGCACTCGGACAGCACTTCGTTACTCTTAAAATAATTTTCCTCGACAAAACCTAGTATCAATATCACTAGGGTTTAGTCTAACGTTAACCGTGACTAATTAATAGTCTAGCTATTATTACTATTATATAAGCATTAAACAATACTTATATAGCCCTTAATAATAGCCCAAGTATTTATTATAAGTTCCTAATAACGTTACTATAATTAAATAAAAGCTATATAAAAAATAGCGTAGGCGTAGCTCACTTACAGCGGGTTTTTCTCAAAACCGGGTGCCGCTAGAGCATGGTTCCCGAGCCGAAAGGCTCTTCTTCTCGAAGCAATCGGGCACTCGGGGGCTTCCGCCTCGTGCTAGGGAGGTTCCCTAGGCTTTTTGGGGGGTTTCGGGGCTAGAGAGAAGTTCTAGAGAGAGAGAGAGGGAAGTAAGGGGAGGTGTGAGGAATGAAGAGGGCTTCACCTCTTATTTATAGGAGGCTGGAGGGTCATTCACATTGTGAGTTTTAAGGTGCTCACGTCGTGAGCCAAGCTGGCTACAGCCAGGCACAGCCTGGTGCTGACACGTGGCATCGCACACAGGGTGGAAATCAGCCGATTTTCAAAAATTCATAACTTTCACATACGAGCTCCGTTTTCGACGTTCTTTATATCCACGCGTAGGTAAAAAACAAGTTCTACAACTTTCATTTAGACGCCATCGGCTAATTCTCGACCGATATTAAATTTAACAGTACAAGGAGATTAGACTGCTAAATGACCGCGAAGAATTCGTAACTCCCTCATACGGACTCCGTTTTCATCTGTCTTTTTACCGTTGATTTCCTATTAATGAGATCTTCAACTCTCATTTAGGTCGCATAAGCAAAAAACCGCTCGAATTAAAATTCGAGTTTCAGGTCGTGCACTGCTATGCCAAATCTTAGAAAAATCATAACTTCCTCATACGAAGTCAGATTTGGGCGTTCATTTTTTGTATGTTCTCGGTTTAATGTATACTACAACTTTTATTTAGCTCCCTGAGGCTAAAAATTCCTCTATCTTAAATTCACTATTTACGTCTCCCGGTGCCGTGCCGGTTTTGCCGAAAAACTTCGACGGGTCATAACTTCTTCGTTATAACTCGGATTTTGGCGTTCTTTATACGTACGGAAACCTTGAGACATATTCTACAACATGGTTAAGACTATTTATTATAAATAATCTTTTGCCGAAAAGTCGTTTTCGACCTCTATTATCTCTAAATTGACTAGCCTGGATCTATGGGCGTTACAGTTGTGTCATGTCGGGTTGAAATATTTTAAAGATTGGAAAGTAGGAGTTGTGGATGCAAGAAGAAAAAAGTGAAACACTGGAGTTATGAGATGGAATGACAAAATTTATATTAAGTTTAGAAGAAAAATGAAAAGAGTTAAAATTGGGGAGCAAAAAAGATAGGTGGTGACGATAACTAAAATTAAGTAACTTTGAAAATTTGAATATTACTTCTAATTATCGAGTTTGGTCCACTATTAGTCTATAACATATAATATATTTATAAAAATATGAAATTTATAATAAATAATATATAATTAAACAGGTCATATTTGAGTCATCTTCGAGTTAAAAGTCTTGACTCTAACCTTATCCATTTAATTATCGTGTCGTGTCGTGTCAACACGTTTACATAAACGTGTCGAAATCTCTGACCGTAACCCGCTAATTTTGTGTTGGGTTCGTGTCGTGCCCTATAAAAGATAATATTAATTATGAAAAACATTACCATAATTAAATGTAAAATTCATTTATTATGAAGATTATTAATGTATTTCACATTTAAATACGGTAATATTACTTATAATTAATACATTCCATATTTAATTATGGTAATATTTATCATTAATTAATGTTTTATATATATATATATATATATATATATATATATATATATATATATATATATATATATATATATATATATATATATATATATATATATATATATACATATATATATATATATATATATATATATATATATATATATATATATATATATATATATATATATATATATATATATAAAAGAAAAATGTTAGAAAACCCCTTAAAAAATCGTTGTTATTGAATGTGAAAACAAGAATTTTATAACGCGTCATGAGATTTGGGTAGGGTTGTGGAATGCTTACATTAAATACCAAAAGAGCATACAATCTATAAGGGCCCCAATCAAAAGTAAAATCACTTTGACAACGAAATCTCTTCCTTAGTCTATACCTAAAGGCAAATGTGTATCATATTTAACGATAAACAAAATATAGTGTAGACTAACCAGTTACATTATTGTTGTCCCTTAGGTGCATTTATAATTCCCAACAATTGGACTATTTGTATACAACATTTTGTATAACTTGTAGGAAATGAGGATGAATGTTAAAATTATAGAGCGTTTGAGTTACAAGATTTTTCATAGATAATCAAAAATAATATTAGTAATTATGATAACTTCATTATTAATAATATTAGCAGACAATAACATCTTTTAAGTCCTATTTAATAACGCGTTCCACTTGTCTTAAATGAACAAAAACAATTATAATGTTTGTCTCATGATTGAGTTTGGATGCAAACCTATATCATACCATATACAATATACCCGTTTGAAATAACATTCTTACTTGCACACTTTGCACAGGTGACATTTGGACTCCAATATCAGGTCTAGATATTAGAGGCTGATATAGAATGGTCATTTTGGGGTACTGCAGTACCCCTGTTGAATTACGTATACCCTCGTATCCATATTTGGCTTCGCACCATTAGATATGTTTTTTAAGATCGAAAAGAGTAATATTTAATAAAATAAAACTCTTAGTTTTTTTACAAAACCTTAATAATTCATTCAATACTATAATTGTATACAAGAACCGAGTCAGGATTTATAATAAATAGAGTTATATCTTGAAATTAAAGTGTAGTTTACATCGCTAGCGAGATTCTTGATTTCTTACGATTATAAGTTTTTATTTAAATTTATTCTAATGTATACTACAAATCTATAATAATCTATTCTAATAAATAAAAAAAATTTACCACATGTCATACTCTAATTAAGTTGGTCACATGTCATTTTGTTGTTATTTTCAATTAAAGTTATTCCATATGGCATTTTGTGGTTTTTTCATTTTATTAAATTTCATATAATATTTAAATATAATAATTAAAATAAATGTAATAATAAATGATTATCAATTTCAATAATTGACTTTCCTTCTAATTTCAACATATCTAAATTAAAACTTCATTAGTTTTTGAGAAATTAAAATTGTTTCCTACTTTTTATACCTACGAATGTTCCTGCTCAATAAAATTATAACAAGTGTCATCATTTCATATTTTTTTTAACTAACTCATTAAGGCTATATTAGGAATATATCAAATAAAATTAAATTGAATAATGATTTGTCATAATTTTAGTGTGTGTAGGAATAAAAGGTAGAAGGTAATTTAATTTCTCTTAGTTTTTTTGTTTATTTTTCTAAATTATTTGTTTAAATTTAAAAGAAAAAAAACATTTTAATTTTAATAATTCAATATTTTTTTAATTTTTCTTATAAATTCAAACTTTTTCAGATGTTCAGAATTTTCATATTTATTTTATTTTAAATGAACCCATATAATACATACATTTTACACCTAAAATCTAGAATATTTTAAAAATAAGATAAAATAAAAATTGAAGCAATAGAATATTTTCAATGTTACTATTATAGCATAAATGTTTGTTGTGCTTACTTCAGAACCGAACGTAGATTGTCTAACAATAAAAAAATTAATATTATTCGATTCCAATTATTTTGTACTTATGCATGAGATTCTTGTAACAATTCATATATATATATATATATATATATATATATATATATATATATATATATATATATATATATATATATATATATATATATATATATATATATATATATATATATATATATATATATATATATATATATATATATATATATATATATATATATATATATCATGGACACTTTTTAGGAATAGTGAACATTCTAATTTTTTGGCAAAACTGGTCCATAAGTTTTCATATTTTTAATAGTTCAGATTTTTGGCACTAAAGTTTGTGATATTGGCAATTTGGTCCCTTAAATTATTAAGAGTGGTCTGAAGATAAGGATGGGGTTGATACGTGTCGTTCCCACGTCTCCCCCCACCGGTTCTGCCTTATCTTCCCCTCACCCGCTTTCTCATCCAGTCCTATTCGAATTTCACTCTAAACTCATCAACTTGAAATTTCTGTTGATCGTTGCTTTTGTTTTTCTTCTCCAATCTACAGACGGGACGATGCAGATGACCATTGACCGGGTTCCGATTTAGGTTCTCACGACGGGACTGGGACCGGATACGTGTTATCTTCTCAGACAGCCTACTAACAAGTCTCTCGATCCTTCCCACCGCTTAATACTCCTAATTCAGTTCCTTCCAATTTGGGGGTATTACCCCAGTAACCCAGTTCCTTTCATTGTCACCGGATTCATCGCATAATAACTCAAAGAGTTCGAAAGGCATGAGTGATCTTGGTAGGAACAGTACACCACATCATCTGCGGCTACGAGTCTACAGGACCATATCCGATTTGCTGCTCACTTCTACGTCTCTGCCTCCGCCTGTCACTTCTTTGTCATCAACACCAATAGGCAGCTCCGCTCTTCGTCGCTCCACATCTTTCCCTATTAATGATGTAGTTGAGTCTAAACTTTACTCAAATCAACTCCACATCCTTTCGTTTATCTGCATCGTCTACAGGTATGGTTCCTTTTAAGTTACAAATTCATTAATTTGAAGTAACAAGTCATCTCTTTTGCTTCACCTGGTGAAGACTTCATCCAGTTTGTGTAGTTGCTCTTTCTCTATTCGATTAGGTCTTACCGATAGCCTGTTTCTAAAGCGTATACCAGCTACAGCACCCGCTCTCCCTCGATTCCATCAATGGTTTTGCTATCTCATTGTTCCTCTAAAACCCTATTTTGTGGATGTATAAGTTACTATTTTGTTTTAATTTTTGGTTATATTGGAAGTTTGTGCGATTTTTTTATCGTTTACAGCCATAACACATTCACTTACTTGATTTGAGTGTTGATTGAGGCTTTGAATGCTGTCATTGCTTTGGATCTCAAGAGAATCAGGTTCTATTTCCTCTCTTTTTTTCTCGAAAAGATGTAGCCACTTGAATGAAATCACTGCAATAAGCTTGAACACTATGTTATATGTTTGGATGATAATATACAAACCGATTCTTTTCAGCCTGATTTTGTAACCACATCTACTGCTTTTCTTGCATGAGCCACATTTAAAGGTGATATTACTTCATGGAATAGTGGCTAAATGTCCACATGAAGGTTGTGAACTGGATCTAAAAGTTGTAAGCTGTGATATTTTTTTGACAAAAAAGTTGTTGAGATGATGAAAGTAACAACGATTAAAGGAAGCTTCAATTCCTGTGACAGAAAAAGTTTATTGCCTTATCATAAATGTTCAATGTTGATGTCAAAAGCGAACTTTTAAAGCTTCCAAGATTTATACATGATAATGGAGCTAGAACATACTGCAAACGTTTTTTTAAAGAATATGTTGAAATTGTGAGTTGTTTTACAATTATTATCTTTTTGTGGGGTGATTTGCATGATTTGTAATTAACCCCCATTGTTTTGGTCGGATTTCAAGCTGAAACAATTGATGTTGAAGATATTTTGCATGATATGGGAGCAATAAGCATCATATATTTTGCTTCACATGCTAGGGTCACATTAGGGAGGTAATTCATTATCATATTTATTGTTTTATTATTATATAGATTAATAAATTGAGATGTTGTTGTATCAGGTAATCAGTAAAACATGGCAAATAGCTAACAAAATGAAGTTACAAAGAGGCGTCATTGATGATAACATATAAAAAGAATCGAGAGAGAAGGAATTCAATTATTTGTGTAAGGTTACTATTGTTCAACCTTAAGTACCTTCTGGTAAGTTTTGTACTGATTTTGATTTCCAAATCTTAATGATTTATTTATTTATTATTTATTATTTTTTTGATTTTTTTTTGCAGCAAGATAGGAGTTCGCTTTTACAAGATGCTAACTGATCTCAATGAGAAGATCTTTGACCAAAACATGGATTTTACATATTATTCTTAGTAATTAAATGCAGATAGTCTAATTCCTTCATATCAACAAACTATAGTTCGTATAACTAAAGGGATTAAGCCACTTCCAGCTTGACTGACACCCATTTGATGGAATGCTTAAACCAACAACAACTCTATTTTGTATGTAATTTCTGCAAAAGTAAGTGGTATCACATTTTTGTAATAATTATTTTTAGTTGAATCTCGACGTTGGATTAGCACAAGGGGTGTTTCCATGGTATCCTAATTTCGTTGGTTAGCTTTTAGGGGTTTTGGGGATGAACTTTTGGTGGTGGGTGGACAACAGGAGACTAGGGAACTTAAGGGCCAACGTTTCAAGGAACCTATAGAGGTCGTTGATGATGAAATTGTTTTAGCTGCAAGGAAGTCAAATTTTAGTATGGATAAAGATCCAGAGTTCGGCAAGGATGGTAATTCAAGTTACTAATGTTGACTATGACTTTTTTTTACCCAATTCTGAAGTCAGCTCTGTCTTTTAATTTAGACTTAAAGCATGTGGCTGTGGCCAATGAAGTCCAATCTTTAGGTTCAAAATAGGGTCAAGAGTTTGTTGGTAAAGCGACTATAGAGCAACAGTTTATGGTGGATTCTGCTATAGATGCTGCAAAAATAGTTGTTGACTTCAAAATTAACGTGTGTGTGTGTGTGTATATATATATATATATATATATATATATATATATATATATATATAATCTTATGGTTCTAAATTAAGCCCATATGTTTATATTTCCCTTTTTTAATTATTTGTTGATCATTTGAGGTAGCACTTCTGTCATGGATCACAATATTAGATGTCTGTAAAGATGGTGGCATTCTTATGAGAGTAGTGAAGAATGGAGAACACACAGGACAACCTGGCGATTTGGATGAGGTAAAGGTAGTCTTTTTCACTTCTTCTTTTCCATTTTATATTAAGAAGAATTTATTAACTAACATGTGATGTGGAAATACATCTAATCAGTCACTGATGTTGGTTAATCCAGTGAAGTATGTAGTGAAGCTGCCTGATCGTGTTATAATTTCTGAATCACCAAAAGAGGGTGTTGAGGTTTACTTGAAAGATGGTAAATAAATTATTATGTAATTGGGTTATTTTCATTTAACCAAATTTCTTTAAAATAATATTATATTGTCTTACTAGGGCATTTATGTTCGGCACTACCAAAAGCAATTAAGACCATGATAAGAGAAGAGAAAGCTGATTTGATTGTTCAACCACAGTGTAAGGTTCTGTAAATATACATAATTTTAAATAAATTGATACATAATGTGTCTTTTTATGACCCACAGATGCATTTGGTGAAGAAGGGGTTACAGTTACATCACTACCCAATGGTTTCTCTCCAATTCCACCAAATTCTATGCTTCATGTTGCATTAGAATTGGTATCTTTCAAATCTGTAGTTGATATAACTATGTTGAACATGTAAGAACCTTTGTATTTTATAGTTATAGAACTATTTACCAAAATGTAGTTACAGAACTATTTACCAAAATGTAGTTACATAACTATTATGTTATTCTTCTTCCCAGGTTCGAGTCTTATAAAAACAGAACCATTTACCAAAATGTATCTGAAAACTGACCTACATATTATTTTTATAGTTACAAATTTTTGATTCTAACATTTTTGGACCAAACTACCCCTACATAATAGTTAAAAATTTTGATTTTAAGATTTTTGGACGAAACTGCCTCTTCATATTGGTTTTAAACTTTAAAAATTTGTTTTTAACAGTTTTAGACCAAACTGCCACTGCATACTAATTTTATAGTTAATTTTTTTTATTTTAACAGTTTTGGATGAAAATGCCCTTGCATAATGTTTTTATACTTAAAAATTTTGAATTTAACAATTTTGGATGACACAACTCTTGCATATCGTTTTTATAGTTAATCTTTTTTTTATTTCAACGGTTTTGAACTCCGATTGATGTTGAATATATTTAAGTAGTAAATTGAGTAAATAGCGATATACTTTGCATTTTGTTTTTATTCCTTTACCAAAAAACAAAAGTACATAGTCATTTTTTTGTTTTTCCATCTTTAGGTGCTAAATGCAATAAATGCAACGAGCTTTGAATTTACACATTTTTTTCGGTTTTTTTTTGTAATATCTTTTATTTATTTTTTTTCCAAAAACCAAACTACATTGCTATTAGGTGCATTTTCCATTTTTACGAGTAAAATGATCCATATGGCAACATACTTTCAATTTATATGTATTTTTTTTTCATTTTTATGCGTGAAATGCCCCAAGTGCATTCTCATTTAGGAAAGAAGAACCATGGAGACACCAGCCGTCGGATTTAATCTCCGATTTCACAACTTCACCATTCTTTAAGGTAACTTCTATACCGGACGTATGTTGTGTTTGTTTTTTTGTTGTCTAAGATTACATTTTCTAATTTTGTTTTTATTTTTTTATTGTTGCACAGCAGCTATTCGCTGGAATACCTACATGAATCTACATGTCAAGAATGAAGCTTTTTTTAGGTGAATTTGTCACCACCATTTTTCGTTGATTTGTAGTATCACCAGGTAACTTTTGTTAATTTTTATGTTCCTTTTACTATGTTTAATATATAGATTGGTAATAAAATGAATGAACATTAATAGATCATGCATTTGGGAAATTGAGTTTCTGAAAATACTTTTTTTTCAGGGGTAGTTGTTGCCTGGAAAGCTGCAAATGTGAAATTGGAACTACAGTGGTCTAATTTGAACTAGGTGCAGTTAGGCAAGCAGTATGATTCTTATGAACTGATATAAATGATTCTTATGAACTTATATAAAGATACAAATTAAAAGGGTCAATAACAGTAAAATGGGACAGTGGACTTGCCCTATAACAATACTCAAACTATAAACAAATAGTTGATCAAATGACATTTACAAAGAACAAACAACGAAAAAAATTATCGCATCCGACCCCTGCAACGCGGGGGTCCCCACCTAGTTTATATTATTGCAAAACAACTTATATATATATATATATATATATATATATATATATATATATATATATATATATATATATATATATATATATATATATATATAAGGTTAGATTTATGTTAACCGGTCTAATTTTGTGAGATCGTGAGATCATTTTTACTACTGAAATATTCTAATATTCTAGTGTTTATAAAAATTAAATATGTATAATATTCTAATATTCTAAACCAAAAAATTTAGCGTATTTTACATTGAAATATTCTAAAACATATAATGTTAGAATATATTGTATATTCTATTTTTACGAACAATAGAATATTAGAGTATTTCATTAAAAAAATTTGGTCGCACGGTCTCTCAAAATTATGTTCGTCTCAAATGAAGTCTTATATATATAATTTCACAATTAGTCCATGTGCTTTACAGAATATCACACTTTGAAGACTTCTTAGCAAAAAGTAACGTCACTGGTCCTTATGGTTTCAGTTCATTGCACACTTGGTCCTTCACGCTAACCCTGTCACTTTTTGTATCGATAGTGCACGGGTATTTTTGTCTTTTCATTTAGCAGACACTGTAATGCTTCATTATGCACATAATATATGAATGATCTTTGCAATTAATTGAAAAGATCATCTTCCATCTACCCATAAACATTTCGTATTCATCATCGTCTTCTCCAACGCAACAAAAGGATCATCTTCCAGTTCGATTGAAAATGATAATGGTGTTAACGTTATGGTCGGTTCGTTCCAAACACACGAAAGCATCAAACTATAATTTCGAAAGGTTATATCGTAAGTGACTTACTAACATGATCATACATTTTTTCGATTTGAAATTACGGCCAAATAGTTGAATTTTTTTTGTTATTCTTTGTTTCAGAGGGAATAAGCAACTACTTCACACAAAAAATCCATCACGCTGGGATATTCACGAAAAGCCATGGGAGAAGGTACGTAAATGGAACAATAGATTATGTTGACTTCGTAGATATTGACGTTTTCTCCTTGCATGAGTTAGATACAATGGTTCAAGAAATAGGGTACGTAGAAAGGAAAACTTTGTATTATCATTTTCTTATTCCAGAAGTAGAGTTGGACTTTGGTCTCTTACCTCTAGGAAATGATAGGGATGTGCATGTATTGTCAACTTATGTGGAAAAAAATTACCAATTAAGTATTTACATAGAGCATGGGCATACAAGGGTTAACAGGTATTTTTTATCCCCAACAAAGGTTATTATTGAGGAGTTGGTTAATGATGTGTCCCGTAAACTAGATAGGAACCAAAAGAAGGGAAAATATGTTGGATCTTTTAGGAAAAAACTAGACTACCCCTGGTCCATTGTGTCATATGGAACATTTGGTGGACCTTCCCCAGTGATACAGGGTAATGAGACAGTCATGGATGATGCGTCGGTCATGAATGATGAGCGAACCATAGATAATGAACCAGTTATAGATGATGAATATGATTGTGAGGATAGTGAATATGAAAGTGAATTTCCTAGTCAGCATGATGCAAAAAAAAAAACAGTGTTTGATGAGGAACTTTTGATAGATGATGTGGAGGTAAACATGATCAACTTATGTAGTGTACTTGATGAAGACATTGACTTGGGGCGAGCTGATCAGACAAACAATAATATAGGAGAACATGAAGACATTGAAGATAAACCTTTATAAGTCTTAGATAATAATGTGTTTGAGTCATTGGCTAGTAAACAAGAGCCTCAAAAGAAATTGTTAAAATACATTCTAAAACCATTTGTTTGTTCATCTGGTGAGGTTCACACAAAAGCTTTTAAGATTGGTCAAACTTTCAAGAAAAATAAAAAGATTAGAGAAGTTATTATCAATTACTATGTAAAAGAAATGAGGGATCTACATTATGTAAAGAATGACAAGACAAGAGTTAGGGTAAAGTGTAGGGGTCTTGTCCATGAGTTGACTGGTGGCAGTAATAAAGGCAGGGGCAATTTAGTACTTTCCAAGGAAACAAATTGTTCATGGGTTCTTTTTATATCTAGGTTAGATTAAAAACAACTTTGGACTGTTAAGACATATGAAGATTGTCATTCTGTTTTGCAAACAAGGACAGTGAGGGATTGTTCATCTAAGTTTGTAGCTAACAACATATTGCATCAAGTTGAAAGTAACCCCAAGATCCCTACATGTACTTTACAGGAGGACTTGGAACAGAGGTATTCACTTTCAATATCAAAGATGAAAGTATTCCGGGCAAAAGCTATGACATTTACCCAATTGCATATGTCATTGTAGAAACTGAAAATATTAACTCTTGGATATGGTTTTCGGAACACTTAGGTGATGACTTGGATTTGAATTCTTCATCTAACTTCACCTTCATTTCGGATCGACAAAAGGTACCCTCTAACTTCAACAAAATTCACTTTATTATTTTCATTTACTAACTTATTTTAATTTTACTCACAGGGAATCTTGGGTGCAATAGAGAAGCTTTTTCCATTAGCTGAGCAAAGGTTCTGTTTAAGCCATGTGTTTGACAACGTGAAATTGAAACACAAGGGAGATGAATTGAGGGAAGCATTATGGTGTTGTGGAAAAGCATATAGCATACCAAAATTTAATAGGGCTACGGAGAAACTGAAACTCCTAAAAAACACAAAAGTGCATGAGTGGTTAACTAAAACTCCTAAAAACACTGGGCAAGATCCCATTTCTTTGGTAAGTATCATACTATTTTCATTAACATATTTCATAACTGATTTCACTAATTCATTGTTTGGTTTTATACATAGGAAGGGCAATCACTGATAGTTTGACAAATAACTTGTGTGAGGTATTTAACTCCAAGTTAGATGAGACTAGGGATAAGCCTAAAATCACTTGTTTGGAATTTATTAGAGAATACCTCACAAAGAGAATAGTAAATGTTCATAAAGTTCTAGACAAATGCAAAGGTTCTCTAATTACAACTGTAACAACAATCTTAGAAAACAATAAGAAAAAGGCAAATCAGATGAAGGTTCTATTTAGTGGATCTGATAAATATCAAGTGACTGGTCTATGGATGGAGCAGTATGTTGTGAACTTGAAAGAGATGAGTTGCACTTACAGGAAATGGGACATTACAAGTATTCCATGCCAACATGCTATTGTTGAAATGAATGATAAGATGCAGAATGGGTCAGAATGTGGAGATCCTAAGGCTTGGGTGAAAAAATGTTATTGGCTTAGTATATGGAATGCTATGTACCAACACACAATTGACCCAATAAATGGAAGGAGCATATGGCCTAGATCTGATTGTCCAACAACCCTTCTCCCACCCAAACATCACAAACATGTTTGTTGTTATACATGTTTTGCATAATTTAATTTGAAAATATTTACTAAACTTGTTGGTATGTATCCTTATAAATTTGCTTATAGGTTGGCAGGCCAGAGAAAAAAAGGAAGAGGGAAGCTAATGAGCCAAGTCAAAGTACCAGTTTAAGTAGGAAATACTTAACAGTCACTTGCAACAAATGCCACAACAAATGTCATAATGCTAGGACATGTTGATGGGTTTGAGCCATAAGAAAATTCCTATGTGCACATGCAAACCCTAATGCTTGGATCTAGGTTTCTCTAATTGAACATGCAATGTATCCAAGACTTTGATTGATAGATCTAATGAAAAACATTCAAATCATATATGAAAAACAGATCTAGAAGATTACCTTGAGTTGCTTGCTTGAATCTTCTTGTCCTTGGAGCTTAGAGTCACAATTGTCACTCCTCTAATGGCTTACAAACACCAACTAGCAAGAGGATGATAATAGAGAGAGAGGAGGAAGAGAAAATCGGCTCTAGGGTTTCTTGATTAGCAAGAGTGCCGATTTCCTCCTCCCAAGGGGTCTATATATACTAATGGCTACTAGGGTTACACCTTAAACCCTAATTGAATAACTTAGGCCCTAAGCAATCCAATAATCCTTATGGACTAGGCCTTGGACGATTTCTAGGCTCTTCCAAACCCTAAAATCGTCCACCCCTTATCCTTAAGGATTCATAGCCTAAAACATAATTATCACACATTTGACAGTTTATGCCCCTTTATTCAATTAATCTCTTTAAGTCACCAAATTAATTCCTAATTAATTTATGACTTATATTAATCAAATAACAATATTATTATTCCTTATATTATACTCATAATATATTAATAATATTTCTTCTCTCAATATAAATCATCCTGTCAAGTTGCTATGGTGAAGGCAGCCCAAAAGGACCATGCACAACCGGGTCAAATATTTGTCAAATATAGTTGCAGCCTTAGACACTATTCCAACACATGCAAGGGGTAGGGAGGTCCTAGTGAAGTTGGAAAGGGGAGTGGACAGAAGAAATGGAAAGTTGTTGTAGTTTAGTTTGTAGCTTTAAGTATGCTTTTGCTATTACGTCTAAGTATTTAACATGTCTACTATGTTTGGTTATGGTATGTTTGAAGAAACAATTGCTTTTGATAGGTATTTTGGTTATTTTATGTTTGTAAACATGATATTGCACTTACATGCATTAAGGTTAATGGTATTTCGGTCTACTATGTTTGAACTAGTACATTTTCAATTTTGGTAATGCCACTTTGGTAACTAGTTTTTTGATTATGTTATTGTGCATTAATAATCAACTGTACACGTACATGCAATCAAATTGACAATTTGTTTCCTTGTTAATACCAGTTCACATTAAAACTAAACATCAAACTTACATTATATATAATAACCATTACATTTTCTTGTCCCAACATTACATACAATCACAGGGAAAATCCTTCAAAAGCTATAACAAAAAAGGAACCAAAACACAGATTTCCCCCTGAAAGCTTCTTGTTTTTTTGCTTGAAAAAGTAACACACCAATTAAAACAACCAACTCAAACAAAGTAACCATTTCACCATCATCAATCTTGCTTCGATATTGTTTCTTCCACCCAACAATCCTGGAATCACAATAGTTTACCTAGGTCACATGGGAGGGTCGAACCATCCAAAAAAACTGCATGATCCTCCTAACCTTGAGCATGACCAGAATCGAAGACTAGGGTTCAGATCAATCCACAATGTCACCAAAACTGTCAGCCTTCCATAGAGGCATATCACCATCGTCTTTTTTTTTGGAATAGAAATTGAGTGGGGAGGGAATAACAGAAGAAAGGAATGAGAAGTAGAAGGATACAAAGGTGGGGCTTATATTATATAGTCTGATGCACAACGAGATGAAAAGACAAATATACCCCTGCACTAATGGTACAAAAGTAATGAGGTTAGAGTCAATGACCAATCGCGCAATTAACTGAAACCATAAGAACCAATGGCGTGACTTTTTGTTCGAAAGTCCTCAAAGTGCGATATTTTGTAAACCACGTGGACCAATTGTGAAATTTTGTCATATATATATATATATATATATATATATATATATATATATATATATATATATATATATATATATATATATATATATATATATATATATATATTCAATAAGTTAAGTTAACTTGATGATAGAAAGTAAAATTTTAAAATAAATACCAAAACTTTAAAATTTATGTTAATAGAAAAATATTAACATATAGAATTAACTCCATTCAATTCCTTCTGTCTCTAGCTAGTTGTAACACCATAAAATATATTTTCACCGTATAGTGTGGTGGGTTTATGTGGCAATTTGGGTGTGGGATAACACCATATTGTTTGATGTTTTCCTTGTATGGTGACCACTTAGGCTAGAGGAGTCGTGTTGCATCTGCCTAACTCCATCTTAGTTTGCCATTTATTTTTCCAACCAAGCGGAGAGAGAGAGAGAGAGAGAGAGAGAGAGAGAGAGAGAGAGAGAGAGAGAGAGTAGGGTATCGAGTCTCTTTGTCATTTTGTCATGTCACATGCAGGGTACAGTGTTGTTATGCCACATGGACTCCACATATGTATTTTCGAGTGTCACTCCCTGCAACCTTATTATGTTGTGAAAACTTTGTTTTTCTTTTTCTTTTCAATTTTTATAACTTATTATTAAATCATATATATTTAAAAAACTTCTAAAAAAATATTAAAATTCATAGTTTTTAAGACTATAAATAAAATATAATATTGATATATTATTATATATTTAAAATTCTCATATAAAATATATCTATTAAAAAAATTCTAAAAATATAAGGAGAAATGAATGGTGATGATTTCGTAAGTTTAGGAAAGGGTGAGGAGACCAAACCCTTTAGTCTAATGTTGTATGACTTTTTTCTTTTCTGATGGTTAGAGAATAATTTTCTTGGATGGACTTGGTGTGAAAAACTTCACCGGAAGAAAGTTTGCTTGGAAGTAGTAGCCTTGATGGCTTTTTGTAATATTTTGAATTACATAAATTATATGGTGTACGGATTGTAGCAGCAGAGAAAGACGCTTTGTTTGATTGGATTGCTTCTAAAACATTTTTTGTGATAGTACATAGAAAATTTAAATATAAAGTCAATTGGATGTTTTGTTACATAATCCAATTTTGATCTTTAAGTTTTTGTAACTGTCTTTTCTGTTTTCTAACATCTTGGTGTACTAAAAGTTCTATTAAGGAGTCTGTGTTGCCTCTTAAATTTTCAAAAGTAGTGAAAAAATTTCGATGTAATTAGTTTTTACAGCGTGCTACTTCTAAAATTTACCTATGCTACCATTTATATTTTGTTATGGGTCTGTCTTGATAGTTTAATATATTCGAACAATTCAATTATTAAAAAATACTTTTGACCTCATTGCTACACTGATTCAATAATGAAAAGAGCTAAAACAAATTGGATTTTTTTTTTTTTTTGCCAAGAATTGAATACTTGAAGTTCCAAAAGAAGGAAGGGTGATACGAAATATTTGTTGATTTATGGATCTGGTAAGCACGTGGATGCCTGTTTACCATTTTATATTCTGGAGAAGGTTCGTGTGCTGTTAGAATCTAATTCCCTATTCTCATCTGACAATTTACAAATGGCTACCTTTCACTTTTACTTTTTCTCTTTTCTTCACAACTTTTTACTTTTTTTTATATATATTTCATTAAGTTTTATAAGAATCTTGTTTAATTTACTCCATTATCTTAACTTTTAGGTAGTACCTTCTCCCTTTTATAAAATTATAAATAAAATATAATTTTATTTTTTAATCACGAAATGGAATTCTTCGCTTTTACGTTTAATTTATATCAAAATACGATTAAGACGATATCATCGATAGTGATTTTTTTGGGACCCGGAGGTCCGGGTCTAAACGGCACGACTTTTTATTCTCTAATTTTTTTTCATTGTTAAAGTGATATTTGTATTTAGATCAACAAATTTGAATCTTTTTCTTTAAATTCAAGTACATTTAAAGATAATATGCAAGTAATTATTTAAAATATATAAAGTAGAGATAATTATATTTTTAGTCTTTCAAAATAGTTGATTTTTGTAGTTTTTTCTAAAAACCTTTCTCTTTTAATTTGGTCCTTATCTAAGATTTTGTTATATTTTTTTGTCATGTTCCAAATAAGAAGACTAAGTTTTTATCTCTAAGTATAACCAATTTTTATAATTTTTTTCTCCAAAAAGATAATTATTTTATTTGAACAATGACAGAAAAACATATTACAAAAATCTCCAATAAATATAAACCAAAATCGTAATAAAAAACTTTTTGAAATCAAATTTTAAACGAAAACACAGTAATATAACTCAGATAAAATATATAATTTACTCTAAAATATTTTATCAAATTTTAGATAAAGAATTTTGTAACCTTGGGTTATTTAAGCTGAATTAGTACTAAATATGTGTTGGAAAACTAGGGTTTGTAGTGGAGATCCGCATACCAATTTGGATCGTGAGAACATTTTTCGAACTGATATTTCTATCATATGTCTGGCTTGCAAGAAATTCAACTTAGGATAATCCAATTGGACATTTACGATTCTATGTACAGAAATCGTAAGTCAAATTGCTAGAAAGATTCTATGAGAGTTTGAAAAAAAACGAGAGCTAATATTCGGGTGTCTCTTCTCAAAAGGAAAATTCGTTTATATAATAAACGAGATTAGGGTTTCATGAGGGTTAGACCGTCATTAGTTGCTTTGGAAGCAAGTCAGGGTAATCCAAATTTTAATAAGGATTTAGGGTTACCAAAACTAACGAGTTTCGTTAGTTTTACCATAATCACCCTCAAGAATCTGAATTTCCCACTATGTTCCCATATAATGTAACTAACGACCCCCTTAGGGGGCAGAGCCCCTAGACCCCGTCAAAGGGGCACCGCCCCTTTGGAAACCCCGGACCCAAGGGCGCTACCCCTGGACCCCTGACTTGTCGTCGAACTAGCTCCTAATTTGATCCTATACATGCATGCATTCCGCGCCAACCCGTACATATACTAGAGTACAAATTATGAAGCCCTTTAGTTCACATGTTAGTTCATTTACATCAAATGACATGATGACACTAAAATCACCAACAATATGTTGATATTACCCATTACTTTGCAGCTACGGTGGCGGCGGGAGGGGGATAATGTGTAAATTTTCTATTTGGCAGGAATCATTTTTATAATGTTTTTAAACATATAGTCTCTTTGTAAAATAAATCTACATATGGACTTTTCTATAAATTATAAAGACATTTTTGTAATTTATTTTTTACACAAAAATCAAACATTCCAACATGTGAAAGTCTTAAACATATAAACCATTTGTGTTAAAAAAAAGTACGTAAGGGCCTTTTTTTTGTAGATTATCGAGAAGATTTGTTTTTATTTTATTTACATAGACCAAATCAGCTAACATACAAAAATATTATGGCCAAAGTTTCATACCTAAAAGTATACTATTAATTTCTCAATTCAAATTAGTATATATAATAATATAAGTTTACAATAATTAAAGAGTTATTAATTAAAATAATAATATTGGGAACCTTTTCTTTACAACCAAAATTTTATAAATTTTAAGAAAAGACAAAACTGCAAAATGATCCATATGGTATGCATTTTTTCTGAGGTTTAGTCCAAACCTTGAATTTTTTTCTTCATGATCCTTTTTGAGGTAGTTTGTTTGTGAAATTAGTCGGTGTTAAACTTGAAAAAACCAATCTACCATTTTAATTTGTTTTTCTATTTTCTTAAATACTTTTCCCTTTTATTTAAATTTTTAAAAATAAAAACAAATAAAGAGGGGACCTCACCTTTCTCTCTCTCGCTCTCTCTCTTTATATATATATATATATATATATATATATATATATATATATATATATATATATATATATATATATATATATATATATATATGTGTGTGTGTGTGTGTGTGTGTGTGTGTGTGTGTGTAAGATGTTATCCTTGAACACATGAAGATCCAAATTCATCTATTAAATTTAAATCCAACTCCAAACACATTAACCAAATCAATATAAAATTCAAACAACCAAAACAAATGATGATCTAGTCATAATCAAAGCCAGAAAAAATGAAATCTTCGAAGAAAAATCGATGTTGGAAATCGAAGATGGAGGTTGAAGATGATCATGAACACAAAATGAAATTAAACTAAGAAACCTAGTTTTAAAAATGTCAACTTGTTACATTTCCTCTAATTTAATTAAACATAACTTTAAACAAATCCAATCAATGAATGAAAGTCGAAAGGTAGAACAAAAAACTCAAACGAATTAAATCCAAATTTGAACAAAAATCAGTCGTTGAATGCATGTTCATCGATGTTTTTTAGAGCCTCAAAACCCAGAAAACACAAATTCCTCTCAACTGGAAGACGAACAGAAAACCACAAAGGAAGTGGTGGATCCAGATGTTGAAATGGTGGATTCCCGATTCTGCTTACGTAGAAGATGAAGTGGTGTCGTCGCTTTGTCCAATAGCCATTCAACGCTCATCTAGGGTTATGACAATATCGAGAGAGGGGGAGAGGTAGAAATACCTTTGTATAAAATATAAAACATAAATCTAGAGATCACAAATTGAAAAGGGGATAAATCGGCTATAGATACCTTCTGATTCGGGAATAAATCAATCAAGTGATTGGATTTAACACACAGACATACACAGGGGATGCATTCCTTTTTTTCTCTCCAAAATCGCAGCAAAACATTTGGGTTTTTTTGTTCGTCTGGTGAAAGGATGAAGAAAGGAAGTGAAACAGTTCAGATGAGCATCGTAACCCTAACATCACCCCTACAATCATCCTCTCTCCCTTTCTTCTTCATTTTACTCATCTCCCTTTCACTTTCTCTTTCATTTTCGACATAATCCTGATTTTGGGGATGAACACAAAACCTTTCATCGAGCGTTGGCTGAAGATCGATTTTCATTTCTGAAGATGAAGAAGAAAGGGATAGGGGAAATAGCAAGAAGCTCATGTATACTCAAGTTAAAGGCTCTTCAAAGGATTTAGTGACAATGACTATGGGGGAAGTTTGGATGATCAGGTTATACCTTCAATCTCGGATTTGGGGTTGAGAGAGAGAGAGGGAGAGAAAGATGAGCCCTCTCATTTTTTTAATTATTAAAATGAATAAATAATTATTAAACTTTAAAAATGAATTTAAAAAAAGAAAATAAATACCTAAGTGTGACAACTCGAAATTTATATCTTATAACAAACCTTGCATTCAATCAAAGTCAAACCCACCTCTACTAATTTTTAGCAGTTTTAGAGTCAGTCTGAGTGTTTTTAATCATAAATACATCAGAGGTAATTATAAGAAGTATACTCTAGAGTTAATTGTACAACACTTAAGTCTTAAAACTCCAAGAGTTTGGAGTTTACGACCATAAAATGGAGTTTACGGCCGTAAACTCTAGGGTATAAATATGACACTTAGTCATTTTATGTCATTTTTACCATTTTCAAGCCTAGAACTCATTCTCTCTCAAGTATCAACCGAGTTCTTAACTAGATCTTCAACTTGGTAAGTGTTTCCTTCCTTGATTAGTTGATATACTTCAATATCTAGTGTTTGTGTATAATTTCATCCATGAAATCTCTTCATTTGATAGATCTTAAAGTGTTCTTCATTTCACCAAGAACACACACTAGTGTTCTTGAGCCTTAAACACCCTTACAAGCTTCTATATTGGAAGTACTCTTGTCTTAGCTTGTTATATACTTGAATCAACTGATTTACACCTAGACAACATCAAGAAAACAAGATCAAGAGGGAGTTTACGGCCAAGGAACCTCCTTGGGCCGTAAACCCTATTTAAGGGTGCAAATGAGCTCTAATCCCTTCCAAAGCCTTGGGACCAAGTCTAGAACACTTCCAACATGAGCTAAGGACCTTAAACTTTGAATTGGTACAAAATACCATGACTTTATGACCGTAAACTCATGTAGAAATGGTCCTTAGGCCATAAACCCTAGTTAGTGGTGCAATGGTGTCACCATTCCTTCCTAAGGCTTAGACTTGATCATATAACACTTAGTTATGACTTGTAAGACCTTATAACACAACTTGGGACTAAATACCATGAGTTTACGGCCATAAACTCAACGGGAAATTACCCCTAGGTCGTAAACTCATGTGGTTATGTGACATCCCCAAAATCTCGGCCAGAAAAGACCGATTTCATTTATGCTTTTTAAATAATTTTAGAGTAAATCCTTTTGATTTAAAAGAGTTGCGGAATTTGTTCCCAAAACAAAACATGATAAAATAATATTTATCAAATCATTTCATCAAGAGATGCATTTTCATTATATAATCAAAACTCGGGATGTCATGTTCCGATACAGACCATAAAGCATAAACGATAACATTACAAGTCATTCAACAAATATATACATATACAGACTTGTAAACAAAACAACTCGATGATTCATCCATCTTACGCCATTGCGCCACTTCCTGTAATACAAATAAAACTGAGTGGGTCAGGCTTGGGAGCCTGGTGAGCATATAGGGTTTTCAACCCACAATAAATAAATTATATTTAATTTCACCAACCAATCACTATCCCGATTATCCATTCCCGTTATCCTCACTTTACGTCCCTAAAATAACATCTATCTCAAGGGACCTAATCTAGGATTTTCATCGGGACGGACATTACTGCTAAGGGGTTTCCTCAATAATAGATATCCTAAAGGAAACCATGAGGGGGATAGAGTACACCGGTGAACACATCGTTCACAACACCTACAGGTTATGAACCTGCTAGCGTTCCACAGGACTGTCTAGAAAGAGTCTGTGGTCGTTATCCATACTCCGCTGAATAACTAGATCAACAACAACAACAACATCGAGGCCTCTCATCTGTTTATTACACACCAACTATCTACTCATGTTCTACCCAACATATTAGTAGATAAAAATATATATTTTCATACATAGTTTAAAACCTGTATATCATTTTCATTCAATACATATTCCACATAACAGATGAGGCACACCCACATAACACGTATTTCATAGAAACTAAATCAGATCTATGAGATAGAAGAGAATGAATATACATTCACACTTATAACAACAAAATTATACACATAAACAACAATATACTTAATACACTCAAACCATACTTGTATTATTATCGTGTTTATGAAAGGTAGTATACACTCACTTGATCAGAAGACGATCAGACAGCACTACGGCTTGTAGAAGTAGTATTCTTCGGCAGATCTGGAAGATCTTCACAAAAATCGAACTTCTCGCGGGCAGAGCTTCGGCTCGGGAATCACGCTCTTCGGGATTCTCGGGGCTTCGGATCTTGCTTCGGGACTCGAGAATGATACCGGGGCTTCAGGGTAATTCTGGCACGCAAATCGATGCAAAACGGGAGAGAGAAGAGAGAAAAATAGCAATTGAGTCGGCTGCCCTCGCATCCTATTTATAGGAGGCTGGAGCCTCGGAGTACGCGGGGCGTACTGCCTCAGAATCGTCATTGCTTACGTATCCGAAGAACTCGAGTGCGAGGTGTGTCATGCTTCGCTGTACGCGGGGCGTACGCTAGTACGTTGGGCGTACTTCGGATGAGTCCGATGACTCCTCTTCAGATAATGTCGGATTTAATAATTAAATTTAATTATTAATTATTTAATAAACTTCGACAATTCATATCTTCTTCATATGAACTCCGTTTTCAACGTTCTTTATATCCACGCGTAGGTGAGACTACGCTCTACAACTTTCATTTAGACTCCGTCGGCTAATTTTGACTTTTTTTTTATAATTTATTTTTAATAAGTCGGGACAGAAAAACTTCGTTATAAATTCATAACTTCTTCATTTGACGTCCGTTCTCGCCTAACTTTTCATCGCTTCGATACCAACAACGAGATCTTCGAATCTTGTTTAGATTGTTTCGGCTAAAAACCGCTCGATCTCAAATCGAGTATTTCAGGCCGCATACCGCTTAGTCGAAACTTCAGAAAATCGTAACTTCCTCATATGAAGTCAGATTTGGGCGTTCTTTATATATTCGGAAACCTCGTTTCAACTACTACAACATTATCCAAAGATATCAAGTTTATTTTACACTTAAATTTTGACGCTTATTTTTATTCTTAATTAATCCAACCACATAATTAAGCAATTAAGCACAAAACACATAATACTCAAATAATACACTTCTATTATTTCAAAACGGGTTACAAAGGTTAACCTAGACTATTATATCAACATTAATGACAGGCCCAGAAACACTGGCGTTACAGGTTATTACCATATGGGCCATAAACTCCAAAGAGAGGCCCTACACCCCTTATATGCAACCCTATGTGGTTTAACACTTCAGGACAAGTGTTTCCTAGTCCCTAAGGTTGTTCCATTACATAACTAGTTGTTATAAACACTAACTGTAAGCATATATGTGTCATTATATTTTAAATAGGATCCGTGTGTGCTCAAGTCTTCACTTGACGCTTAGCATCCTTTACCGATCTTACATTCGCATCACTCACGTGAGTTCATACCCCTTAACTTATATTTTAAATGATTTTAAATGCTTTTATGGGGGGAATACAAGTAGAAAACATGCTAGTTATAAGATCAATCACATGTGATTTATAACTGTGTTTCAAACAAGGATTTCATATACTTCAAACTGTGTTTCAAAGCAAACTACTTTTAAATCGTTTTATAAACTCACATCAAGTCATTATTTGTTTATTGTTCAAAACTCTTTAAATGTATTACAAAACCTCTTTTTAACTCATATGTACTGTCAAAAGCATGTCTATATATGTATAGTTATATACATAATGTTTAAAGGATTTAGGACTGCTAGCTCGCTTTAGGGTATCGGCCAGTTGTTCGAAGGTCGTCTAAATATTAGATATATATTATGTATACATATGTTGACATAAAATTTCTATTCAATCAGTTCAGTACCTTTGGGTAGCTGTAACATCCCAAAATTTGAGACCAAAAATTTCTTTTTAATAAAACATTACTTTAAACAAAACATCATTCCAAACATAATCTGAGTATAAGTTTTCAAAACACATGTTTATTATCAGAGTAAACATTCCCAGGCTGACTACTCTATGGTGTGTGCCATGCGATCACCCCGAGCTCCTCCCTCCGCTACCGGAAGTACCTGAAAACAAAACTGAAAATCGTAAGCACAAAGCTTAGTGAGTTCCCCACCTTACCACATACCATGCATAACCACATACTGCACATACTGGGCCACGCCCGCTATCCGGGGCCTCGCCCCCTACTACGGGCCTCGCCCGCTACAACGGCCCCGCCGCTCCAGGCCCCGCCTGGCTTCGAGCCTCGCTCGGATACAGATCTGTTTCACTTAGGCCTCGCCTGTCACAGGGCCTCGCCCACTTAACATATAATAGCACATAAACATATCGCATAATATTACATAAGCTAAACATATACTAACAACTCTTACTCTAAGGCCTCGCCTATCTCTGGGCCCCGCCCGAGTCCTGCTACTGATGAGTCATGGGACCTCGCCCATTCTCCTGCTGATAGTGAGGTACGGGCCCAGCCCACCCTCACTCCTTTCCTAACTTGGGCCTCGCCCCTGCTCTGATGCTACTGAGATGTGGAACACCATCCACACTCTGCTATTGGTGAGGTACGGGACCTCGCCCTCACTCACCTCCCTACCAGGCACATACAAGTATCACACAGACAACAAGTATAAACTATCACATAAACTGCTCCTTGGGCACCCGCCCTCTATCATTGGACCTCGTCCAAATATCATACTAGCGTACTGTGCCTAGGGCTAACCCCCGGGTCTTCTACTCGTAACTACATGGGCCGGCATTGTGGCCGTAGACCCATTCATACAAAGGGAAACTCACCTGATATTGCCGAACTGCCTCTGCTAACCCCTTCGACCGCTACCTGACCGCTAACTCCGAATTGCTGCTCCGCTAGCTCCCCGAGCTACCAACAACAACCCAACACTTAGTCTAACTGACTTCCAAAGTTTAACCAAGTCAACTCTGGTCAAAGTCGATGTCCTGGTCAAAGTCAACCCTCCAGGTCAACCCTACTCGCCGAGTCACCCTGCTGACTCGCCGAGTCCATAAATCCAGAGTCCTTCCACTCACGACGCTACTCGCCGAGTCAGCCCCTGACTCGCCGAGTTTACTGATTCTCGATTCCTGTCCTGACCAACTCACTGAGTCCTGGCTCGACTCGCTGACTCGAGTCTTAACTCGAAGGGTTTGGGACCACTCGACCTGACTCGCCGAGTCTAAGAACAGACTCGCCGAGCACACGACAAACTTCATCCAACTCGACGAGTTGTTCATCCAACTCGCCGAGTTCATGCCCATCTTCATCCGACTCGACGAGCTGTTCATCCCACTCGTCGAGTTCCTCCTCATCCTCAAGCTACTCGCCGAGTCCACTCGAAGGACTCGTCGAGTCCACTAAGATCCACTTACATGCAGAGGACTTCCGAGTCATGCATGAGCTTCAAACTATAGATCCACCCTCCCCAAGCCTATTTCCCACGTAAAGTTGCAACCTTTACGTGTAGAGAGTGAGATCTAGGCAAAATACATCCATAGCTAGGGTTTAGGACCAAGAAACTCCAATTTCCACCCCAATGGCTGATACTTTATGGGATTACATACCAAAATAAACATGGATCTGAGGTAGCAACCTCAGATCTGGACCTCAAGCTCAAGATTGGTCTTAAACATGGCTTAAAAGCCCCAAAACTCATAACCAAGGGAAAATATGGAGGAGAGAAACGAATTGATACCTTCCAATGCTCTGAAATGTTTCCCAAACCTCAGATCCAAAGCCACTCCCTGATGCTTCAAGGATTCCCACTCCTTCTTCTTCCTTAAACCCACTCAAAAATGGCTAGAAGCTAGATTGAACACAATGGGGGCTTAAGGTGCGGCGTTCTGGGTGCAAGAGACTGTAAAGGAGCCCTAGGAAGAAGATTAAGATGCTTAAATAGGCTCCAAGCCCCGGATTTAGGGTTTTCCTCGCACAGACCAGACTCGCCGAGTCCACTTGGCCGACTCGTCGAGTTGGTCACTTTCTTATCGACCCGGATCCCGCTCCGACTCGCCGAGTCCTTCCTTTGACTCGTCGAGTCCCTCTTAAATTTAGGGTTTCCTTTACTTTCTTGGCTTTCAAAATCCTGGATGTTACAGTAGCAAAGGTATACATTCATTTATTCGTATACATAATTTACTAGTAAACTATAATTGGTGTAGTTTAGGAGAATACTATCATATACAAATACTATAACAGAGAATACTATAACAGAGAATACTAGACGGAGAATACTATAACAGAGAATACTATAACAGAGAATACTAGACGGAGAATACTATAACAGAGAATACTAGACGGAGAATACTATAACAGAGAATACTATACAAAGGAAACTATACAGAGAATACTATACATAGAATACTATTACTATAACAAGTATACTATAACAAGATTCAGAGATAACATAATGTGAGATACTACATGACACATCGACCATTTCGTTATGTCACGTTTTGTAACCAGAATCTCCTGGAAGGAGAGTGTGAGTTTGCGTATAGATCTATATTGGATTGACTATCCTACACCTTTGTTGTTCGATACAATGGGATTTGCAAATCTACGGGTGCCAAATGTCATTTCTTCCGACGTCTTTCATCATCATGTTATAGTCAGATTAGTATGGTAACAATCATATCACATTTTGCCTTAATTAAACCATTGGTTTTAAGGTAGTTAGTACTTCAGTGATTAATATAAATAATACTGCGGTACACATATACATTTTGCCTTAATTAAACCATTGGTTCTAGGAGTTTTCAAACATTTACATTGTTCAATTACAAACATTTTCATCAAACTTATACAAACATTGACACTAAATACTTATGAACTCACCAGCTTAAATGCTGATCTATGCTTTCAAAATAACTTGTATTCTCAGGTCACCAGTAGACAGGTACCAATGACCAGGTTTTGAGAAGACGGAGCATCTTCAAGACTCGTCTTTTATTTTGATTATTCATTTTTGATGTCTTATTACTATTAAAGAACACACTTGTATGAAATTATACTATTAATGCAATGGATGATGTTGTTGCTTATTTACTACTTTGCATTGTTATGATACTATACATGACGTCCTCCGCGCCAGAACATTTCCGTCGTTCTTGGTTTTGGGGTGTGACAGATTGGTATCAGAGCATTGTTTATAGTGAATCGAGTATATCAACTAATAAAATATATACAAACTATAAACACAACGGGATTAAAGTACTCTGAGCAAGAGTTTATACTTTTAATTACTAGAATACTTAACTAGAAGTATACATAATTACATACCTACATACTTACTATAGAACAGTGTCATACTAGAACATAACAAAAGTATTACGATTGTTGAACATCACAAGTGAGCTCAGGGATGTATGGTCAGTTCTGGGAGTGATATAGCCTGATCAACTATGTTGGTCCAAGAAGTGATCAGCATATGCCGAGAATGGTTGTGATGTATCAACAAGTCTAAGAACTTACCAACACTACTACAATGAGAACATTAGAACATAGCATAAACTTAAATTACTATAGGAGTATTTTGTGTTACCAAAATTACTTATTTGAGAACTAAACAGGTCTTTATTAGTGTGTCAATAGTTGTTGAGTGGATACACTACGGTTATATGTAACTATGGTGGCATAGACTTAGAATTTGTGATCTTTGATTTACTTCCTATTCCTTGTTTGGTGGTGGACTTAGGGTTAGGATCACTTATTCGAAGGTCTATCCTGTTTTGATTACGTATGACTGGTATGCACTAAGCAAATGTTGGAATAACTAATAAGGATCATCTTATAATTATCTTAGTTAGTCTGTCTATTAACTGATTCTTTTACCCCTACTTCTCGCGTAGATATCATGGCTGGATTCCATATCCCCGGAGACCCGTACTTCCTAAATCAGGGCAATGTTGGATGGCTAGATGAAGAGCTAGAAAATGACCATCCAATCCCTTTGGATGATCACCTCGCAGAAGGCTTTTCGGATGGTTCTGAATCCGAACCAGAAGTCAACAACCTACCTCAAGCAGTTCAGAGCCCAAACCTCAACCCCTGACCTGTATTTCAAGGTCCCACACCCTTGTGGGCGACAAACTTGAATTGTTGGAGTGATGAGAAGGGTCAACCATTACCCTTCAATAGAGACCGAAGCTTTTACAATCTCAACAAAGGAGGCTCCGCTGACCGAGTCCTGCTCATTATGGTCTGCAGGATTGCTCGGAATATTGAGCAAGGTGGAGCAGCTATCGACCGAGTCATGGAAATTGACGTTAACTCTGGCGTTAACACGGTCCGCATTCGCCAACTCGGAGAACCCATGGAAAGGACTAGAAGAACCAATGAGGCTCTACAACAATAGCTAGCTGCATCCCACGCTGAGGTTATAGAACTTCGAGTGCGCCAGAGAGCTCATGAGCGACATCTTTAGGACGTAGTACGTCAACTGGCAGATTTGAGGGTTCGCCCGAGGAATACCCGTCGCCAGTAGAAGATGTCTGACTCATCTTTTCTTTTGGTTTAAAGAATAGCCTTTCGTATCAGTGCTCTATGAAGCACTTTTCTATAAAATATTCCTGTCACTCAAGTACTTTAACTAGACTTCTAAGCTGTCAAAGTTTTGCTACTTCTGATATGATGTAAGACCTACTCTTAGGTCAAATTTTCCTCAAACTTATTACATCCTTAATATCAATGATATTGGCAGTCATCTAATCTTTTGTAGAAATCTTTGTTCAAATACTTTCATTCTTGTGATTCTAGAACTCTATGGAACTCATACTCTTATCTAGTTGTTGAACTATGGCGATTTAGTTCATGGGACTCATTCATTAACTTCACTATTGAATTATTATCATTGTACTCATCTTTTAAACTTTTAGTTGAAATATGCCTCCCTGCAAGTCAGCAAGGCGCAATCCTTCGATTATTCCAACTTAAACACCAACTCCTCCACAATTTGATACGACAGCTCTTAATGTTGTGGTAGTCGCGGCAGTTGCTACAGCCATGGTACAATATCACAACAACCAGGGAACTAGTGGAGGTGGAAGAGTCGTTCATTCCACACAAGGTGACGTCGCCGTGTGCTCGTGAGAGTGCACTTATAAAGACTTCACCAACTGTAAGCCCCGGACCTTCAATGGAATCGGTGGAGTCATTGCGCTATCGCAATGGTTCGAAAAGACGGAATCGATCTTTGAGATATGTTCCTATACTAAAGGAAGCAAAGTAAAATTTGTTGCATGCACCTTCAGTGATAGAGCCCTGACGTGGTGGAATAGCCATGTCAAGTCACTAACTTTAATAGTGGCAAATGCTATGGGCTGGGAAGCTCTTAAAGGGTTGATAATTAAAGAATACTGGTCGAGGGGTGAGGTTCAGAAGATGGAACAAGAACTCTGGATTCTGACCATGAAAGGCTCCAACATAGTGGCTTATACTGCCAGATTCAGCGATCTGGTGGCGCTATGTCCCAATATGGTTCCCACTGAGGGGAAGAAGATTGAGAGGTACATTTGAGGGTTAGTGCCTCCATTTCAGGGGAATGTCTTAGCTTCAAAACCCACTACTTTCGATAGTGCCAAGCGATTGGCACAGCGACTCATTGATCACGGAGTCTCTAACCCGACAACGACAACAACCCTGGCAATCCTAGAACCCTCCAAAGTCGCTGACAACAAGAGAACGTTCTGGGATAACAATAAAGGAAAATCGGCACACAGCTCTGCCAAAAAGCAGCAAGTTGTGGCTGTTTATGCCGCGATTGTACCTGCTGCTACGGCGCCAAGGAAGTCGTATACCGGAAATTTTCCCAAGTGCAACAAATGCACTTTCCATCATAATGGTGCCTTCTAGGAAATGCAGTGCGCTAACTACAATAGGAAAGGGCACACCGCCCGATTCTGCAAAGCTCCGGCAAGGTCAATTAACCAAGTCCCCGACATTGTTGTGGGCCAGGCTTGCTACAGTTGTGGCAAGGTTGGTCATTTCAAGAGAGACTGCCCGAAGGCAGGGAATGTTGGCAGAGTGGGAAGAATTTTGGCGATAGGCCACGAGGAAGCCGTAGCTGATCCTACGATAGTTACTGGTACGTTTCTCCTCGATAATTCATATGCATGCATACTATTCGATAGCGGAGCAGAGAGAAGCTTCGTAAGCCAGAAATTTGTTCACTTACTTAAACAAAAACCACGTGCACTAGAGGAATCATTTACTATAGAAATGGCAAACGAGAAAACGGAAAGTACTAACTGCATATACATAGGTTGTACTCTAACTCTAGATGGTCATTCTTTCCAAATAGACCTCATGTCGGTCTCAATTAAAATTTTCGACGTCATAATTGGCATGGATTGGTTAAGTCGTCTTCGCGCTGACATCATGTGATTTGAGAAAGCAGTTCGTCTTAACCTCCCTAACAACGAAACTCTAGTTATCTACGACGACAAATCTAGTACGAACCTTCGCATCATTTCGTGTATTCAAGCTCAAATGTGCTTACGAAAGGAATATCATGCATTCCTTGCACACATTCTCAATACGATTCAAGAAGTGAAGGACATTCAAAACATTCCAGAAGTACGCGACTTTCCCGACATCTTTCCAGAAGAACTACCAGGATTACCACTGCAATGCCAAGTCGAGTTTAGAATCGACTTAGAGCCAGGGGCTACTCCCGTAGCCAAATCTCCATATCGTCTGGCGCCAGCAGAGATGCAGGAACTTTCCAGTCAGCTTAACGAACTTCTCAAGAAGGGATTCATTAGGCCAAGCTTCTCACCATGGGGAGTACCGGTCTTGTTCGTCAAGAAGAAAGACGGATCGCTTCGTATGTACATCGATTACCGGGATCTCAACAAGCTTACCGTTAAAAATTGTTATCCTATACCCCGCATTGACGATTTATTTGATCAACTTCAAGGAGCAAACTACTTCTCGAAGATAGATCTACGATTCGGGTATCACCAGTTGCGAGTGTTAGAGGAGGATGTTCCCAAGATAGCCTTCCGAACTCGTTATGGACACTACGAGTTTGTAGTGATGCCGTTCAGATTGACCAACGCACCAGTTGTATTCCTGGATCTAATGAATAGGGTGTGTCGTCCTTACTTGGATCAGTCCGTCATTGTTTTCATCGATGACATACTTATCTACTCTCGAAGTAAGGAGGAGCATAGTCAACACCTACGAAGAGTCTTAGAAACATTACGATCGGAGAAGCTCTATGCGAAGTTCTCTAAGTGCGAGTTTTGGATTCAAAGAGTCAAATTCTCGGGCCACCTTGTTAGTGAAGAGGGAATTCACGTGGACCCTTCCAAAATCAAGGCCATTGAGAACTGGTCAGCACCGAAGACACCTACAAAAATTCGTCAATTTCTAGGTCTCGCTGGCTACTATCACAGGTTCATACAGAACTTCTCTAGAATCGCTAAGCCACTTACTACACTGACCAAGAAATGCGTGGCCTTTGGGTGGGAAGCGAAACAAGAGAAGGCGTTCCAAATGCTGAAACGAGCCTTATGCACCGCATCGATACTATCCCTCCCAGAAGGAATAGAAGACTTCGTAGTCTATTGCGATGCATCCAACCAAGGGCTCGGATATGTTCTGATGCAACAAGGTAAGGTCATCACCTATGTCTCAAGATAGCTTAAGGCACACGAGGTCAACTACACCACGCATGATCTTGAGTTAGGAGCAGTTGTGTTTGCTCTAAAGATCTGGAGACACTATCTGTACGGTACAAAAAGCACTATCTTTACAGACCACAAAAGCCTTCAACACATCTTTGATTAGAAGGGGCTCAACATGAGACAACGACGATGGGTCGACCTACTCAATGACTACGAATGTGAAATTCGTTATCATCCCGACAAGGCCAACGTAGTAGCTGATGCCCTAAGTCAGAAAGAATACTCTGGTCGTAGAGTCAAATCGTTGACTATGACTATTCATTCACACTTGTCCATACAAATTAAGGAGGCTCAGCTCGACGCTTTGAAACCTGAAAATGTGGCGGTTGAATCCCTGAGATGGATGGATAAGAACTTGGAAATCAAGGGTGGCGGAGCCTTATATCTCATGGACCGAATCTGGACACCGAAACACGGTGGCTTCAGAGACTTGGTCATGATCGAGGCGCACAACACTCGATATTCCGTTCACCCAGGTTCGGATAAGATGTATTTGGATCTTAAAAAGTTATATTGGTGGCCTAACATGAAAGCAGAGATTGCTACCTTCGTGAGTAAATGCCTTACTTGCGCAAAGGTTAAGGTCGAATACCAGAAACCATCAGGTTTACTTCAGCAACCAGAGATACCAGAATGGAAATGGGGGTGGATTACTATGGACTTCATAACCAAGTTGCCCAAGTCAACAGGTGGACTTGATACCATTTGGGTCATCGTCGGCAGATTGACCAAATCCACGCATTTCCTACCAATCAAAGAGACTGACAAGATGGAGAAACTAACAAGAACATACATTAGGGAGATCTTACGACTGCATGGTGTTCCCATATCCATTATCTCCGATAGAGATAGTAGATTCACTTTGAGGTTTTGGCAGTCGCTACAAAGTTTCCTTGGAACGAGGATGGACATGAGTACAGTCTACCATCCACAGACCGACGGACAAAGTGAGATAACTATCCAAACACTGAAAGATATGCTGAGAGCCTGTGTGATTGACTTCGAGAAAGCATGGGATACTTACTTACCCCTTGTCAAATTTTCCTACAACAACAGTTACCACACGAGCATAAAGGTTGCTCCATTTGAAGCCCTCTATGGCCGGAAGTGCAGATCCCCTCTATGCTAGGCTGAGGTGGGTGACATCCAGTTAGCTAAAGGACGAGTTCCTGACAGCACTCTCACAGGTCCGGAAATCATACAGGAAACGACAGAGATCGTTCAGATCCGTGAACGATTGAAAGCCTCTAGAGACCGTCAGAAAAGCTACGTAGACAAGCGAAGGAAACCTTTGGAATTCCAGGTGGGAAGACCGATTCCTTTTGAAAGTCTCACCCTGAAAGGGCTTGATACGCTTCGGAAAGCGTGGAAAGCTAAATCCAAGATACGTAGGGCCTTTCGAGATTCTTGCTAGAATCGGCCATGTAGCTTACAAACCCAATCTACCGTGTGAACCCAGTAACGTACATTCTACTTTCCACGTCTCAAACTTGAAAAAGTGTCTGTCCAACGAGACTCTTGTAATCCCACTTGACAAGATTGAGATCAACGAGAGCCTCAACTTCGTGGAAGAACCTGTAGAGATCATGGACCGAGAGGTCAAGCAAACGAAACAAACTCGTATCCCGATAGTGAAGGTTTGCTGGAACGCCAAGCGAGGACCTGAATTCACTTGGGAGCACGAGGATCAAATGAAATTGAAATATCCTCATCTTTTTACTTAGTTATTTGTAACTACTTATTTGCTTAAACTCTAATTTCGGGAAAAAATTCCCTCTAACAGGGGAATGATGTGACAACTCGAAATTTCTATCTTATAACAAACCCTGCATTCAATCAAATTCAAACCCACTTCTGCTAATTTTTAGTAGTTTTGGAGTCAGTTTGAGTGTTTTTAATCATAAATACATCAGAGGTAATTATAAGAAGTATACTCTAGAGTTAATTGTACAACACTTAAGTCTCAAAACTCCAAGAGTTTGGAGTTTACGGCCATAAAATGGAGTTTACGGCCATAAACTCTAGGGTATAAATATGACACTTAGTCATTTTATGTCATTTTTACCATTTTCAAGCCTATAACTCATTCTCTCTCAAGTATCAATCTAGTTCTTCACTAGATCTTCAACTTGGTAAGTGTTTCCTTCTTTGATTAGTTTATATACTTCAATATCTAGTGTTTGTGTATGATTTCATCCATAAAATCTCTTCATTTGATAGATCTTCAAGTGTTCTTCATTTCACCAAGAACAAACACTAGTGTTCTTGAGCCTTAAACACCCTTACAAGCTTCTATATTGTAAGTACTCTTGTCTTAGATTGTTATATACTTGAATCAACTAGTTTACACCTAGAAAACATAAAAAAACAAGATCAAAAGGGAGTTTACGGCCATGCTAGTTATAAGATCAATCACATGTGATTTATAACTGTGTTTCAAACAAGGATTTCATATACTTCAAACTGTGTTCCAAAGCAAACTACTTTTAAATCGTTTTATAAACTGACATCAAGTCATTATTCATTTATTGTTCAAAACTCTTTAAATGTATTACAAAACCTCTTTTTAACTCATATGTACTGTCAAAAGCATGTCTATATATGTATAGTTATATACATAATGTTTAAAGGATTTAGGACTACTAGCTCGCTTTATTTCCTTTTCCTTGTTCGGATGTGGACTTAGGGTATCGGCCAGTTGTCCGAAGGTCGTCTAAATATTATATATATATATATATATATATATATATATATATATATATATATATTATGTATACATATGTTGACATAAAATTTCTATTTAATTAGTTTAGTACCTTTGGGTAGCAAAGGTATACATTCATCTATTCGTATACATAACTTACTAGTAAACTATAATAGGTGTAGTTTAGGAGAATACTATCATATACAAATACTATAACAGAGAATACTATAACATAGAATAGTAGACAGAGAATACTATAACAGAGAATACTATACAAAGGATACTATACATAGAATACTATTACTATAACAAGTATACTATAGCAAGATTCAGAGATAACATAATGTGAGATACTACTTCATGACACATCGACCATTTCGTTATGTCATGTTTTGTAACCAGAATCTCCTGGAGGGAGAGCGTGAGTTTGCGTATAGATCTATACTGGATTGACTATCCTACACCTTTGTTGTTCGCTATAGTGGGATTTGCAAATCTACGGGTGCCAAATGTCATTTCTTCCGACGTCTTTCATCGTCGTGTTATAGTCAGATTAGTGTGGTAACAATCATATCACATTTTGCCTTAATTAAACCATTGGTTTTTAAGGTAGTTATTACTTCAGTGATTAAAACAAATAATACTACAGTACACATATACATTTTCCCGCTATATTCAAATTGTGATCTTCGCACATAAAGGGTGATATAAAAACTATATTTTGGTAATGATAGTCATACTTGGGAAAAGCATTCACTTTTACAAAGGAACAAACATACAATACAGTCGGGTCTTGGTAGAGGACTACATTTTATATTAGTAGAAAATATAGGATTTTCTAGGAGTTTTCAAACATATACAAACATTTACATTGTACAATTACAAACATTTTCATCAAACTTATACAAACATTGACACTAAATACTTATGAACTCACCAGCTTAAATGCTGATCCACGTTTTCAATAACTTGTATTCTCAGGTCACTAGTAGACAGGTACCGATGACCAGGTTTTGAGAAGACGGAGCATCTTCAAGACTCGTCTTTTATTTTGATTATTCATTTTTGGTGTCTTATTACTATTAAAGAACACACTTGTATGAAATTATACTATTAATGCAATGGATGATGTTGTTGCTTATTTACTTCTTTGCATTATTATGATATTGTACATGACGTCCTCCGCCCCAGAACTTTTCGGTCGCTCTTGGTTTTGGGGTGTGACACTAAGGGTATTAAAGTCATCTCAGTTTACCGAGGGACCAAATCCGCAATGAAACTAGCTCAAAAGGGCCATGAATCCAAAAAAATTGAGGTTGGGACTAAACCTCGAAAAAAATGCATACCACAGGGACCATTTTTACAATTTTATCTTAAGAAAATAACAAACAATCTAGCAAATATAAATTCGACAAGTCACATACGTATAATGTTTTAAAAACCGATTTTTTTAGATAAACCGGTATGGTGAGCGGTTCTCAGTTCAACCGGTTCGACCGTCGAGTCAACCAATTTCTATAATTTTCATTTTTTTTCCCAATTTTCCTACACACTCATATATACATACATGTTTACGTTCATAAGTTCAAACATTAAAAATACATATAAAACAAGTTGTAGATTAATCCAAATACATTAAAAAATAACACATAATCATAAGTTTTACATAAATCCAACTACATCTAAAAGAAAATACAGTATAATATCAAAACAAAATAAAGTTTTTTAGATAAATACAAACACATAAAAAAAACTTCATAACATTTACCATGTGTTTTTATTTAGAGAAATCTAAAAAGATGTGAAAAAACCATCAAAGTTTATTATGCAAAATGTTCCATTTTCACGTGTTTTTATTTCATTTAATCGGTTCAACTAGTTTAATTTAACTAGTTCAATCGGGTTGTTGTAAAAACCGACCGGTTCGTTTTGGTTCAGAAATAGGCATAAAATTTGTGATAGTTGAACCGCTTTCTTCTCCGGTTCCCGAAACCAACCAGTTTGACCGCCCGGTTTTTAAAACATGGCATATATACTAAATTTGACATAAAAGACATTTCACTAAACTTTCAATGTTTTAGTTTATTCATCTTAGTCTGTATTTATATATAAAAGGTTGATGTCCCTAACTAATAAACCTCTACAGTTGTTCGCAATGAACCATTTTCCTGACAAGTATAGATGTTATGCTTGTTCCCGACATAACCCTCATCCACACACGCTGAAATCACAATTTATACTCATCAAATTCTCATGATAACCTCTATTTCTATCTATGTAAGAGTTTGGAGATCATATTTTAAGTTTTTGTGTGATTATTGCAATGTATTTTTTGGATCCTCCGAATTGTTGATTGGTCGTTATAGTCTAGATTAGATTGTATTTTCATACATCAATACATAAGTATGTAATTCCTGAAGTCGATTATGATTTTTGGTGCTTCACCACCCTTTTCGTCATTACTCTATGTGTTTAGGAAGAATTTTAACCTAAAAGAAGGCAAACAATGAACTTATAATGATCTTTAAACATGAAGGATGGGAATTTAAAGGTGAATGCCAACCTAAAAGAAGTCAAAAAAATGAGCTTATAATGATCTTCAAACGTGAAGGGGGAGAAGCCCTCCTAGGAAAGATCATAATGTTACAAAGAATGCCCACTAAGCATTATTTAGGTTTAATCATTTGAAGAAAAAAATTCTCACAAGAATGTCCACTAAAAGGGAAGAAAAGCCTCCAATGAAACAAGGAAAACCCATGATGATGCAAAAAAAATGTCCATCGGGTAGCAAAAAAACTAGAAGAACATGCTCAAAAACAAGGGATAATGACATTGTAGCACAATGAAGTTTTGGGTATGGTCCGATTTGACCATTTATGTTATTTTTTGTGCGCAATATGTAATGTCTGATTCCTGGTATTTATTTGAAATAAAAAAATTTATTCACTTTTATATGAGAACTTGACGAGTTGCAGGCCCAAACTCGTCGAGTATGGATTATTTTGGGACGCGGGTTCAGGAACCTACTCGACGAGTTGGGAGCCCCAACTCGACGAGTAGGACTGCCAGAGTGAAACCCTAATTTCGGGTTTTTGCACCATATTTAAGCATCTTAATCCTATTATGTCAACCTCATTTACAGCCTCCAAGTCCCAAAACCCTAGCAACGAAACCCTAGAGCCTTGTGTGAGCTTGTGAGACCTTTTTGAGAGAAAACTTGTGCTTTTGAAGCTTGTGGAAGAAGAGGAAGCTAGATGGCTCAAGAGGAAGATAGTAGATCCAGAAACTACACTTCATTTGCAGCATTTTCGGGTAAGCAAGTCTCAAACTTGCTCATTGATTCCTTAGATCTCTTTGTTTCACTTTTTATGGGGTTTTGGTCCAAGAATGTTAGCTTTTAGGAATTGGACGACCCAAGTGGATATTCTCCCAAATCTAGGACCTTGAAGGGTTGTTATGGTGTAAAGGTGCAAACTTTATTCCATTGGAGCCCCCATGCAAACTCTAAGATGTCATTTTGGCCTTTTTAGCCCCAAAAGGTCATGCATAGAGGAAAAGGCAGAAACTTTACATGTTCAAATGATGTCTAAGGCCTAGATCTCTGTTTGTATGCTTTAGTTTAGAGTATGGATGACTTGTGGACCAAGATCTAATTCCTAAAGATTTAGGGTTTGAGCTAAACCCGTCAAATGGGGTATTAGTGGGTAAAGTTGGAAACTTTACCCTTAAAAGTACGTTTTCAGTGTGTATGAGAAACAAGAAGCTTAGATCTGAAGAGTAGGGGCTTAATCCTTTAAGATGGCACAAACAGACTAAGGAACTCGGCGAGTCTAGAGAGGGATTCGATGAGTTGTGTCGTTTTGTCCCGATTTTGTACAAGGTAGAACTCGACGAGTCTATGAAGGGACTCGACGAGTTGACTCGCCAAATCGCGACTATGAGTATCCAGGGAACTCGGTGACTCAGGGGGATGACTCGACGAGTTGGATCGCGATTTCAGGGTTTTTGATCTATAGAACTCGGTGAGTTGAGTCAACCCGGAACGTTGAATTTTACCAGAATGTTGACTTTGACCAGGCGTAAAATGGTCATTTTACCCTAAGAAGGATTATCATATTTTGACTTAGTGTTATTGTGATAATGATAGTCGGGCAGTCGTTGGAGCAGCCGTCAGAGATTCCTCACACGAGATTTCACAGTTAGCTTACGAAGTGAGTTTTCCTCTAGTAGAAACGGGTCGAAGGCACCAATGTCAGCCCGTTTATGTATATTAGTGTATGACAGAATTCGATTTGATGTCGGGGTTAGCCCGATGTAGTTTATATGTTTTCCGGGTTTCGATTTGATGTCGGGGCGGTACCCGAAGAATGTTAGTATGTTTGATGTCTTTGTGATTCTTCCATATGTTTGTATTTGTATGTTCCTGACTACGGTCCGATTTCGTGGCGGTTCCCGAGGAATAATTGTACGTTTTCCAGATCTCGATCCGATGTCGGGCGGGGCCCGAGGAAAATTTATATGTCTACGATTAGGTAGTTATGCTCATGTTATGTGTATTAGTAGTTATGCTCATATGTATGCCGAGCTTTTCTTGATGTCGGGCGGGGCCCGATGACGGATACGGTCTGATGACGGGCAGCGCTCGAGGTAGCAAGGTGGGGCCCAATGTATGTTATATGTGTTTATATGTATGGTATGTGGTAGTTTGGGGAGACTCACTAAGATTTGTGCTTACAGTTTTCAGTTTTGGTTCCAGGTACTTCCGGTAGCAAAGGGAAGAGCTCGGGATGACTGCATTGCACACACCACAGTGTTTGGCCTGGGAGGATTTACTCTAATATTTTGATATGTGATTTTGATGCAGTGTTTTGACAAGATGTTTTGAGATATTACCACTTATGTTTTTATGAGATGTTTGGATTACTATGGTTTTATTATAATTTAAAACGAAATTTTTAAACTGTATTTTTTGGATGTTGTAAGTTGGTATCAGAGCCTTCGTTTGAGGGATTCGGGCACACTCTCGGGTGTGTCTGAACTCAAACTAGGATTTGGTATGAAAATTTTCAAAAGAAAAGCATTTTTATGAAAAAAAATTTAGAAAGAGAAAAAGGATTTCGAAAAGAGAAGAATGGTGTGGTGCATGCAATCAGCCTAGCTCAAGTAAGTACTCCCAAATTACCCATACAAGTTTATGTTATGATATGCTTATGAGAGTTGCATGCTAGATTAGGGCTAAGGATCTAGGAAGGATGCCTTATATGTCTGTTACATGTGTATCAGCTTTATTAATTGCATGCTAGTATAGATTTGTTAATAATATGATGGTCAGAGTAGGATGTGCTTGATTGTGTTTACTCAAAGCATAAATGTTGCTTGCTTTCAGCTTTTAGGAGTTCTAGTTATATTTTACTAACTAGTAAACGAATATGTTAAGTTACATATTGCAAGGACTAAATACTTTTAGAAGGTTAGGTTTATCTCTATTTTGCGGCTCTTGTTTGAGTCCAACCATTGTAGGGTAGGATCTCTCATTCGAAGAATTATCTAGTCTTAGTGATATGTAATGGTATTCACAAGCTAGTTAGGGGGAGATAGCAGGGACTTCTTATGTAGCTAATGGAAGAGAGTGGGTTGGTGATTACCTTAGGGCAAGCCTAGGATGAGATTTGCGCGCGAAGCAGTAGTAGTAAAGGGGCATGGTGGAGTCAAGGCAGTTCTTGAGGAAAGTAAGGATATATGTGGAAGGTAGTATGGGCCCGTACTACTGAAAGAAGAGGATCCGTACTCGAATCAAGGAAAGCTGAGATGAATCCAGGGAACTTGTAGTGTGTATGATCCCTCGATGTATGATAGGTATTATGATGTTTGTTATGGTGTATTTTCAGTATGGTGACGCTACGTACTAGAACAGTTGGCACTTTAGGCGCTGGTGAGGGATCAGGCTCGGGCTCTGGAGTCGGGCAGTTAGACAAGCAGACGAGAGAGTTCATCTCATCTGAGGTCAGGCGCATCATTTTAGACCAGACTCCTGTGATCTTCAGTACAATCAAGGAGGGTATCTTGGAGCTGTTGGATGAGAGACTGGGTGCATTTTGCACTAAGGTGGCGGCCATGATGGGGTCACGCACACTGACATTCAGGGAGTTCAGATCTTGTGAAGCTCCTGACTATCATGGGGCTCGGGACCCCATTTCTAGAGGCAAATGGTTGGCAAATGTTGCCAACACCTTTCGCACCAGCAGATGTCCCGAGAGGGACAAGGTTCGACTTGCTTCCTGCCTCCTGAAGGACAGGGCATGAGATTGGTGGGAGGAGATTAGGAGAGCTATTGGAGATGATGTCACTATTGATTCAATGACTTAGAGTGATTTCTCGTCCAGGTTCAGGGCCAAGTTTTCCCCTATGATTGAGGTGTAATAACTGGCGAGGGAGTTCCAGGACTCCAACAGACTACGGAGACGGTGGACGAGATCACCGCAATGTTCTGGGAGAGGTACCTTCTCGTTCCGCAGTACGTGGAGGAGGAGGAGATGAAAAAGGCTCAATATCATGAGATGTTGTGGAGTGATATCCACCACTTTGTGAGTTGATCCAACTGCAAGACGTTGGAGGATATGATTGCTAGGGCTCAGGTGAAGGGGCTATATTTGGAGATGGAGAGGAAGAGGAAACCGGATGGGGTTCAGACAGGTAGTTCGGGAAAAAAGCCCAAGGCATCAGATCACAGATCGAGGAGCCAGTAAGGCCGCAGCCGGTGTGGCAAGTGCGGAAAGAGGCACGAGGGGGCGTGCCAGGCGGGGAGTTTGGGCTGCTTCAAATGCGGCCGAACCGGTCACATGAGTAGGGATTGTAATGCTACTACCACCACCACAGCAATTTTAGATCTGATTTGCTCTCAGTGCAATCAGAGGGGCCACAAAAGGGCCCACTTTCCGAGTTTAGCAGCAGCAGGACCGGTGACAGTGCCCACTCCTGCCACATTGAGGATTACATATGGCCATCAGGGCCGAGCAGAGGCGTCTACGGCGAGGAGCAGGGCTTTTCAACTTACTGCAGAGGAGGCACGTGCAGCTCTTGATGTTATGACAGGTATGTATTCTCTCCTTATCTCTTTATTTGTACTGATTATCGCTTATGTTTACTTGTTTTGTTATAGCATCGTTCTTAGTGAATGGTATATCGGCTTTGGTATTGTTCGATTCGGGGGCTACCCGATATTTTGTGTCGCTCGCACTTAGAAGCAATTTGTTGGAGCTCTAATAGAGCTAGATTTTCCACTTGATGTAGAGATAGTAGATGATAGGACCGTTCGGGTTGCGAGGGTGCATCGGGGATGTACAATATAGTTGTTCGACGAGCATTTTTTCGTGGATTTGGTCCCCATTCCCCTGCGAGGGAATAAGGTTATAGTAGGTATGGACCGGTTGAGCCCCAATGGGGTAGTGATCGAATGCGAGCAGTAGCTAGTGAGAGTTAGGACTCCTAGTGGGGGAGGGTTAGTGATTCAGGGCGAGAGGCTGCAGTGTGGACCGACTTTATGTTCAGCAGCAAGGGCGAGGTGCTACCTTCAGCAGGGTTGCGCAGGGTATGTCGCCTATGTTATGGATACACGGGATAAGATTAAGGATACAGTGAATGATGTACCGGTCATGCGAGAGTACTCGGATGTATTCCCGGAGGATTTGCTTGGGATACCTCCGGAGAGACAAGTTGAGTTCAGGATTGACCTAGTCCCTGGTGCGGCTCTGATAGCCAAGGCACCATATCGGTTGGCTCCTCCCAAGATGCAGGAGTTTTCTACATAAATGCAAGAGTTGCTAGATAAGGGATTTATCAGGCCGAGTAGTTTGCCATGGGGAGCCCCGATCCTATTTGTGAAGAAGAAGGACAGATCACATCGGATGTGCATAGACTACCGGGAGCTGAATAAGGTAACGGTGAAGAACCGTTACCCCCTCCCAAGGATAGATGATTTTTTTGACCAGCTTCAGGGTGCATCTTGGTTCTCCAAGATTGATCAGCGAATGGGTTACCACCAGATGCGAGTCAGGGACGATGATGTGCACAAGACAGCTTTTAGGACTCGCTATGATCACTATGAGTTCGTGGTGATGCCATTTGGGCTCACCAATGCTCCAGCCGCGTTGATGAATCTCATGAACCGCATGTGCAGGCCGATGTTGGACCGGTCTGTGATAGTATTCATCGATGACATCTTGGTTTACTCCAAGACTCAGGAGCAGCATGAGGAGCACCTGAGGGAGGTGCTGGAGACACTGAGGAGGGAGAGACTTTTCGCAAAGTTCTCTAAGTGTGAGTTCTGGTTGCGCGAGGTGCGGTTTCTAAGGAATCTTGTCAACCAGAAGGGTATTTTGGTCGATCCGGCAAGATTGAAGTCGTGATGCAATGGGAGGTTTCGAGGTCTCCATCTGAGATTCGAAGTTTTCTTGGTCTAGTGGGTTACTATCAGAGATTCATACAGGATTTCTCCAAGATCCTTGTTCCTCTAACCCGGTTGAACAAGAAGTTTGTGACATTCCACTGGGGGTCTGAGCAGTAGGCAACCTTTGAGACTCTCAAACAGTGGTTATACGAGGCATCGATTTTGACTTTGTCGGAGGGAGTCGATGACTTCTTTGTTTACTATGACACTTCGATCACGGGCATGGGTGCGATATTGATGCAACGGGGTCACGTGATAGCTTATGTTTCGAGGCAGTTGAAGCCTCACGAAGTAAACTATCTGAAGCACGATTTAGAGCTGGGGGCAGTGGTTTTGCCCTTAAGATTTGGCGGCCTTACCTCTATGTGGTCTGCTGTATCATTTACACAGAGCACAAGAGTTTGAGGTACCTCATGGATCATCCGAATCTGAACATGAGGCAGCGTCGGTGGCTAGATGTGGTGAAGGATTACGATTGTGAGATCCTTTATCACCCAGGGAAGGCCAATGTAGTGGCTGATGCTCTGAGCCGCAAGGTGGTGGCGGCTCTGATACCAGACATATGTCTGAGGATGAAAATGATTACTCCATTGCTGGAGTGGATTAGAGAGGCACATGTCGAGGGCCTGAAGGAGGAGCATCGAAAGTGAGAGCAGATCATAGGCCAGGTGGCCTCATTCGATTATGACATTCGTGGGTTGTTGACCCTGCATAGGAGGGTCTGGGTTCCGTACTGGGGCGGGGTACGACATATTTTGATGGATGAGGCCCACAAGTCGAGGTTCTCCATCCATCCCGGGGCGACAAAGATGCATCGAGATCTTCGCCCTGATTACTGGTGGCCCTGCATGAAGAGGGACGTAGCATGGTACGTGGAACGGTTCTTAACCTGTAGGAAGGTACAGGTCGAGCACCAGCGACCACACGGCAAGATGCAACCGTTAGGCATTCCTATGTGGAAATGGGAAGACATCACTATGGATTTCATCACCAAGCTTCCCAGGACCGCACGTGGAGTAGATTCAATATGGGTCATCGTGGATCGGTTGACCAACAACAATCATTTCAAATTGATCTAAGAGAGTATATCAGTTGAGAAGCTAGCTGAGATCTATGTTCGCGATTTGGTGGCACGTCACGGAGTGCCCGTTTCGGTGGTGTCAGACCAGGATGTTCATTCCACTTCAAGATTTTGGAAGCGGTTTCACGACGAGATGGGTACTCATCTCCACTTCACCACCGCTTTACCCTCAGACAGATGGACAGAGTGATAGGACAATATACACTCTCGAGGACATGTTATGCGCATGTTTCTTGAATTTCGGTGGCAGTTGGGATACGTATCTTCCGTTAGTGGAATTTTCATATAACAACAGTTACCACGCCAACATAGACCGACTTCACTTCGAGATGATCTATGGGAGGAAGTGTAGGACCTCGATCTGTTGGGGCGAGGTCGGTCATAGAGTCATGGGGAGTACTGAGGTAGTACTCAAGACTACTGAGAGGATCCAGCAGGTCTGGAGCAGGCTCCAGACTGCTCAGAGTCGGCACAAAAGTTATGCGGACATGCGCCATTCAGACTTAGAATTTCAGGTGAGCGACATGGTTCTCCCGAAGGTGTCACCTTGGAAAAGTGTAATCTGGTTCAGGAAGCGGGCAAGCTAGGCCCCAGGTACATCGGTCCTTTAGGGTTATAGCCCGCATGGGAAAGGTGGTGTATCAATTGGATCTTGCAGCAGAGCTCAGCCATATCCATAACACTTTTCATGTTTCCTAGCTGTGGAAGTGCCTAGTGGATGACTCCGAAATTGTGACTCTAAAGGATATACAAGTTGATGAAAGCTTGAACTACATCGATAGAACAGTAGCTATTCTCGATAAGAAAACGAATGAGCTGAGGAACAAGAGCGTTGAGCTAGTGAAAGGTTGAGATGAGGGAGCACTACCCGGAGTTATTTTCCGACACAGCAAACTTCGAGGACGAAGTCTAAGACAAGTGGGGAAGAATTGTAACGCATGGTTCCTGGTATGTATTTTAAATAAAAATTTATCAACTTTTATATGAGAACTCAACGATTTGGAGTCCCAAACTCGTCGAGTAGGGATTATTTTGGGACACGTGTTTAGGAACCGACTCTACGAGTTGGGATCCCCAACTCGACGAGTCGGACTACCAGAGTGAAACCCTAATTTTGGGGTTTTGCACCCTATTTAAGCATCTAAATCCCATTATGTCAGCCTCATTTACAGCCTCTAAGTCCTAAAACCTTAGCCACGAAACCCTAGAGCCTTGTGTGAGCTTGTGAGACCTTTTTGAGAGAAAGCTTGTGCTTTTGAAGCTTGTGGAAGAAGAGGAAGCTAGAGGGCTAAATAGGAAGAGAAAGGATCCAGAAACTACACTTCATTTGTAGCATTTTTGGGTAAGTAAGTCTCAAACTTGCTCAATGATTCCTTAGATCTCTTTGTTTCACTTTTTATGGGGTTTTGGTCCAAGAATGTTAGCTTTTGGGAAATAGACGACCCAAGTGGATATTCTCCCAGATCTAGGACCTTGAAGGGTTGTTATGGTGTAAAGGTGCAAACTTTATGCCATTGGAGCCCCCATGCAAACTCTAAGATGTCATTTTAGCCTTTTTAGCCCCAAATGGCCCCTATGGTTAAAATTTTATTTGCAGTTGGTCCTAAAAGTAGTAAAATTCATCATTTTTTTTTAAATCTCACATCTAAAGTAAATGAAAAAATTCTCCTTATTCTCAATGCAGGTTTTATGAGACGATGATAAACGATGTTGGTACAACGAGGCCGGACACAAAGGTGTTAGTGGCATGGGTAGCAGAGTAAGTTCAATCCACCAAAAAAATATTAAAATCAACAAACTTTTCACATCACAGTCGTTCACTTATAAAAATTTCCCAAATTTTCCAATCGAACCAAGATTTCAGTAACCTATTTAATATCTTCGAATCACTATTCAACTTGAGCGACACGTACGGCGGAATAGGCAGTTGAAGCTCCCACAACATGGCCACGGAAGTTGAAGATCAAGGCTACAACCTCATTCTAAACTTCAAAGAATTTGTATTCGGAATCGAAAAAGAAATTGAAATATAAAAATTCAACACCTGTCAAACTTGCAAAGGATCCGACGCCAAACCTGGAGGGACCATTCTCATTGCTCCTTATTCGGCTGTTAAGGCCAAGTCATATCCTCCACAAGAACTCCTATCAGCATCTTCCAACAAGTCACCACCTGCTATTCCTGTGAAGGAACCGGAGAAATCTCAAATCTCTGCACCACATGCTCCGGCGATGGGCAAGTCTGAAAGTCAAAACGAATCAGCCTCAAAGTCCCTTTTGGTGTCGATTCCGGTAACCGTTTGAGAGTTAGTTCAAAAGGTAGCGCTAGAAGAAGAGGCGGGCCGCCAACGACTTGTTTTTTATACTAGATGTTCTTCCAGGTTCGTTGTTGAAACATGATGATACGAACATTCCATACACTTCGTCCCATAGTGACGATACAAACATTTTGTACACGATGACAATGTTACATTTTGATCCCTTGATTTTCAAAATGATGAATTTTACTATGTATGGGACCAACTACGAATAAAATTTTAATCATATGGACCATTCGTATAATTTAGAACAACTAGTTAACGGAGGAATAGTTAAAAACTAACGATAATGGCTTAATTGATATGTACAGTAAAAGTTAGATGGATTATTGCGCCAAAAAATAACATAAATGGTCAAATCAGACCAAACCCAAAACTCCATTGTGCTATGGTGTCATTATCCCAAAAAAATAACAAATATACTGGTTTATAATAGGTGTATTTTTGGTTCGTTTTTTAGTAATTAACAATCATCTTGCTAATGTAATGTTCTTGTTCTTTGCTAGGTAGACTATCGGTTCGTTATTAAGAAATAAACAAGTGTCTTATATAATTACATTAACTCATAAAAAATTTACTTTAATATAAGATATATTACTAAAAAACGAATTATACATGACATTACATAAAGTCATTTAGTTAGGCCGTCCAATGGTCATATCACCAGAAAGACACATTTTCATGGTCTACAAAATATAAGAGTAGAAAGTAAGGATACAAGTTTCTCCACCTCTAATTAAATATTATATAAATTAAAAGAAATGATAAGTCGCCCAATGTAATAAAAACAATAAGAGGTATTTTTGTATTCAATAATCTCAAACCGTTATCAATACATCAAAGCCTTTTACATGCAAGTAAAAGATAAATATTGCAAGGTTTAAAATGAGGAAAACTAGGAGATAATATATGGAGAATCAAGTTGTAACACTCTGTTTCGAATCATTTCATAATTCGGGATCGTGACCCGAAGACCGGTTATCATAAGTCTTAGGGCCTTTGGAAAGAGCCTTATGCTCCTCTTGAGTGCGGATAATCTAGATTAGATGATCTGGGGGTTCGGTTTGTGTCTTGGAGTCCAAGGGTATATCGGTAAAGTGTCAGTTCGAGTCTTTTATGGACTTTGGATTTTAATTCGAAAAGCTTTAAGGCAAGGGTGAGTTGATAGATGTGTAGAGCTCCTCTTTACTTTTCGGTGAATATAAATATTGTTGAAATCGGACTTAAAACGATGAAATTATGGCCTTCGGAAGTCTGTTGGTTTAAAGGCTAAGCCTTGTACGCAGGGCGTACAAGGGAGTACGCTGGGTGTACTAGGTAGAAGGATCGCGGGCATCTTATGGAGTACATTGGGCGTACTGGGAGTACGTGGGGGTACTCCAGCCAGATGAAAACCCTAATTTTCAGTATCTTTGTCTTATTTAAACATCTCAAACCACCTCTTGGACATTTATTGACCAGCCTCCATCTCCCTACACCCTGAAAATGAAACCTTAAGTGCATTTGGTGAGATTTGAGCTTGAAAGTGAATTTGGTGGTATTTTGTGGTGTAGAAGAAGAGGAGGAACACATAGGGAAATATCTTGAGCTTGTAGATCCATAGTTACCTTCACATTTGCAAGACTTTTGAGGTAAAAAAATTCTCACCTTGATGGTCATTTGTGATAGATCTATTTTATGGTCTTATATAGGCATTTTTGAGTCTTTTGAGGTAAAGTTGAGCTTTTGATCGACTCCATAAGCAATAGATGTTAGATCTTAGCTCCATGAAGCTCCGTTGTTCATAATAATACAAACTTTGTGAAAGATATTGGTCCATGCAAGTGTTAAGAGCTTTATTAAGCTTCTTTTTTAGTATTGGGTCCCATTAAGCTATGCATGGGTGTAAAGTTTCCAACTTTATTTATTAAGTCACCCTTAGGGACTGGATCTGAGAGTATAGCAAAAGGTCTTAACTGTTTAATTGCTTAATGAAGTGGCTTGGTAGTCTGGGAAGTACGTTGGGCGTATCCAGTTGGTACGCTGCACGTACTGACCCCAAACGAAGTACGCTAAGCGTACAAGCTAAGTACGCCCCGCGTACTCAGCAGATGGACATTTAGGCTTGGCATTCTCGGTTTGGGCCATAGTTTGGGCTTTTAAGTTTGGTCCTTGTTGGGCCATTAGACTTCTAATTTGGGTTTTGACTAGTATATTGGGTTTCTATGGATTTAGGCCCGTGATGGGTTTTTGGCCCAATTTGGAAGATTAGGCCATATTGGGCTTTGGGTTGCCATTTATGATTTGGGTATGTTGAGCAGTTGGGTCGGGCCTTGGTTTTGGCCCAAGTAAGAAAAAGGATAAAATGGTCTTTTTCCTGGTTATGGGCTAAGTAGCTTAGATTCTTGGTTATGGGTCGATATCCAATTATTAATTGTATTATTTTGATGATGATTGCGTGGGGATTTTTCGAACCAGCAGACCGGAGATTCATTTGAGTGTTTCAGCAAGTAGAGGTGAGTTTCCTCACTGTGTTTAGCAGGTCAAAGACACCAATGTCGTCCCATGGTTTGCTATGTTTAGGATGCTAGATGTCTGCGTAACTCTTGCATATGTTATATGTTTATATGTTTACCGAGCGAGGCCCGATGACAGTCGGGGCCCAATGACCATTCTGTATGCTATTTATCTTTGTGATTATTGCATGTGTTATGTGTTTATCTGTTTATATGTTTATATATACACCGGGTAGGGCCCGATGACTGACGGATCTGTATACCGAGCGGGGATCGATGCCGAGGGGGGGGCATTATTATGTATGGTATGTAGTATTCTGGGGAACTCACTACGCTTTGTGCTTACGGTTTTCAGGTTATGTCAGGTACTTCTGGTTCAAAGGGGGAGAGCCCAGGATGATCTCGTTCCACATTTTATGTTATTCTGATGTTTTGTGATGTAGTTGATACACTTTGTTTCACCATGGTTTTTATGATGATGTTTTGGATAATAGTTTTATTAATTTTAAAAATAAAAAATTTTAGCCTTAACTTTTGGGACGTTACACAAATCAAATCTAATTCCTCAAGCTAGATTATGAAGGTTACAAATACCTAGATTGTCCAAAAGAAAACGGAGGTGTTGAGCACCTAAACCTTTGGCGAACATATCAACAAGCTGCAACGACGAGTCAATATGAATGGGTTGGATTTCTTTGGGTTCAACTCTTTTGTGAACAAAATAATAATTCATCTCTACATGCTTCGTTCGTTCATGGAAGCCTAGGGCACGATGTCTTTGAGGTCTATTTGACAGGTTTTCTGGGCTTCTATATTGGTAGTGATGATCCGATTTATGTGGGCTTGTGATCTCATTTTTGGTTTTTGGGTCGGGTAACGGGTCGTTATCGGGCTTCGGGTTTCCCCGTCGGGTTTGGGTTTTTTTGCCATCCCTAGGGATTAGTATTTGGTGGTGGTAGTTAAACTATATTATAGGAATTAGTGTGAAAATGGTAAACCGTACCATCTTAACAGCTACATTAACTTGTTCTAGGGCTCGTATAGGAGAATACTAATAATAATTTAACATTGTTTGTAGATATTTTTTTATAATAAAAAATAAGGTTGAGGAAAATAAATACATTTTATTTTAATGGATATTTCAGTGAATAATTAATAACTAATTCATTTAAACGTCCACGGCCCACATGCGATTGGATTTAATAAAAGGGAAAATGTTGCCCATTAAGCATACACTTTGGAGGAGTTTGTTAATGAAATATTATATTGGTGACAGATTGGCAGTTATTTTTTGTCCATGAATTGAAGAAATTATTAACAGAATATTTGTAAAAAGATTATTAAGAACTTTTTAATATGAAAACTGGTAGACTCACAATACAAAAACAACAAAACAAACTTTGAAGAGACATGGTCGAAGTTAGCTTAAATTTACATCTTACTTTGTTTCGATGCTAGCTTAAATCAAACTCCAAAAACTTGTGTTAATGAGTATTGAATTATGTTCAAACGATGCCAAATTATGTTCGGAATCGGCCCAAAGGTTGATGAGCATGGGCTACTGGGGCCTAATATGTAAGTAAAATCGTCGGTTGTAATTTGTGAAAACTACATAAAACGTAAACTAAGCATATTACCGCGATTGTCAATTACATTATTTTGTCAGTGGTGATATTTTTTCATTTTTCTAAATATTAAACAAACTATTGCTACAACCATGCCACAAATAGTGATCAAACATGGAGAATTTTAGCAGTATAGACAACTTCTCAAAATACAGAAGATGAGTTCTAAAAGAAATTCAGTTATTACAAATAAGGTATGACAAAACTTCTTTGAAGTTTAGAGAAAATCTTGGATTATCAATGTTTTTTTTCAATTTTGGATTATTACAATGTAAAATAAACATTTTCTGTTTAATCGGCTGCTGTTCTGTTATATATTAAAGAAAACGATAATAAGCAAAAAGGTTACTGGAAATATAGAAAATCCATAAAAATCCAAAATTCACCCCCGATAAAAAAGAGGTACCACCAGAATTACCAAACATAAAATTGTCTTAAAGTATCATCACCACAGAACCAAAACTAAAGAAAATATAATTTCATAAAAATAAAAAAAAAAAAAAAAAAAAAAAAACCAAGGAGACGTCGACAAAATTACTAGACTTAGTCGACCTCCTCGATCTTAGGGCCAGCACCGCCACCAGAAGGTGCGGGATCCTCATCCATACCACCAGCAGCATCACCTGCTCCACCTTGATACATCTTCGCAATGATCGGGTTGCACACGTTCTCAAGCTCCTTCATCTTATCCTCAAACTCATCCGCCTCAGCCAACTGGTTGGTATCCAACCAAGCAATCGCCTCATCAATCGCATCCTCAATCTTCTTCTTGTCACCTGGAGTCAACTTCTCACCAATTTTCTCATCCTTCACTGTGTTCCTCATGTTGTAAGCATAATTCTCCAAAGCATTCTTCGCCTCCACCTTCTTCTTGTGCTCCTCATCTTCAGACTTATACTTCTCCGCTTCCTGAACCATCTTCTCAATCTCCTCCTTGGATAGTCTTCCCTTGTCGTTGGTGATAGTAATCTTGTTCTTTTGACCGGTGGTCTTGTCCTCAGCAGAGACATTCAGAATACCATTCGCGTCAATATCGAAGCAAACGGTAATCTGGGGTACACCACGTGGTGCGGGAGGGATTCCGGAGAGTTCAAATTTCCCCAACAAGTTGTTGTCACGTGTCCTTGTCCTCTCACCTTCGTACACCTGGATCAACACTCCAGGCTGGTTGTCCGAGTAGGTGGAGAACACCTGTTCCTTCTTCGTTGGGATTGTTGTGTTTCTCGGGATAAGTACAGTCATCACACCTCCAGCAGTCTCCAAACCAAGAGAAAGAGGAGTCACATCCAAAAGAAGCAAGTCCTGAACCTTCTCATTACCCTCACCACTCAAGATAGCAGCTTGAACCGCAGCTCCATAAGCAACAGCCTCATCTGGGTTGATGCTCTTGCAAAGCTCCTTTCCATTGAAGAAATCCTGCAACAGCTGTTGAACTTTGGGAATACGGGTTGACCCGCCGACCAAAACAACATCATGGATCGAGCTTTTGTCCATTTTTGCGTCTCTCAAACACTTCTCAACTGGCTCCATGCATTTTCTGAAAAGATCCATGTTGAGCTCTTCGAATCTGGCTCTGGTGATGGTGGAGTAAAAGTCAACGCCTTCGTATAGAGAGTCAATCTCGATTGTGGTTTGAGCGGTTGAGGAGAGAGTCCTCTTTGCTCTTTCACAAGATGTTCTCAGTCTCCTCAAAGCTCTGGGATTTCCGGTGATGTCTTTCTTGTGCTTTCTTTTGAATTCTTGAACGAAATGGTTGACCATTCTGTTGTCAAAATCTTCTCCACCAAGATGAGTGTCACCAGCTGTGGCTTTAACTTCGAAGATACCTTCTTCAATGGTCAAAAGGGACACATCAAAAGTACCACCTCCAAGGTCGAAGATAAGAACATTCTTCTCTCCAACACTTGTTGCCTTTTTGTCAAGACCATAAGCGATGGCAGCAGCAGTTGGTTCGTTGATGATACGCATGACATTGAGTCCAGAGATGACACCAGCGTCCTTGGTTGCTTGACGTTGTGAGTCGTTGAAGTAAGCAGGGACTGTGACGACGGCGTTTTTGACTGTGGAACCAAGGAAGGCTTCAGCGATTTCCTTCATTTTGATTAAGACCATGGATGAGATTTCTTCAGCAGCGAAGGTCTTTTCTTCACCCTTGTAGTTGACTGCAATCATTGGCTTCTCAGCTGGACCGGGTGTCACCTTGAATGGCCATAACTTGATATCGCTTTGAACCGAAGCATCGGAGAATCTTCTACCGATGAGACGTTTGGCATCTGTTAAAGCAAACAGAGTTAGAACAAATAAATTAATTACACACTAATAACGTAAGCTAACGTAAACAATTTTGTTTAATTTGATTTTATTATACTCGAGGAATACAGAGATATATGTAGAATCATAGATAATACGATTGTATAAAAGACAAGACACATCAAAAAACTAGTGATTCGAAATTACTTAAACGGTTTCCTTGATTTTGACAAACAGTATATAAACCTGTAATTTAATATAAAGTTGGGATCCACCGACTTTCAACAATCAATATTAAATATTTGATATGTAATTTGTGCATCAGATATTATATAGCGAGACATGGCGCCTATCACGTAGTTTCGTAAATAATTAACAAGGGTTTATCCTATGGAACAAACACGCGGGTTTTCAGATTGAAAAACTCGGATCTTATTAAGATTTAAAAAAAAAAAAAAAAAAAAAAAAAAAAAAAAAAAAAACTAGCATCGGTAGATCTATTGATTTGTATACAAAAACAACGCATCTTCGAATTAATAAACTTATACAAGTCGCTTTAGGCTCTCAGATTCAGATCATTATAGTTTTCAATAGCTTAGATTACTCTTTAGATCAATGATATCACGTGAAAGCTAAACTCGGTAACTATCTAAGCGAAAAACGTATAGAAAGTACACGTATTTGCTAATTATGATGGAACAGGCACGGTCGTTCAAAGCAGGACACACTAATACAGCTAAAAGAAGCGGATCGAGCAATAATTTACACACAAATTATAACATAGCATGCTTCAGCATCAAATATACGAGATCTGACAGTCAAAAGCATATAAACCGCAGATCGAACAAAAATTAAGATCGTAGAAGAGAAAACTCACCGAAAACTGTGTTTGTGGGGTTCATGGCGACCTGATTCTTGGCGGCATCACCGATCAACCTCTCGGAATCGGTAAATGCGACGTAAGATGGGGTAGTTCTGTTACCTTGGTCATTGGCAATGATCTCAACACGATCGTGTTGCCAGACACCGACGCAGGAGTATGTAGTACCTAGATCAATACCGATAGCGGGACCTTCGCCTTTACCGGCCATTATGTTCTCTCTCTCGACGAAAGTGTGTTGTGCTAGGGTTTGAGAGAGAGATGTATGAGGGGTTTGTGACGGAGGAAAAGGGGTGGTATATATTGGGGTACAAGGAGATGTGTTGTTGAGTTCTAGAATGTTCTTCAACCGTTCAGATTGATTTCAAGCGTATGGATTGGACGGCTACAGATGGAAAACGGAGGTCGTCTTCGCTTTTGGTCCACGGTTCTCAATTAAGACCTAATTTTTAGGAGCCTTTGAGACACCCCGCCGCCCTCCTTTTACTTCAAAAACATAATTTTTTTTGTAAATTTTGAATTTGCATTGCTTTCTTTTTCATTTTGTGTAATAAATATTTAATAAATTTACCAAATTTTGTCAACTTATTCTTCAAAATGTTTTAATAAGTGATCAATGCATGACCAAAAAAAATTTATATTATATTTGTTCGTATAAAGATTAAACAATCGTGTATTTCCTTGAGATTAACAGAGAGATCTACATACGAATTTATACAAAGAAAAATCAGAAATGTACGGTATTATCTAAGTACATACAAAAGACTAGGAATACACGGTTGGAAAATTCAAAAGGAACTAGAATAAAGGATGTATTTAACATGTTGTTAGCCCCTTCAACCTCAAGGACAGGTCGAACTTTAAGCTTGAAACGAAGAATGGATATGTGGTCATTTAGTAGTTGTTTAGTAAAGATATCGGCTAACCGGTCCACATAAGACACATGGCATATTTGAAGAGCTCCGTATTCAACCTGTTCGTGAATGAAGTGAAAGTCCAAGACGATGTATTTGGACCGAGTTTTGATGACGAGATTCTTGCTCGTGAATATGGCGGCGACATTATTACATAATGAGTTGCTTTAGCCACAAAAGTTCTGATGTGGTATATGCAAGAGACCGGTATTCAGCCTCAATGTTGGAACGGGCAACAACATGTTGTTTTCTTGAAATATTGCATACCCATATTGAGATCAACAAAAAACTTTATCAAAGACCTACCCGGCATCAGAGTAGGCTAGAACTTGTTTGGAATTGGTTGGAATAAAGTGAAGGCAGTGATGAGAAGTGCCTTTTAAATACCTCTAATCCGCTTTTATAGCTTGCCAATGAAGATCGGTTGGTTAGTTCATAAATTGACACACCCGATTGACATCATATACGATGTCAGGATGGGTAATTGTTGTATATTAAAGTGAAACAACCACGTCTAAATAGCTTAGGATCGTGAAAAAAAAGTACAGCGAGATTGAAGAAAAAACTGAGGATCAGCAGGAGTGGTAACAAGGGATGCATTTGTCATGTTTTGAATGTAGTTTTGTTGAAACAAAGTTATATCCGAAGAGTAGCGAGAGATTAGTAATCCCCAAAAAAAATGAGGTTGCCTAAATCTTTGAGGGAAAACATCTGATGCAGTTGAGTGATGAAGTGCTAGATTTGACTTTCACTGGATCCTGTGATGATTAAGTCATCCACATAAACGAGAATATATAGGGCTGAGTCAGCATGATGATGTATAAACAATGATTTTGTGACAACCGTCTATTTCAGGTCAACAAAAGTCAAGGAAATCAAACAAAATTCAAATAGTTATGACATAAAGCATGAACTTATGCCTGGCTTTAGAGTTTTCGGTTTTGAGACCCAAAAACATTAAGATTTCGGTTGTGAAGAACCGAAATCACATGCTAAGAACCGAAATCATCACTAGAGTCGAAATCCCTAGACCGAAATCACATGTGAATTTGGTGGTGTACAAGGTGATTTTCGATGGTGTCATGGCCGAAATCACCAATTTGATTCAATGGTGTTGTAATATGATTAGTTGATAATTTTCCCAATGTGATATAATACACAAACCAATGCAAACATCACATGACCCTCACACCTTATCTATATATATGGCCGAAATCACCATTCATAATTCTCATTTCTACCTTTAAATCCCTTACATTTTCTTTCAAGCTCAATACAAACATCTTCAAATCTTCATGCATTTGCACATAAACTCCTTCAAACATTCCCAAGAAACAATTCTTCAAGGTTGATTCTTAAGAATCTATTGTAAGTTTCCTTATAAATCTAGTGTTTTACAACACTTTCATGTTAGTGGATTCTATATGGGTTATTGTGGATCGGTTGACGAAGAGTGCTCATTTATACCGATCCAGGAGAGCATATCAGCAGAAAAGTTAGCCGATATTTATGTGAAGGGGGTGGTGGCACGTCATGGAGTGCCTGTTTCAGTGGTGTCAGACAGAGATGTCCGTTTTACTTCCAGATTTTGGAAGCGGTTTCACGACGAGATGGGTACTCGTCTCCATTTTAGCACCGCTTTCCATCCTCAGACGGACGGACAGAGCGAGAGAACGATTCAGACTCTCGAGGACATGTTGCGGGCATGTGTTCTAGACTTTGGTGGCAGTTGGGATACGTATCTACCGTTAGCGGAATTTTCGTATAACAATAGTTACCACGCGAGTATCGATTGACCTCCTTTAGAAATGCTCTATGGGAGGAAGTACATGACCCCGATTTGTTGGGGCGAGGTCGGTCAACGAGTCATTGGAAGCACCGAGGTGGTGCTCAAGACGACAAAATTGATCCAGCAGGTTCGTGGCAGACTGCAGACTGCGCAGAGTCGGCAGAAGAGTTATGCCGATAGGAGGCGTTCAGATTTGGAGTTCCAGGTGGGGGATATGGTCCTCCTGAAGGTATCACCATGGAAGGTGTGTTATCAGGTTTCGGAAGAGGGGCAAGCTAGGCCCCAGGTTCATTGGTCCTTTTAGGGTTTTGTTGGATTAGTGTCTAAGTCCATAACTATTTTGGTATGTACTTGACCCGATGGTGCATGGTCCTTTTGGGTTGCCTTCACCAAAGCAACTTGATTGGAGAAATTAATAAAGAGAGAGAGGTTATTATGATTTATTAATATGTTATAAGAATAATATATTAAAGGAGAAATCATATTTGTTTAATTAATATTGGTCAATAATTAATTAAGAATTAATTTTGTGATCAAGTGTAATTAATTAAATGATAGCTTCATTTTATTTACTTATTTTTATAGTTTATTTTAGTACATTTCATTCGCATTTTAGTTAACTTTCATGCATATTTTCCCTTTTGTTATTTTTATGACCATTTCGGGGTACTTTCTAGTTTCTTGAGCATTATTGCAGATTTTCTTGGAAACTAGCGGGGCGGCACTTTTGCGAGGCGATTGGGCTTGAAGGGAATTGGAGGTTTCATGCTTGATGGCTATGAAGGTGACTCATGGGGTGGACTTGTCAATTGCTTGAAGGCTTGGAAGAATTGAGCTTTAAATTTGAAAGATGCGGGGGAACATTCAAGCGTATGAAAATTATTAATCGGACGAGTTCACGAGCTTTGGAGGATTTAGAGAGGTCAAATTGGGCTTTAAATGAAGAAAAACTTGAAGAAAATGGGCTAGGAGGTGATTGGATTCGATCTGGGCTAGTGGGATATGCTTTAGAGGCCCAAAATCTCAAAGGAGCCCATGTCAGGTACCACCCGCGCAACCCACCCGCGCAGCAGCACGCGGGTCGCGCAAGGCCCTGCAGGGGCAATTTCGGAAATCCTTCTTTTGAGCTATTTGAGGAAGGTTGGTGTCCATCTTTTGGAGAGACTTGCACATCCGATTTTTGGAGATTCTCTCTGGAGTTTTGAAGACTTTTGAAGGCCAAGAACCCTTGAAGAACATCATATTTTTACCTCTTGATTCTTGCTTAATGTTTGGTACAATTTTCTCTAACTTTGTTTCTTTGTGTTTAGCCATGCTTGGCTAAACTAATCTTGGTTGACTTTTGGTTAATCCTTTGAACTTTTGTTGAATGTTGAAGAATCCATGAACATGTTCTTAAATCTTTATGGGAATGTTTTGTGTTTTAACATCTTATCACTACTTGTATGTTTTAGTTCATGAGTTTAAATGTGTTTGTAGTGATTAGTTGGCTAATTTCTTGATTAAGTAAAGGATCCTCAAATTAGCAAGCAACAAATGATTTTTGTGTTGTTTTTGCTTCACACAATCATAAAAACATTTCCTCCAACATGGTGGTGAAAGCATTTGACCCCTCTTGGATTTGGTGACTTTTTGGTTCTTAATGCTAGTTGACTTTCACTAATTACATGCTATTTGGAATTAGTGACTTTGACTAAGGAAATTGTTATGAGCTTCTCTAGCCATTTCAACAATTAAGAAAAGTCTAGGTAATCTCAAGCTCCTTGGATTACTATAGCCAAATTAAGGATTTAAATCAAAGTATTGCACCATTGGATTCTAATGATATGTTCATCAAAAGTCAAAGTGAGGAAACTTTAAGTCAACCATCTCTCCCTTATTGATTTTACATCAAACTCTTATTTTTGTTGCATTTGTTTATTTAAATCATAGTTAATTCTAGTTTGTTTCAAGTATTTCAAAACACCAAAACCCCCCATTTTATTTTTATTGTCATTTTACAAGTATTTTTACAAAGAGATTTTTCATAGAGTTATAAATTGAACCAATCTCCGTGGATTCGATCCCTTTACCACTATACACTATTTTAGTGTGTAATATTTAGGGTTATTATTTGTGTTGGCCTCGACAACCACCAAATTTTTGGCGCCGTTGCCGGGGATTGGTTTATTTTTAATCAATTTGTTTCTCTATGCCCAGATCTCAGCGTACAGGTGACTTGATTTACAACCCCGAAATCGAAAAAGAAGCAAGGCGTTTGGCTAAGGAAAAACGAGTTGAACGTGGTCAAACTTCTAACCCCCACGGGGATTTGGAGGTTGAAACCGCTTCATTAAGTGATATAGAACCCGATTCTAGTCCCGACCCTCGCCAAGAAATTCCCGAAACACCACCCCTACAACAAAATCCACCCATTATTGAACCAATTGTAATGGCGGACGGAGGAGAAGTTCCCGAGAGAACCTTGAGGCAAATGATGGAGACCGATGTTACACAAACTCCAACCGGTATCAATTACCCGGTTTTGGAAGGAGGTTCGGAATTGAAGTCAAGTTTAGTCCATCACCTACCAACTTTTCATGGATTGGAGAACGAAGACCCTCATAAGCACTTGAAGATGTTCCACATTATTTGCACTAGCATGAAGCCACAAGGGTCAACCGATGACCAAATCAAGCTAAGGGCATTCCCCTTTTCATTGGCCGATAGAGCAAAAGATTGGTTATTCTATCTTCCACCGGGGTCGATCAACTCATGGACCGACATGGCAAGAGCTTTCCTTGATAAGTTCTATCCCGCCTCAAGAGTCTCAAGTCTTCGAAATGAGATTTGTGGAATCCGCCAAGGTCAAAATGAGACTTTCCATGATTATTGGGAGAGGTTCAACAACTTGTGCTATAGTTGCCCACAACATCAAATTCCGGAACAACTCCTCATTCAACACTTCTACGAGGGATTGTTGCCAATGGAGAGAAGACTAGTTGATGCCTCAAGTGGTGGAGATGTCTTTAGTAAAACCCCACAACAAACAAGACAACTTTTCAACACCATAGCCGCGAATTCACAACATTTTGGCCCTCGCCAAGATATGAAAAGAGACACACAACACAAAGTCAATGAAGTGGGAACATCAAATCTCGAGTCTCAAATCAAAGATCTAACCTCCGTTGTCCAAAAGCTAGCCATGGGACAAACTCCACAAGTGATGGTTTGTGGAATATGTGCAACAATGGGACATCCTACGGATATGTGTCCCATCCTTCAAGAAGATGCGGAGCATGTGAATGCCACGGGAGAGTTCCAAAACTACCACAACAAACCATCCGGTTACCAAAATGCATATAACTCAAGTTGGAAGCCAAATCCCAACATGAGCTACAACCCAAGATCATTGCCTCAAAATACATTGGTTAGACCATCCTATCCACCACCACAACCTCATTACCAACATCAACAACCACACTATCAACCCAAACCGCACCCTCCACATCATCATCAACAACCTCCTCAATCCCAACCAAGTAGCTCCGGAATGTCTCTTGAAGACATTGTCAAATCTCTAGCCACTAGTACCCAACAATTCCAAAAAGAAACAAGGACTAGTATCTCCAACCTTGAAGCACAAATGGGAGATATAGTTACATCCATAAGCAAGTTGGAATCCCGTGGTAAACTCCCTTCTCAAACCGAAAAGAACCCAAATGTCAATGTGGTGACATTGAGAAGTGGCAAACAAGCCGGAGAAAGTAGTTCAAAGAAGAAGCCGAGGGAAGAAGAGGAAGAGATAGAAGTTATTCCCGTTGAAGTAGCTATAATCAAGAATGATGCACAAGCCGGAGTTCCAAAGAAGACTGCCCCTCTAGTAACACCAATATCCACTCAACCACCGTTCCCCTCCCGACTTTCAACTTCAAAGAAGAATATGGAGGAGAAAGAGATTTTGGACACCTTCTACTTGACGCAATCAAGCAAATCCCGAGATATGCAAAGTTCTTGAAAGAACTTTGTACCAACAAGAGGAAGTTGAAGGGAAATGAGAAAATTTTGATGAATGAAAACGCATCCGCGGTTTTACAAAGGAAACTTCCACCCAAATGCAAAGATCCCGGAATGTTCACGGTTCCTTGCAAGATTGGGGATGTCACTTTTAGTAGTGCTATGCTTGATCTTGGTGCCTCTATCAATGTCATGCCCTATTCGGTATATGAATCATTAAATGTCGGACCCTTAAGTGAAACCGGTGTCATAATCTCTCTTGCGGATAAATCGAGTGTCTTTCCTAGAGGTGTTTTAGAAGATGTCCTAGTGCAAGTGAACCAATTAGTCTTCCCAGCGGATTTCTATGTGATTGATCTAGATGAGCAAGTGTCCTCCAAATCGGCTCTAATCTTGCTTGGGAGACCGTTCTTGAAGACGGCTAGGACAAAGATCGATGTGTATGCGGGAAGTTTGACAATGGAGTTTGATGGCGAAACGATAAGTTTTAATATTTATGATGCCATGAGATATCCTAGTGACGTCTCATCTTTGTACTTTGTTGATGTTGTTGAGCCAATTACTCAAGAATTGTTTGAGTTGTCTAACGGTGATATATTGGAAATGATCTTGAGCAAAGGATTCGATTGTGGGAAGCTAGCCGAACAATTAAAGCTTTATTCTTTGGATCCGGAAGTTGAGAAGTTGGTAAGTAAAATGGAGATGAAAAAATTCACAAGATTAGATGTCAAGCAAATTGAATTGCCCCCAACTCACACAAAATTGCCGCCATCCCTTGTTCAACCACCCGAATTGGAATTGAAGGTCTTACCTCAACATTTGAAGTATGCTTACTTGGGAAAGAATGAAACCCTTCCAGTTATCATTTCAACTCATTTAACCGAATTCGAAGAAGAGCAACTCCTCAAGGTGTTGAAGGAGCATAAAGAAGCCATGGGTTGGACGATTGCGGATATCAAGGGTTTGAGCCCCTCCACTTGTATGCACAAGATCTTAATGGAGGATGAATGCAAGCCAAGTAGAGACGCGCAAAGAAGGTTAAATCCGCCAATGATGGAAGTTGTGAAGAAAGAGATATTAAAACTTCTTGATGCGGGGATGATCTATCCAATCTCGGATAGCAAGTGGGTGAGCTCGGTGCAAGTCGTTCCAAAGAAGACGGGAATCACGGTGGTCGAGAACAACAAAGGTATGATGGTCCCCACTCGTGTGCAAAACGGGTGGAGAGTATGTATTGACTACCGCAAACTCAATGCAAGCACAAGAAAAGATCATTTCCCATTGCCTTTCATTGACCAAATGTTAGAAAGGTTGGCCGGGAAATCTCATTATTGTTGTCTCGACGGGTATTCCGGTTTTCACCAAATCCCGGTGGCACCGGAAGACCAAGAAAAGACGACATTTACATGTCCATTTGGTACTTTTGCCTACCGGAGAATGCCATTTGGATTGTGTAACGCCCCGGCCACTTTCCAACGTTGTATGGTTAGTATCTTTTCGGAATACGTTGAAAACATAATTGAGGTTTTTATGGATGATTTCACGGTCTATGGCAACTCCTTTCAAGAATGTTTGACTAACCTCACAAAAATTTTAAAAAGATGCATCGAAACAAACTTGGTTTTGAATTTTGAGAAATGTCATTTCATGGTGAGTCAAGGTCTCATTTTGGGTCACATTGTGTCTAGAAAAGGAATTGAGGTAGATAAGGCCAAAATTGATGTTATTCAAAGCTTACCTTACCCGACTTGTGTTCGGGAAGTTCGTTCTTTTCTGGGCCATGCAGATTTCTACAGAAGGTTCATCAAGGATTTTTCAAAGATAACAAGACCAATTTGCCAACTCTTGCAAAAGGAGGTCGATTTCGAGTTCAATGAGGCGTGCAAAGAAGCTTTTGACAAGCTCAAAGAGTTGCTTACATCCGCTCCCATCATGCAAGCACCAAATTGGGATCTCCCCTTTGAGATCATGTGTGATGCAAGCAACTATGCGATAGGCGCCGTTTTGGGTCAAAAGAATGGGAGGGCCTCCCACGTGATCTATTATGCATCAAGGACACTAGACAATGCTCAAAGCAACTACTCTACCACGGAGAAGGAGCTATTGGCCATAGTGTTCGCCTTGGAGAAGTTTAGACAATACCTACTTGGTACCAAGGTCATAGTGTATTCGGATCACGCAGCACTTAAGTACTTGATGACGAAGAAAGATGCAAAGCCGAGACTCATCCGGTGGATCCTACTGTTACAAGAATTTGACTTGGAAATCCGAGACAAGAGTGGATGCGAGAACCTCGTTGCCGATCATCTAAGCCGGATCATTTCAAATGAAACTCCTCTCCCATTGCGGGACGAGTTTCCGGATGAGCATCTCTTTTCCCTTACTCAATCTATTCCTTGGTATGCCGATATCGTTAACTTTTTGGTCACAAAAAGGTATCCCGACACATTCACACGTGCTCAAAAAGACAAGTTGAAAAGTGATGCAAAATACTATGTGTGGGATGAACCTTATTTGTGGAAACATTGTCCCGATCAAATCATTAGGCGATGTGTGCCCCAACAAGAGCACCAATCCATTTTGCAATTTTGTCATGAATTTGCTTGTGGGGGACACTTCGGACCTAGCCGGACTTTGAGAAAAGTCCTTGAATGTGGATTATTTTGGCCAACCATGTCACGCGATTGTTATATGTTTTGCAAAAGTTGTGAGCGGTGCCAAAGAACGGGAAACATTTCGCAAAAGAACCAAATGCCCCAAAATCCAATCCTTGTTTGTGAAATTTTTGACGTATGGGGGATTGATTTTATGGGCCCATTTCCCGTGTCATTTGGCAACGTTTATATTTTACTCGCGGTTGACTATGTTTCTAAATGGGTTGAAGCCAAAGCCACAAGATCGGACGATGCCAAAACGGTTATCGAGTTTTTAAAGTCTAATGTTTTTGCGAGATTTGGTGTGCCTAGGGCTTTGATTAGTGATAGAGGGACGCACTTTTGCAACAAAATGATGGAGGCTCTATTGAAGAAGTATCACGTGACTCATCGTGTCTCCACTGCCTATCACCCTCAAACGAATGGTCAAGCGGAGGTATCGAATCGTGAAGTGAAGTCTATTCTAGAGAAAACGGTGAATCCGACAAAGAAGGATTGGAGTTTGAGACTCGACGATGCCTTATGGGCATATCGGACCGCTTATAAGACCCCGATTGGAATGTCGCCTTTCAGATTAGTTTTCGGAAAACCTTGTCATCTTCCCGTCGAGTTAGAGCACCGAGCATTTTGGGCGGTCAAGAAATGCAACTTCGACATTGACGAGGCTGGAAGACATAGGAAACTTCAACTCCAAGAGCTAGAAGAATTGAGAAACGAATCCTATGAAAACGCAAGGATTTATAAGGAGAAAACGAAGCTCTTCCACGACAAGTCCATCACCCGGAAGAATTTTGAACCGGGACATAGGGTCTTACTTTACCATTCACGGTTGAAGTTATTCCCGGGCAAATTAAGGTCAAGGTGGATTGGCCCATTTGTTGTAATAAAGACTTTTGACCATGGAGCGGTGGAAATCCAAAGTGAAGAAACGGGACAAATTTTCAAAGTCAATGGGCACCGATTAAAGCCATTCTATGAAGGTTTTAATGCAAGTGTTATTGAAATCATCCACTTGGATGTCCCGGTGTGTTGAACCAAGCTAGAAGAACGTCTCGCCTAAGACGTTAAAGAGGGGCATTTTTGGAAAGCTTTATGCTTTCATATTTCTACGTTCGAATAAAGAAGTTTTGAAAATGTTTTGATGCAACTTTTGAAGTCATTTTTGAAGAAGCCAAGAGTTTCTAGGTGTTTGGGGCCTTCCGAATCAAGAACTAGTGAAGAAAACGAAAAAAAAAAATCGCAAACCGGGACCAGAACTCTGCATGACCCGCGCGACCCGCGCACGGGTGCGCGGCTGGTGTGCGCGGCCGGTCTCCAACATGCAACAACGATCAGATCCAAACTGCAACCTGTGCGCGACCCGCGTGCTGCCTTGACGATCATCCCATAATTTGTTGACCAGCTTTGACTTTCGTTGACCAGGTGGTTTAATGAGTTGACCAACATTGACCGGGTGTTGACCACACTTGAATATGGATTGAAAACCTCCAGCAACTCTCCTTCTTCATTTCATTCTCTCAAAACCCTCTCATTCTCTCTCAAACTCTCAAGAACACATACACCCACTTTTCACAAAAATTTGATTTCCCGGAGTTCCACCGGTCGGAATACGACGAGACCACCACCATTCTTCACCATTTTCCGTGCTCTACAAACCCCACCTGAAGTTTACTCCGATCCATCGCCGGGTCTAGGGGCGCCACCACCACCCAACTCGCCGCTTTCCGGCCATTTTCCGGCCAACTCCTACCACCTCTCGCAATTCCGCCACCACCAAAGTGTTTCTTTTTCGGGGATCTTTACATCTAACCAAACAAAACCTCAAAATCTCACAAAAAATTTTCCATAATTTTTGAGCCACCACGAGCCGCCGCCGGATTTTTCACACAAATCAAGTTGAAAATATCCGTTCAATGAACAAGTCTTGCATTTAGGCACCCACGAATAACCAAAGCTTGGGGTGCACGGTAGCGGATTCCGGGTTCAAGTTCAATTTTGGGATAAAACGGGTATTCTCTTTCCTTGGTTTTTATTACATTGCATTGTTTCAATTCAGTAATTGCATTCAATTATGCTTTGGAAATTGCCTAAGATCGTTAGTTGTTGCCCGGTTTATTTGGAGACATTGATTTGAGAAAGGTTGAGATTGGTTAATTTGTTTGGAAATTTGTTCAAAAAAAAAAAAAAAAAAAATTGTTTAAACTTTGGTTGGGATTTCCTCATTTTGTCTCGTATTGCTGCCGAATTTTTGTTGGGATTATCAAATTAACCGAGTGTTGTTGTTGAAACAATTTTACATTGTCAAAAGTTGGGTGTCATTATTTCTTGGATTTTTTTTTCTTTTTTTTTTGTGTTCGGTCTAAAGATAGTTGCATTGATTTGAGAGTGGTGAGGTGAGGGATTACGTTGGTGAAGTTGTTTTTGATATTGTAGGTTTCGAAAATGGGCAAAACCACGGCTCGAACACGCACCCATGGATCATCGATCGATCCTAACCCGCAAAAGGATACCGCCGGTCCATCACGCAAAGCAGCCGGTAAACGAAAAAAAAGAGGAGAAGAGGGAAGCGATCCTTCCCTTACAAATGCTGAGATCAAAACCTATCGCTCCAATCTTCGGGGTCGCGCAATCCGGCCAACAAAATTCTACCATAAAAAGTCCATGAAAAAGCTTGGGGTGCATGATGGTGTATACCATTTGTTCATAAAACTCGGTTGGCGTGGTTTTCTTCGACTTTGTGACAGAACTTACGAGGAACCCACAATGGAATTTCTTAGCACATATGCACGAGATGATGACACGGAAGTCCTCACATTCCAGTTGAAAGGGGAGCATCATAGACTCACATACGCAGAGCTTGATTCTATCATGGGTATAGACGATCCGTTCCGCATCAGCCCCCAAAGTCAAGAGTACCAAGATTTTCTGCGTTGCCCTGATGCAAACTTCTGGATGCAAATTTCCGGTCTCCCAACCTTCAACCCAAGCCGACAGCGAGCCAAGCACATCGTTCACCCCTGTTGGCGAATTGCTCACCGAGTCCTTACGACGAGTATCTTCGGGCGTCTCGAGCCTGGTCAAATCAACAGATGTGAGCTATTTTTCCTCCGAAGCATGAGACATGCACTCTCCCTCAGTTTTTCAGGCTTCTTTTTAGACAAATGTGACTCCATACGCCAACGTTCCTCAGGGGAAATTTTCATCGGGGGACTCATCACGATCATAGGTCGAGCCGTCGGCCTAGACTTCCCGGCCCCCGAGTACATACCTGTCGACACCCCACCGAACTTCCTGCTAGATTGTGATACTCTCATCCGGATGGAGATGTTGCTCGATCGGGGAACACGCACGTACAATTGGTTAGACTCTGACAAAGCTCCGGTTTACATCCTGCCAAGTTGGATCGGTTCTTCATTCGATACAGACGACCCCGACACTTGGCTTCCTCCAGATCAGTTGACCCAAGCAGGTGTATTCCCAGAATTCGGTGATGATGAGGGTGACGATGCAGATGAACAAGAGGAAGAAGATGAAGAAGAGAACGATGAGATGCCCGAAGCTGAGGACCATTTTGACCAGCCTTCGATGCAGCAGCCGATGTTTCAGCATAATCAATTCCAGGCCCCTCCACATCATTTTGACCAGCCGCATCAGCAGGAGGGACACGAAGTCCCACCATATTTCCCCCCCACGTTCTTTGACCAATTTGCCACAATGTTCTCCACGGTGCAGCGTATCGACGCCCAAACGCAAGAGAATTCAAGAGCCATTCGAGATGTGGCAAGCCGTGTTGATCGATTGGAGCAGTCCTCCTCTCACACTTCCCGCCAGCTCCAGGATATGTGGGACTACCACCATCGCCAAGGGCACTTCCCGCCGCTCGACCCCCCGATCTAGGTCCTTTCTGCCCTTTCCTTAAGCATTGAGGACAATGCTTGTTCTTAAGCTTGGGGTGGGGCATTTCCTTTTTTTTCTTACTCTTTTTCATGCATTTTTAGTTAGGTTGCATAACATATTAGTTTAAGTTAATTTGCATTCATTTTTTTTTTATTTTATTAAATTTTAAAAAGATTTTATTTTCGTCTTTTCTACTTTTTATTTCTGCATAACATTTAGCTTAAGACATTAGCATTCATGCATTTTTGTTGTCTGTTTATTCCCACCTCTCTTGGATGTCATGGAACAGGTTCATAGTTATTGTATCATTATTGGTCCAGGATCTTGTTGCTATCTCACCCATCGAACCGGGACCACTAGCTGCAGTTTGGGATTTCATACTTGGGATCAGATGCTGGTAGCTTAAAGGGGTAAGTGATCATGGACAGGTAGTTTTCATGAAGAATTATGCATACAATACTAATGACTGTAGGATATACTATAGCAATGGATGTCTTAGCCTTGCGGTCACTACCGCCGAGAGGATCACACTTGATCACGTTTGAACCGTTAGGATGAAGCACTAGTGCTTGTCCCCGAGTAGAATCCATATCCGGTCTCTTTGCATCACCATATCTTTTTGCGATTTTCTTAGGATTTTAGAGAAGTCTTTTAGTCCGCATGTGGACATTTTCATTATTTGTTGAAAAAAAAAAAAAAAAAATCACAAATTTGAAGAGGAGCTTGCATTATATATTTATGCTCCACACATGGTCATTTTCTCGCTTAGACCATTCGGATTATATTACTACCCTTTCGGTTCCACTTACACACTTTAGGAACCAAATTTTGAGTCAAAGGGTTGTTATTACATTAAAAAAAAAAAAAAAAAAAAAAAAAAAAAAAACAAAAAACAAAAAAAAAAAAAAAAAAAAAACAAAAAAACAAAAAAAGGGGGCAGGCAAATTCCCAGCTGCAGAAATCTGAGAAGGGTGGCCGGTTCAATTATTGAACTAAATCTTCCAACATTTTGGTCACCCGACGTTTGATATTCATTTATTTAGGAATGTTTTATTGTATATAGATCGAGTTGTTTTTCGCAAATTGGTGATGTTAGGGAGACTGTCGAGTCGGATACTACATGAGGTTTGGGCCAACACCAAGTGAACCGATTCCTACAACGGTACCTGAGCGATTAAACCAAGTTACACATGAGAGAAACCGGTAAACGTGAGATCAGAGTGTACACTTAAAGAAGAGCTCCACCCGAGCCCATCCAGCTGCTTTCTCCCTACTACATATATTCTTCATTGTATGCATGTTCCATTGAGGCTGCGACTGCTCATCCCTCCTTACTCACCTAAAGGAGTTATCCTGGCTGTGGTTTATGGTACCATTGTCATCGGATGAAAAAGTTGTGAGATAGCAGCGAAATCAATTCTGACCATGTTGACTAACGTCGAACAGGTTCCATGGTTCTATCCATTCTTTTTATTTCTAGGGTAGTTCATCCCAAGTTCATTTAGTTTTGTCTTACTTGAGGACAAGTAAGGTTTAAGCTTGGGGTGATTTGATAGCTTCATTTTATTTACTTATTTTTATAGTTTATTTTAGTACATTTCATTCGCATTTTAGTTAACTTTCATGCATATTTTCCCTTTTGTTATTTTTATGACCATTTCGGGGTACTTTCTAGTTTCTTGAGCATTATTGCAGATTTTCTTGGAAACTAGCGGGGCGGCACTTTTGCGAGGCGATTGGGCTTGAAGGGAATTGGAGGTTTCATGCTTGATGGCTATGAAGGTGACTCATGGGGTGGACTTGTCAATTGCTTGAAGGCTTGGAAGAATTGAGCTTTAAATTTGAAAGATGCGGGGGAACATTCAAGCGTATGAAAAATATTAATCGGACGAGTTCACGAGCTTTGGAGGATTTAGAGAGGTCAAATTGGGCTTTAAATGAAGAAAAACTTGAAGAAAATGGGCTAGGAGGTGATTGGATTCGATCTGGGCTAGTGGGATATGCTTTAGAGGCCCAAAATCTCAAAGGAGCCCATGTCAGGTACCACCCGCGCAACCCACCCGCGCAGCAGCACGCGGGTCGCGCAAGGCCCTGCAGGGGCAATTTCGGAAATCCTTCTTTTGAGCTATTTGAGGAAGGTTGGTGTCCATCTTTTGGAGAGACTTGCACATCCGATTTTTGGAGATTCTCTCTGGAGTTTTGAAGACTTTTGAAGGCCAAGAACCCTTGAAGAACATCATATTTTTACCTCTTGATTCTTGCTTAATGTTTGGTACAATTTTCTCTAACTTTGTTTCTTTGTGTTTAGCCATGCTTGGCTAAACTAATCTTGGTTGACTTTTGGTTAATCCTTTGAACTTTTGTTGAATGTTGAAGAATCCATGAACATGTTCTTAAATCTTTATGGGAATGTTTTGTGTTTTAACATCTTATCACTACTTGTATGTTTTAGTTCATGAGTTTAAATGTGTTTGTAGTGATTAGTTGGCTAATTTCTTGATTAAGTAAAGGATCCTCAAATTAGCAAGCAACAAATGATTTTTGTGTTGTTTTTGCTTCACACAATCATAAAAACATTTCCTCCAACATGGTGGTGAAAGCATTTGACCCCTCTTGGATTTGGTGACTTTTTGGTTCTTAATGCTAGTTGACTTTCACTAATTACATGCTATTTGGAATTAGTGACTTTGACTAAGGAAATTGTTATGAGCTTCTCTAGCCATTTCAACAATTAAGAAAAGTCTAGGTAATCTCAAGCTCCTTGGATTACTATAGCCAAATTAAGGATTTAAATCAAAGTATTGCACCATTGGATTCTAATGATATGTTCATCAAAAGTCAAAGTGAGGAAACTTTAAGTCAACCATCTCTCCCTTATTGATTTTACATCAAACTCTTATTTTTGTTGCATTTGTTTATTTAAATCATAGTTAATTCTAGTTTGTTTCAAGTATTTCAAAACACCAAAACCCCCCATTTTATTTTTATTGTCATTTTACAAGTATTTTTACAAAGAGATTTTTCATAGAGTTATAAATTGAACCAATCTCCGTGGATTCGATCCCTTTACCACTATACACTATTTTAGTGTGTAATATTTAGGGTTATTATTTGTGTTGGCCTCGACAACCACCATTAAACTAGAGGGGCTGAATTGTAATTATGTGATAGTTACAAAATAAGGTAAGGATTATCTTATATATATGGTGAACGAATTTGAGGTGTAAATCCCTTAGAATTCGACTATGATAAGGATTCAAGGATTATCTTACGGGTTGCTTGGTGGATAAGCAACTAGATAAGGATAATGACTGAAACTCTATCTTTACACCTATATAAACCCCCTAGGGCTTATGAATTCGTCTAACCCTTCCCAAGAGGTCCTAAGGACGAATTCTAACCTCCCTCCTCTCTCTTTATACCTTCTCCACTTGCTTATGGTGTTTGTAAGCCATTAGAGGAGTGACACTTATGACTCTCAGCTTTCCAAGGTCAATTTAAGGAGGAATTGGATTGTTATTGCTATATAACAATCAAGGTATGTTCTTAAACCTAATTACATGTGGATTCTGATTTCCATATGCTAGAATTAGGGTTCAAAGTCTTGGATTCAAAGTATGTACACTAGAGAAAACTAGATCCAAGCTTTAGGGTTTGTATGAGCACATAGGATGTCTTATGACCAAAACCCATCAGTGGTATCAGAGCCATGATTAGTTTCTATTGTATTGATGCTTGATGTAACTGAAAATCGTGTTTTGGCCTCACTGTTCGACCTGACTCAGCGAGTCACTCTTGGACTCGGCGAGTCAGCCCTACTCGGCGAGTTCCAGAGGGTGACTCGGCGAGTCGGTACGTCAGATAGTGCTTATCTCGGGATTTCTTGCTGTTTTTTGCATTGGGATAATTACCTTATCATGTTAGATTAATATTAATCTGATTATATGATATATTTGACTATATTTTTAATCTAATTGAAGATATTTATCAATTAATAAGATAATTGTTTCCTTATAAGATAATTGATTAATTATTTTAAGTAAATTGATAAATTATTTTGCAAGAAATCATCAAATATGGATAATTATGTGATTAAATGTTAATTTGAATTATTTGTTATTTGATCCTTGTTATTGTGAAAAGTTTCATATTTGGCTCTTTAGGTTTTATAGTGTAAATTTGAACCCCAAAAGTTTTGTTGTTTTGAAATTTAAATAGTTGAAACCCTAATGTTTTGAAAAAGGTTTCAAAACTTGCCCTCAAGTTTTGGAATTTAAATTTTGATTAAATAGTTTAATTTTGATGCATATTTAAATTCTAAACCCTAATATTTTGAAATGTTTCAAAACTCTCCCTCAAGTTTTGGAATTTAAAAGTTGATTAAAAGTTTAATTAGGAATGTTAAATTCTAAAACTCTAGTATTGTTTTGAAAAAGTTCACATCACACCCTTATGGTTTTATTAATTAATTAAGGTGTATAATTAAAAGAGGTTTAGTAAATCCATAAAAGTTTAGGTTTACAATTTAATTGAATTAAAAGTATAATTGTTAAAATTAGACCACCTAGTATTTTGAAAGTATAAAATACACCCTATACTATATATAACATTAAAAGTCTAACATTATATATATATATGTATGAGTAAAAGTCAGTCTTACCGTTAGTAGGCCTCATTCTCGAAGCTGGTCTATAAGGGGTGTTTAAGGAAATTGCTTATAAAATGGCGATTGAATGGGTATCCACTCTTACCCACCGCATTCTTGACTAGTGGAGGGTCGTTAGCCGAACGGGTAGGATAGGACGAAACCTTCCATTATAAGTATAATGAATTATTAAAGTAACTAAATGTTTCATAAAATTCCCAATCTTAGTTACTTAGGCAAAAGCGAATTGATGCAATTCCATGAAATTACACTTTGTGCCCTTGCAAAGACGTTAGTGGAGCGTGTGTGGTTTACCGGCACACTAAATGGTTCTAAGCAATGGTAGCAAAGGGTGACTCAATGTTTGTCATAGTTCGGTGGAGCGTGTGTGGTTTACCGGCACATCGAATAGGTGACTGTAACATGTGAGGGCACCATGTAAGTTTGCATGGTTATTCACACCCGCTTTGTGATCCTCGGCATCCCAGTCACAAACTAAAGGGGCATATCGAGATTTAAACATGCCATTGAAAGTTCAATGAATCTCAAAGGATCTAGGAGTTTTCATAGAATTAAAACTTAAATTTCTTTTCGTTTTTCATGGTGGAAATTAGTGAATCGTCATTCACTTACCTTCAAATGTTTTGCAATTTGGGTTACGGCATCCCTCTCCCGAGTTGTAGAATATTGTGTTGGGTCCTAGCCTTAGTATTTCGTTTGGGTGATTTACTAAGGACTCAATCAATCAACTAACTTGAATTTGTTTTTTCTCCCGTTTTGTAGATGTCAAAGTTTGACAACTATGGTCTTCCCAAATCCCGTGGAACAAGCATTCCACATGAAGATGGTATTCCATGATTCAATCGAGGAACGAGAAATCATGCTTCACTTCCTCCTCCTCCTCCTATTGTTCTACCCAACCCACAAGATCGAAGAATTGAAAGGTTCAATATCACTAAAGCCCTATTGGAAATGAAACATGAAGATGGTAAACCCGTGTGTGCCCACGTTCTAGGAATGAAATCACACATTGATAGGTTGATAATGTTGGGTGTGTCATTCCCGAATGAGTTGGTTGTGAATTGGGTTTTGCAGTCACTTCCAGAATCATATAATGAGTTCAAAAGAAAGTATTATATGATGGATCATGACGACAAACTCATTGACCTAACTTACATGCTCATTGCTGTTGAATCATAAATGATTTGGCGAAGCAATGGAGCGTATTTGTTGGGAGAGTCAACCGGCCATACTTCCGAGGACGTTCTAGGAGAACCGACCTGCGTTTGCTGCCAAAAGAAAAGACGTTGGATACAAGTCTGCCCAAAGAGCCTGAAGAGTCCAGAAGATGGGAGAGTCAAAGAGTATGACTGCGCTTCAGGTAAAATCCACTATCTAACTCCATTAAGTTCCTATTCATTAATTCTTAATACATAATATAATAAGATTGCATTTGAATGTTTTACAGGATCGGTGAAAAGAAAGGAAGCTTGGTGAAAGAGCAAGATGAATCTAATCACAAGGAATGGATCTTGATCGCATGGACTTGAAGATTAGATTTTGATCTTAGATAGTTATGATAGAGTTGTTAGAAATTTTTCTTTTGAAATACATAGTTTTCAATGGATTTTGCATTGTAAGGACATATGTTTTCCGCTGCTTTTATAAATAAAATAAATTTTCATTTGACTTATTTATTTATTTGTTTATTTCCTTGCAATGAAATCGTTATGAAAATTGGTGTTTGCATATTTCTACAACAAATGGATATGATTCTTATTTATGGTGTTTATGGAAAAGTCGAGAATTTACCAAATAGGGATAGTTTTCTCATCGCCCAAGTTTCAATTGGACAGAAATTTGGAATCATGCAACTTGGTTGCACGATGAATGAGAAATTTCATATATGGAAATTAGACTAATTCGTTGACAAGGTGTCAAGTGAAGGACTAAGAGATCGAGCACACAATGTTGCGTGTTGATCAAGTCCACCATAAGAGTAAAAAATGATATTCGTCGTGATTTACTAAAGGTTTAGTAAATATGATTATACTTACATGATTAGGTGTAATTCTGAATTGATTAAAGGGTTTAAATCAATAGCAGAACGAATAAGAAGAATCAAGTAGGCAGAAAGATAAAAGTTACTCCATTCTAAGATGAAGGGAGAGTACCTTTTATGCTTTATGATAGGTCTTAATGATTAAGAACCATATCTCAATTGATCCTCTAAGTGAGTCTTAGTACAATTGTATGTCTAAGAAGAGGAATCAAGAATTGAAGAAATGGTTAAATCAATAAGTCAATCATACTTCGTTCCAATAACAAATCTTAAAGTTAAGATTGTGACATTGAGTGAAAGGTATTAAGAAGGTTTGTAACTTTCATTAAATGTGGAAAGTTGTGATGTCTTGGATAAGACAAAGACCAACTAGGACCAATTTATGAAGTGTTTTGATAAAAGTTACACCAACTCTTGAATATTTGTTTGTCAAGAAATGGCTTTTGACAAGAGAATCTTATATGTCAAGGAGTCAGTGGGAGTCTTAATGGTCTTGAAAGGTTTCAAGAACAAATCAAATAAACCTTATCGATCATCACTAGCACACGAGTTGAGGTTTACAACCTATCGTGTTGACATTATTTTGTTTCTGTGCCAATCCAATCGAGTTAATTATGCATGTGAGTTCTATGAGTTCTCATTTTGAACGCATAAAAGGCAAAGCACCTTAATCAATGAAAGGTACATTGATAGGAAAGGGTGAGCTGCTTAACTACTTTGAAGACATGGTGGGTAGCCGTGCTACCATAAGGCAAGAAATCAAGATTAAGAAAGTTCCGTCCATATGAGTTTGAATTTGTCGTAAACTTTGGTTTTAACAAATTCACATGGATAGGAACACATACGCCATTTAAATCTAAGTGTCATAAGATTTCCTCCTTCATGAAAATGATTGTGAGGAAATGCTTTCACTAAGAAAGATCTTAAGAAGATAGTGATTGTAAAATTGCATTTTCAAATTCGATTATGGTTACGACATCCCTTTCCATAATTTGAATTGTGAGGTTTGGCAATTGTTTACACATACATATGAACTATCGAAGGCAAATGTGTATAAGTTCAAGAAGCCTTGATAAAAGATTATCAAAGCATTAAGTATTAGAAACATGGACTTAAGAAATTCAATAGGTATTGCTTTTCTGAAAGTTAAGATGTTCATAAATACATGTCGAAGCTAGTGGGAGAATAAGTGTTATGTTTTATAATAATCATCATGATAGTGGGAGCATAAAAGTTATGATTGTATGATTATTAAGGAAAAGTATTGCAAGGTTAGCAATATTAATTATAGAAAACAAGAGTCATACTTTGCAAAGTCGCAATAGTTGAAGAATTGTTTTGCTATAATTAAGGGAGAGATTATTATGCTTCATTTCAAATCTAAAGGCTTAGGTTGTGGAATGTTAATAAAATTTAGTCAAAGGTACATAGTGTGTTCTTAAAAGTTTCGATTATGATTACGACATCTCTCTTCACAATTCGAATTTTGAGAACATAGCAAATAAAACATTATGCGTCGTGTCCCATACGCTTCGGGTATAGGATCGATTGCAAATGCTTTAATGTTTGACCATTCTAAAATTTTCCAAATGTCGAGCGCATTTAGAGGGAAAAGGGACTAGAATTGGTTTTGACTAAAACAATTAAACAACTATCAAAGGACAACCCAAAGTTCGACGAGGATTGGTCGCTTGTGAGTAGTTGGAAGTGTAGTATTGTAAAATATGGAAATGTTTCCATATTGGATGGACCGTATCGACATCATTACGAATAGATAAGATTCTATTAAGAATGAGTTGTCATATGGAACATATGGAAGTGTGTCCATATTGGGAATTGAATATTGAGAAATCTATGACTAGATTAGAAACTTCTATGCAAAAGGATATTCAAAGAATGTACTTTGAGTGAGAGACATCACGTCTATGGAATTGTCTTGTAACAATCTCTGATAGAGGACTTTGTAATATCATTGGCAATAGTCTTTGTGACTTTGGTGCAGTGACATTACGAAAGGATAGTTGCATAGAATGTTAGAATCTAGCATATTCTATAAGTAGCAAGAATTTGATATTCTTTAACTTATGGAAAAAGGATTTGGAGTTGAGAAATGAGAATGATTGGAAATGTGTTCAATATGATCTATTTCACAAAGTAAGAACCATAGGTAAACATTGTGTGCATGCTAGGAGCATGGGACAAGTGTTGTAATTCAAGTAAGAAGATGATTACCCGGAACTACAAATAATGAGTAATCAATATGGTGATAAATAAAAGGTGTTTTATTTATGCTCAAAGGGTTGAGGCCATATGAGATTAGTATTATTCTTGTGTTTCACATTTGCATGTTTTGACTTCCAGAATAATTGAGTTTATTAAGAATAATCGAATTATTCAAACGGGCCACAGTCGTTCATATGTGTTGGAAGTAGATATGAATGAAGACTGTCGTGAATTGGTGTGTGGATTGTCTAAAGAGCATTAGACATAAGCAAATGTTTGCCGCAACATTCATGAGTGCTTATGAATATGAATTTGAGCATTGGATTAAACTCACGCTCACTTGGATCACTCCATGAATTGTATCACGAGTAATTAGTGAGACGATAACATCTTATATTCTTGAAACCGAGATGTGTGAGTTGTATCTTGCGAATCGGTTGCACATTGATAATATGTAAACGCACTAGTAACTTGGTGTTATAAAACATATTGTTGTGTGTGATTTGGTTAGTGAGTGCAAGCAAACATTGTATCAAAGTTTATCCATTCCTTTTATTCAAAGTATAATAAAAGCGATATCTTTGGGCCCCTCGATGGTTTAGTGATGACAAACGTAAATGCTCGGCCGGGCTAGGGCTAATTTGATTTGTTCAATTAGTCAGTCGTCATAAATCGGAAATCGAGATATAGTACAAAGAGAATGATTTGAAATCATATCTCATATGATATCTAGAATGGAGGAATATATGATCCCTTATCTAAGGACACGCGTATTTGATATGATCAGAGTTGACAGCGGCTTTGGAAAGCTACGATTGCAGATCGGGATCCGAAGTCATACACAGAATAGTTATTAGACTTATCCAAGTGGGAGACTGTTGGATTAGTGTCTGATTCCATAACTATTTTGGTATGTACTTGACCTGATAGTGCATGGTCCTTTTGGGTTGCCTTCACCAAAGCAACTTGATTAGAGAAATTAATAAAGAGAGAGAGGTTATTATGATTTATTAATATGTTATAAGAATAATATATTAAAGGAGAAATCATATTTGTTTAATTAATATTGGTCAATAATTAATTAAGAATTAGTTTTGTGATCAAGTGTAATTAATTAAACTAGAGGGGCTGAATTGTAATTATGTGATAGTTACAAAATAAGGTAAGGATTATCTTATATATATGGTGAACTAATTTGAGGTGTAAATCCCTTAGAATTCGACTATGATAAGGATTCAAGGATTATCTTATGGGTTGCTTGGTGGATAAGCAACTAGATAAGGATAATGACTGAAACTCTATCTTTACACCTATATAAACTCCCTAGGGCTTAGGAATTCGTCTAACCCTTCCCAAGAGGTCCTAAGGACGAATTCTAACCTCCCTCCTCTCTCTTTATACCTTCTCCACTTGCTTATGGTGTTTGTAAGCCATTAGAGGAGTGACACTTGTGACTCTCAGCTTTCCAAGGTCAATTCAAGGAGGAATTGGATTGTTATTGCTATATAACAATCAAGGTATGTTCTTAAACCTAATTACATGTGAATTCTGATTTCCATATGCTAGAATTAGGGTTCAAAGTCTTGGATTCAAAGTATGTACAATAGAGAAACCTAGATCCAAGCTTTAGGGTTTGTATGAGCACATAGGATGTCTTATGACCAAAACCCATCAGGTTTTGGCCCGGGTGGGTCGGGTTGCTTATCGGTTGGATCTTCCGTCAGAGCTTAGCCAGATCCACAACACTTTCCACGTTTCTCAGTTGAGGAAGTGTTTGGTGGACGAATCGGCAATAGTGCCCATTGAGGATATTCAGGTCGATAGCAGCCTGAATTATGTCGAGAGGCCAGTTGCGATCTTGGATCGGAAGGTGAAGACCTTGAGGAACAAGGTGATTCAGCTGGTAAAGGTACAGTGGAAGCACCGGAAGGGTTCAGAGTGGACGTGGGAGTCCGAGGAGGAGATGCGGGGGCATTACCCCAAGTTGTTCCTAGATTCAGCGGCATCAGACTTCGAGGACGAAGTCTGAGAGAAGTGAGGGAGGGTTGTAACACCCCAATTATGGTATGATATTTATATTTTTATTTATTGTTATTTTTCTTCAAGTTTTAAGGGGAACTCGACGAGTCGGTAGCTGGACTCGTCGAGTAGAGTCGGGATTTTGAGCACGTTTAAGTTGGAGACTCGGCGAGTCTATATTCCGGACTCGGCGAGTCCGCCAGTCTGGATGAAACCCTAATTTCAAGGGTTTGCACCCTATTTAAACAAATTTTGAGGCCACAAGTCAGCCCCCATCACCCCTCAGAGCATCATTCTCGAAACCCTAGAGCCCTCTTTGCATTTTGTGTGATTTTGGTGTGTTCTTTGAAGATCTTGGGAGAAAAAGGAAGGTAGATCAAGAGGAGAAGAAGGAGATCCTAGATCCTTGAGGAATTTCAGAAGATAGTAAGGTATATCTTGGCCCTTTTCTGTTTCTATGCTTGAATCCCCTTTTTGAAGCCATTAAAGCTATTCTTGAACCATTTCTTAGCTTAGTAGTAGCATAGAGGACTCATGGAGTTGATTAGCCTTCAGATCTAGCTAGGTTTGAATTCCAGAAGCTTAGATCTAGCACCTTTATGGACCCATTTTGCATGGAAGCTCTAGATCTACTCTTATAGTGTGCTTTGAACCTTAAAACCTTCATTTGATGTTATTTACACGTAAAGTTGGAAACTTTACGTGTTAATCAAGTCCCAGGAACCCAGATCTATTAATGGTATGGACTGGTTTCAAGCAGAATCGAGTATATAGTGTTTGCATGCATACGACTCGGCGAGTCGTTCTTCAGAATCGGCGAGTCGAGTCGCGAGTCCCCTGTTTTTCCTTTTTCGAGTTATGCCGAGTGGAACCAGTAAGTGAGAGATGGACTGGGTGAGCTAGAGGGTTAGACTCATTCGTGGAAGAACTCGGCGAGTCAATGCCCTGACTCGGCGAGTCCAAGGCAATCTTCATGCCTCAAGAACAGACTCGACGAGTTGTTCATACAACTCGGCGAGTCACAACTAGAATGTTCATCTGATGAAGGAGAACTCGACGAGTTGTTCATACAACTCGGCGAGTCGGATGCAGATTGTCAGAACGTTAGTAGCAAAGAGGAACTCGCCGAGTTTGTGCCAAAACTCGACGAGTAGTAGCGAGTAGAATCAAGAAAGTAAGAGTAAGGACTCGACGAGTTGGCAACCCAACTTGACGAGACAGGTCAACTGAATGTTAACTTTGACAGTTAGGTTGACTTGGACCAGGGGTAAGAGAGTCATTTTACCCTCAGTATTATTATCAGTATTTGATTGATGGTGCTTATGGAAATTGTAGCCGGGGTGAAACCGGAGCCGCAACAGACAGATTCCGGAGCAGTCCTTTCAGCAGCTAGGCTACGAGGTGAGTTTCCTTCCAGTAGGAACGGGTCTATAACCACATTGCCAGCCCGATTAGCTAGCAGTAGTTTCCGGACTTCGGTCCGACGCAACAAATAGTGTGTTTGATGCCTTCGTGGCTCAGGCAGGATTTATGTGTTATGTGTTCTGGGCTACGGCCTGACACAGTATGCAGTATATGTGTTTATGTGTGTTATGCTAGTTGATATGTGTTTATGCTATGCTATGATCAGTCAGTTTCGGACTTCGATCCGATGCAGTCAGTTCCGGACTCCGGTCCGATGCAGCTAGTTCCGGACACCGGTCCGATGCAGGGGACAAGGTCCCAGTCAGTTCCGGATTATGGTCCGATGCAGTTTCCGGGCTTCGGTCCGATGCAGTGGGCAAGGCCCAGTACGTGCTTATATGTTATTGTATGGTATGTGGTAGTTTGGGGGAGCTCACTAAGCTTCGTGCTTACAGTTTCAGTTTTGGTTTCAGGTACTTCCGCAAGTAAGGGGAAGAGCTCGGGATGATGGCATCGCACACACCACAGCTTCAGTCTTTATCCTGGGAGTTTGTTTTGATTCATAGTTTGATTTGATACAGTTGTTTCACAACATTTTATTATGAGTTGAGATATTTGACGTATGGTTTTTATGATATGACGATCAATATATGATTTTTATTATTATTAAAACAAAAATTTTTGGGTCGTATTTTGGGATGTTTCACGTTTCTTCCGCCTTACACTTAATTTTTTTTGGCCATTTATATAACCCTCCCCCACATCCACTTTTCTCTATACCGCCATCTCACACCAGATAACACTCCTCACACCGCTTACCGTAGTCGTCATCTCCGCATCACAACACCACTGTCTATGTCTTTACCTAAGCCACCACTCTTATCTTTCTCCATAATCGGTGACCAACACCACCGCACACCATCATCTCCACCACCTCACAACTAATACCATCGTTGCCATCATCTTTGTATCACAGTACCCATCGCACCACTATTACACCGGCTACCACTCAATGTCGATGTTTTGCCCTGACCTTAGCCGTTACTTTTAGGGCTTATTATTAGATCCAATTTTATATGTTCCATCATCTTTCTTCCCATATTCACAGTCCCTGTTTTAACATATGGGTTTGATTTATTAATTAGCACCTTGTTTGTCCGACACTCACTTTTCTCAGCAAACCCTAAACTCAACAACCATCCCACCACCATTCTCTATTATCGTCAATTGACCATAGCCATACACGTCTTTCACTACCGCTCACTCTATGTACACCTCCATCACCATCTTCTATTCTTTATTACCTCTTTATTTTTGTGATTTTGAAGGTGTTTTTTTGTTCTATTTTGTAGTCTTAACGTTAGAATGACAATGTATGGTGAAATCGGCTTTAGAAAAGTAAAATCGGCCTATTTTAGCCTAAACTTCAGGTACATTCTTTTTCTCATCCATTTTTTTTTTGTTAAAGGGTATCGATTATGAAATTTTATTATTGTTATTGATTGTGAAGCTTTTGTCCATCAAGAAGTTCTCCCCTTTATAATTTGGCTTCTAAAAAGTGACGATAACTCTTGGTTTTTTAATTACATCTTATTTTTATTCGATGATTTGCATATATTTTAGGATTTATGCAGAAAAGATTTGTGGGTTTTCCGTTATCTCACAGTAAAAGGATCAAATGCTCACAAAATTATATACAATTCATTTTGTTGGTTTTTAGGGGTTTATTGTCAGTTTTTTTATTGTTCATTTTGTTTTTTTTCTTCTTCTCCTCTACTGTTGCTAGGGGTGTTCACGGTCCGGTTTTTTCGGTTTTTAGGTCAAACCGTTAGTAACGGTTTTTGCTTGCCGAACCGTTGAAAATTTAAAACCGAACCAAACCAAACCGTTACTAACGGTTTGGCTCCGGTTTGTTTTCACGGTTTGGGATTTTTAGGTCCATTTTAGTCGAGTCCATTAAACTAATTTAGTAAAATAAATCGATTATGTTGGTACATGAAAAGAAAAACTTGTAAAAATAAAAATAACCTAACACGACTAAGTTACATGATGCTTACTAATTTAAATAATAAAATATATGAAAACACTATCCTTATCCATATCCTTTTTTAAATATTGAAAAGGAGACGAATCTAGAAAAAAAACATATTTGGTGTAGTAAGAGGGGTGATATTATCGGCGTCGGTAACGATAGATATTAGACTAAAGAACAACCACAGTCGAGACGAGACTCTGCTTTGCGATTTTGAGTCTTTGCGATTAGGTTTAGGGCAAGTGGAAACAAATCAAATGATTGCTTGGAGTTGGAAAGGTGGACTCTCAGTTGTCGGGCTTCATTTACACTATAGTAAACAAAAGAAACTACTTGGAATCTAGGCTAAATAAACATGAATTTTAAATTTTATTATCTATATATAAAAATTAATATATAATTCAATAAAATATAACTACATAATATATATATATATATATATATAGAGAGAGAGAGAGAGAGAGAGAGAGAGAGACTAAAGAATAACCACAGTCGAGACGAGACTCTGCTTTGCAATTTTGAGTCTTTACGATTAGATTTAGGGCAAGTGGAAACAAATCAAACGATTGCTTGGAGTTGGAAATGTGGACTCTCAGTTGTCGGGCTTCATTTACACTATAGCAAACAAAAGAAACTACTAGGAATCTGAACTAAATAAACGTGAGTTTTAAATTTTATTATCTATATATAAAATTTAATATATAATACAATAAAATATAACTACATATAAAAAACTTATATAACTATAACTATATTGCGAGTAGGCTTCCGTTGAATCAATGGCCGTTTCCAAAAAAAACTATAACTATATATATATATATATATATATATATATATATATATATATATATATATATATATATATACACACACACACACACACACAAATCTTAACGGTTTGGTCCGGTTTTTATACTGTTTGAAATCTTAAAAACCGTAAGCAAAACCGTTCACTACGGGTTGAAAAGTTCAAAACCGCAAACCAAACCATAAAGAAAAATACAAACCGTAAAACCAAACCGATGACCGGATTGGCCGGTTTCACAGTTTCAAACCGTACCGCGAACACCCCTAACTATTGCGGGATAGGATATGCATCCTAGAGAAATCGCAGAACTATTGCAAGGTAAACCATAATAACCTACTAAATTCTTAAGCATTATCTTAGTTAGGATATATCGTTCTATTTTCAAATCTTGATACTATTAATTTGTTTTAAAGGTGTGATCATTACTGGTGGTATCAAATGTCTTAAGGTCGAGGAGAATCCAGATTTTTGGATCATAATTTTAGTAGAAGTTGAGTCTATTACCTGAAACTAGTTTAACAAAAACATCAATTATTCAGCTTAGATCCAAATGTAATAACTATGACCATATTCATGTAGATGTGGATACACAAGTCTCTATGGTTCACTATTGACACATCCATGGGGACAACAGTAATCAATTCAAGGTCAATTTTGTGACTTTTTTGTTTTTTTGCTTTTGAAGTTTCGGGTAATGGGGATCTATGATCCTACTATCTAAAAATCTTGATTTGATGCTCTAAGTTTATTGATTATAATGAATTTGCTTGACGTGTCACGAATTCTTATGCAACTATACTGAATTCTCTTGCAAATCGGGTACATATGTTTCCTTTTTAGCGTTCCATGCTTTTATATAATTGAATTGTGTGTCATGTTTCAGATTGAGATGGATGTGCACTGTTTTTGTCATGGGGTTAGGGATGGCTTCATGGTTGCAAGTTGTGATCGTAGAGCTTCATGTTGGTCACTTGCTTGTAGGCCTCTATTCATATTTTGACTTGGATTTAAGGTAAAACATTTACAGCTGTGTCAATTAGTTTTTGTTAATTATTACTGAAGTAATGGTTTTTTATTTATATATCAATCGACATTTTGGCCCTTCTTTGGATGATTTTACCCTTCATGTTGATGTTATAGTCTTTTGATGGCCTTTGAATTTTCTCCCTTGCCTTCATATAGGATGTTCATTCTTATATTCGGTTTCTATTTATTACACTTAGGTGTAGACCGATGACTTCCAGTTTATATGTTTACAGCTTGTAGTGACTGTCACTTGTATCTTCACACCCGTTCACAAGCCATTTTGTTGTGGGGTGTAGGAATGCCATCTAGATTCAGGAACTTTTCTTACTTTAACCATTTACCAAATGCAGGTTAATTACATTGTCTTTTAACTCAAATTTAAGATGTTTGTATATTAATTTCATTTTTTTATGATTTTTTAGCCAGCACATGATTAGAGGTCAGGCTACAAATGAAGAACTTAAATGCTTGAACAAAAAGGTTTGAAATCTACCTTATGTATTTAAATATTTTTTTTCACTTTCATTTCATGTAATATTTTCTATAAAAATACACAAATTTATTAAAAAGAACATTAAAAATTATTCAGAAAATGTCATTGTAATATTAGAAATTTGGATTTCTGCATATTTTCCAAATAATAATAATAATAATAATAATAATAATAATAATAATAATAAACAAAAATATGCAGAAACTAACATCGTACTTTCAGAAACTTGGATTTTCTACTTATTTTTCAGAAAAATCAGAAATTTACAAAAAAAAAAAAAACATAGTTTCTACATATTTTTTGGAAAATTAGATTTTCTGCATATTTTTCGAAAAAAAAAAAAAAAACTAACAAAAAAAATTTAGAAAACATGCCGAAAATAGTATGGTACTTTCAGAAAATCAGATTTTTAGCAATTTTCCAGATATTGAAAATTACCAAAACAAGTTTAGAAAATAACATTGGATTCTAAAAAATCGGATTTCCTGCATATTTTCCCTAGAAAAGTAAAATTGCCAAGAAAATAGCATTGTATTTTAACAAAAACTGATTTTAAATATGTTTTCTAAGTATTTTCCAGGAAAAAAAAGCAGAACAATAAACTCTAGAAAATAAGTAGAAAATATCATTGTTGATAGGATATATGCTGGTGACTTTTGTTTTGAGCATTGGGATGAATAAGAACAAACAAATGTTATTTATAGAATAACTATCTTTTAAAAGAAGCGCATAAAAGATTTGGATTTCACCATTCTTTAATGAGGGTGAGTGGAATTGAATTTTGTTATTTTATTACCAAAAGAACAAAATAGCATCGTTACATATACTGAAATATATAGAAGGGGGAAATTACCAAAAATTGTCATTATATATGTTTGTTAAATTAGAAGTAGTTTGCTATTACGATATAAAAGTAATATGTTTTGATGAAGTATGTTGCTAAATTTAAATTTTGAATTCCAGTAAAACTAACACACCTATTTGGTGCAGTCTTATGCAACTCTTGGATTTAATATAAGAGGTTAAGCTTGCTATTAGTGATAAATAATTGTTATACTTTGAACATATTATTATTAGGGAAATATGATTTCCAACCAAATGAATCAGATAAAAGATTTGTAGCACTCCGGATGAGGACAACACCACCACCATTTTGACCCCGCGCGCACACACACACACACACACACACACACACACATATATATATATATATATATATATATATATATATATATATATATATATATATATATATATATATATATATATATATATATAACGAGTATTCTGGCATTCTAATTTTATTTCACAACATTGTATTTTTATTTATTTTTTCTTATTTAGGTATTGTACTTTGCAAAGACATTGGAAAATAGATGTTGGATGTTAATTTAAGAAACAATGTGGTATGGGATATGTAATTGTAAATTATTTGCTGGAGAACAAAAAATCCTAAATAATTTTACTTCTAATTAACAATCTTTGCAAGTTTTTCATATTTGAAGTCAAATGTTTCTCCTTCTATAGTAGTTGATTGGTCTTCAAATTTTGTTAGAGGAACCGTATTAAATCCTCAAAAAACCACATAAATCGTCAGGTGAACATGACAACTATGACGGTCATCCCCGAGAAAACAAAAGGGAGTGACAATAAGAGAAAATTTTGGAACAAGAGGAAGGGCCAGCCGACACAAGAGCCCATAAGAAACAACTAATTGTGGCAGTTCACGTTGCTACAGTTCCTGCCGCTCCAGCACCCATCAAACAATATGCTGGAACTCTCCTACAATGCAACAAGTGCAACTTTCATCATCATGGAGCCTGCTGAGAGATGCACTGCTATAATTGCAACAAGAAGGGGCATACCGCCAGTTTCTGTAAGTCACCGCACAACAAACCACCCAAGCCACTAATATCGGGGTGAGTCAGGCTTGCTACGAATGTGGTGAAACGGGACATTTCAAGAGGGAGTGTCCAAAATCAGGGAATGACGGATGTGTGGGAAGGGTTTTAACAACGGGGCATGAGGAGGCCATGAATGATCCTACTGTGGTTACCGGTACGTTCCTCCTCAATAAATCATATGCATGCATATTTTTCGATAGTGGTGCGGAGAAAAGTTTCACGAGCCACAAGAAACACTTAAACAAAATCCCCAATCACTAAATGACTCATTTCACCATAGAAATGGAAAATGGAAAGACAAAGAGCACTAACGATATATACATAGGATATACCCCCATTCTAAACGACTATTCTTTCCAAATCGACATAATGTCGGTCACAATAAAAAGTTTTGATGTTATCACTGGCATGGATTGGCTAAGTCCTCACCATGTCGATATCCTATGTTACGAAAAGGGTGTTTGCCTTAACCTGCCAAGTAGTGAAACCCTCGTCATTTATGGCGACAAACCCGACATGAACCTTCGAATTATCTCTTGTGTCAAGGCTCAAAAGTACCTACGCAAGGAATACCACGCCTATTAAGCCCACGTGGTGGATGAGAAGCAAGAAGTGAAAGACATCAAGGATATTCCCGAAGTCTGTAACTTCCACGACATATTTCTTGAAGACCTCCCAGGAGTACCACCTGAACGCCAAGTTGAGTTCATAATCGACTTGATTCTTGGAGCCACCCCCATAGCCAAATCCCCATATCGTTTAACATCGACAGAAATGCAAGAATTGTCCAGTCAACTGAACGAAAGCAAAGGATGTTAGATTAGGTGTCTAAGCCCATAACTATAATTGGTATGTACTTGACCCGATAGTTTCATGGTCCATTTTGGGTTGCCTTCACTAGAACAATTTGATAGATGAATATTTAAGTAAGAGGTTATTTATGATTTGTTAATATATTATAAGTATAATATATTAATTGAGGAATCTTATTATTTAGTTAGTATTGATCAAGAATTAATTAAGAATAAATTTAGTGATAAAAAAAGATTAACTAAATTGATACATATGAGTTGGGCTAATGATCCATGGTTTGATTTGTGATGGACTTATGGGTTAATCCATGAAGTATTTATCCAAATCAAATTGATGGATCCATGAAGTATTTTGTGATGGACTTTTGATATTCTATATATATATATATATATATATATATATATATATATATATATATATATATATATATATATATATATGATGGGTTTGAGCCATAAGAACATTCCTATGTGCACATACAAACCCTAATGCTTGGATCTAGGTTTCTCTAAATGGACATGCAATGTATCCAAGACTTTGATTGATAGATCTAGTGTAAACATTCAAATCATAACATACGAAATCAAATCTAAAGGAATACCTTGAGTTGCTTGCTTGAATCTTCTTGTCCTTGGAGCTTAGAGTCACAATTGTCACTCCTCTAGTGGCTTACAAACACCAACTAGCAAGAGGATGATAAGAGAGAGAGAGAGAGAGAGAGAAGGGTGAGAAATCGGCCAGGGTTTCTTGAGATGCAAGAGTTCCGATTTCCTCCACCCAAAGGGTCTATATATACTAGTGAGCTTCCTAGGGTTTCACCCTTAAAACCCTAATTGGATAACTTAGGCCCTAAGCAATCCAATATCCTTATTGATAAGCCTTGGATGATTTCTAGGCTCTTCCAAACCCTAAAATCGTCCACCCTCTTATTCATAAGGAATCACAGCCCAAAATACAACTATCGTACAATTGACAGTTTATGCCCCTTTATTTAATTAATCTCTTTAAGTCACAAAATTAATTCCTAATTAATTTATGACTTATATTAATCAAATAACAATATTATTATTCCTTATATTATTCTCATAATATATTAATAATATTTCTTCTCTCGTTATAAATCATCATGTCAAGTTGCTATGGTGAAGGCAACCCAAAAGGACCATGCACAACCGGGTCAAATACTTGCCAAATATAATTACAACCTTAGACACTATTCCAACGGTCTCCCACTTGGATAACTCTAGTAACTATATATACAAGCACAATCCGATTCGCAATCGTAGCTCTCAAAGACGCTGTCAAACTCTGATCTCATAAGTCCTGTCCTTTAGATAAGTGATCGTATAGTCCTCTGTTCAGACATCACGCAGACACAATCTTTGTCCAGCATTTAGTTTCTCAATCTCAGATTTATTCAACATAGAACTTAATCGAACACATCAATTAGTTCTGACTGGTCCCGACACATAAGTCAAATCAAATTATCGAGCGGCCGAGATATCGCTTTTACCCTCTTAGGATAAAAGTAACAGATAAACTTCGACTTATATGCATTTACTTATTCACTAATCAATTATACACAACAATGCGTTTTATAAAAGTAACAATGCTTTTACCCTCTTAGGATAAAAGTAACAGATAAACATCAATTTACTGATGCGGTTTCGCATCATCAATGTACAACCAATTAACAAATAACAAACCATATATCTAGGTTTTAAGACCATATGATATTATCATCTTGCGATCACTTACAATACATATATATATCTTAAAGTGATTCCAGCAAGCGCGGGTTTGTTTCAATGCTCAAAACTAGTTCATAAGCATTCATGAACGTTGCAGCAAACCTTTGCTATGTCTAATACCATTTAGACAATCTACATACCAATTCATGACAATCTTCTTTCATATCTACTTCCAACATATGAACGATCGTGGACTATTCGAATAATTCGATTATTCTTAATAACTTAATTATTCAGGAAGTCAAAACATGCAAAGTGAAACAATAGTTAAACAATTAACATAAGACAATAACTTTACTTATAAATAATACTCCTTTATTTAATCATCAAATGTCAATTACATTTATCTATTATAAGTTTCTAAAACTATCTAATCTAAACTAATATCATCCTTCAGCCCAATACTCCTAGCATGCTGCAAATGCTTAACCCTAGTCAATCCCTTCGTAAGCGGATCTGCTGGGTTATCTTCTGATGATATCCTCTTAACCACGAGGTGTCCTTCTCCTACTCGATGTCTAATAAAGTGATATTTTTTGTCGATATGTCGAGATCTACCATTATCCCTTGGTTCCTTGGTCAAGGCAACCGCTCCTTCATTATCACAGAAAATTTCCATAGGCTCCTTAATGGCAGGTACAACTCCAAGATCACCGATGAAGTTCTTCAACCATATTGCCTCCTTCGATGCTTCGCTCGCTGCAATGTACTTTGATTCACACGTTGAATCAGCTACGGTTTCCTGCTTGGAACTTTTCCAAGTTACTGCTCCTCCATTAAGGGTAAAGACCCAGCCCGACTGCGAACGGTAGTTGTCCCTGTCGTTCTGGAAGTTGACGTCACTATACCCTCGCACCTTTAAGTCATCACTCCCCTCGAGGACTAAAAACCATTTCTTGGTCCTCCGAAGGTACTTAAGGATATTCTTGACCACAATCCAATGGGCTCTGCCAGGGTTCCCTTGATATCTACTGACCATGCTCAAAACAAAGGCTACATCAGGGCGAGTACAAGTCATAGCATACATGATTGAGCCAACTGCGGAAGCGTATGGTACTCGGCTCATTTCTGCTATCTCGGCTTCGGTACTCGAACTTTGAGTCTTACTCAACTTGGCATTACTTTGTATCGGTAATTCTCCCTTCTTCGAATTTTCCATACTAAAACGTTTTAGTACTTTATCTAAGTAAGTGTTCTGACTAAGTCCTATTAGTCTCTTACTTCATTCTCTCACTATCCTTATTCCCAAAATATAGGAAGCCTCTCTGAGGTCCTTCATAGCGAAGCACTTCCCGAGCCAAGACTTAACCTCCTGTAGTGTCGGGACATCGTTTCCTATGAGTAGTATGTCATCGACATACAAAACGAGGAAGCTAACTATACTCCCACTGGCTTTGACATATACACATGATTCATCTTCGCTTTGTACAAATCCAAACTCTATGACTTTCTCATCGAAGCAGAGATTCCATCTACGAGACGCTTGCTTAAGCCCATAAATGGACTTCTCAAGCTTGCACACTCTATTGGGATGCTTCGTATCGACAAAACCCTCGGGCTGAGCCATGTAAACATCCTCAGCCAACTTCCCATTAAGGAAAGTGGTCTTGACATCCATCTACCAATACCATATCTCATAATCATGAAATGCAACAATGGCTAGCATCACCCTAATAGACTTTATTTTCGCAACTGGTGAGAAGGTCTCATCATAGTCAACTCCGGGAGTTTGAGTAAAGCCCTTCGCAACCAATCGCGCCTTATATGTGTGTACATTCCCATCCACATTGGTCTTCTTCTTGAAGATCCATTTGCACCCAACGGTCTTACATCCGGGCACATTATCAACCAAATTCCAAACTTGGTTGTCATACATGGATTGAATCTTGTTGTCCATTGCTTCTTTCCATTTTGCAGACTCCGGGCCTGCCATGGCTTCCTTATAGCTATTAGGTTCATCTAAATTTATTAATGTACCATCACTAATATACGTGTCCCCTTCGGTAGTAATATGAAAACCATAAAACTGGGGTTGAACTCTAACTCTTTCGGAATGTCTAAGAGGTAAGGACTCGTCAATTGGTTCAACCGGAGTTTCCTCCTCGGGTTGAGCGCCAGCGGTGGAGGTTCCTTCATCACTCGATTCTTGAATCTCTTCAAGCTCGATCTGCCTCCCACTGTCTCCTTGGATTATGAGTTCTCGCTCTCGGAAAACCCCTCTTTTCGCAACGAATACTACATTGTCATTCGGTCTATAGAAGAGATATCCAAAGGATTTCTACGGGTAGCCGATGAAAATACATCGCTCACTACGAGGTTCGAGCTTGTCGTGAGTATCTCGTCTTAAGAAAGCCCCGCAACCCCAAACCTTGATATGTGTCAACGAGGGAGCTTTCCCTGTCCACATCTCATGAGGTGTTTTGGCAACCTTCTTTGTAGGGACTCGGTTAAGGATATGGGCGGCAGTCTCTAAGGCATACCCCCAGAATGAGATAGGTAGTGAAGCACGACTCATCATAGAACGAACCATGTCCAACAAGGTTCGATTACGCCTTTCTGCCACACCATTCAACTGCGGTGTCCTAAGTGGCGTCAATTGCGAAACTATTCCGCATTCTTTGAGATAGTCGTGGAATTCAAGACTTAGGTACTCTCCTCCTCGATCGGATCGAAGCATCTTGATTTTCCTGCCCAATTGATTCTCCATTTCATGTTTGAATTCTTTAAACTTTTTCAAACGTTTCAGACTTGTGCTTGATTAAGTAAATATACCCATATCTATTATAATCATCGGTGAAAGTCACATAGAAGCAGTTCACATCCTTTGTGGTGGATCTAAAGGGTCCACATACATCGGTATGTATGAGGTCCAATAAACCCTCACCCCTCTCACAAGTACCAGTGAAGGGTGACTTGGTCATCTTTCCAAACAAACAAGACTCACACGTGTCATCTTCCCTAAGGTCGAATGACTCCAACACTCCATCCTTTTGGAGTTGGGCTATGCGCTTCTTGTTGACATGTCCAAGACGACAATGCCACAAACATGCTTTATCCATACTATTGGAAGAATCCATGCATAAAACATCATTTCCTAGGTTATCTACAATCATAACAGTTTCATAAATTCCATTACACGGTATTGCTTCAAAATATAAGACACCATTTAGATAAGCATAAATTGAACCATTCTCATTATTAAACGAAAATCTAAATCCTTGTCTAAACAAACCATGAAATGAAATGATGTTTCTTGCCATATATGGTGAGTAGCAACAATTATTCAAATCTAAACTTAATCCATTACTAAACACTAAAGAATACACTCCAATCTTGGTCACATGCGACGATCTTCTGTTCCCCATGATTAGATTTATTCTTCCATGCACCACTTCCCTATTTCTTCTTAGTCCCTGCAATTCAGAACAGATATGGTAACTACACCCGGTATCAAAAACCCAAGAAATAGCATGAGATGAATCATTAGATTTAATTGTGTAAATACTTGCGAAAGACGGCTTGATCTTTCCATCCTTGATGGCTTGCAGATATTCCGGGCAGCTTCTCTTCCAATGCCCTATTTTGTGGCAATGGTTGCACTTTGCCTCCTTCAGGTTAGGGTTGGGCTTAGCAGGATCAACTTTGGTCCCACTAGATGAGGAACCATCTCGGGACTTTCCCTTGCGGTGGCTCTTAGACAGAGCCTTCCTCTTCTTGCCCCTTCCTTGCCCAATAGCCAAAACAGGAGCGGCAGGTGGATTGGGAGTTGGTGCAACAGACATGTCTTTGAGGTTGCTCTCAGCAACCCTTAGGAGACCTTGGAGTTTACTTAGGGTGACTTGTTCCTTGTTCATGTGGTAGGTCATCCTAAATTGGTTGTAACACGGAGGCAAGGAATGAAGTACCATGTCGATAGCCAAATCTTCCCCAAAGTCGACATTCAACTTGCGAAGACGATCGACATACTTTTGCATCTTTTGCAAGTGTACGGTTAGAGATTCACCATGTCCCATTTTAGTGGTGATCATGTTAGTGAAGATCTCGTAACGTTCCTGCCTCGCGTTTTGATGGTATCTCTCCAATAAGTCTTGGTGCATCTCGCAAGGATACATGTCCTCATAGGACTTTTGGAATTCGGCATTCATTGTGGCTATCATGATGCAATGAACCTTCGTTGCATCACGTTCATGAGTTTCAAAAGCAGTCATTTCAGCCGGAGTAGCGATTTCTGGATTGATCTTCTCGAGCTTCTCGTCAAGGACATACTCCTTGTCCTCGTAGCGAGCAATCGTGCGAATGTATCTTATCCATTCGCTAAAGTTCGTTCCATCGAAAGTCACTTTTTGGCAAAGGCTCATTAGCGTGAATGAGCTAGCAGCAGCGTTGTTCGCGTTCGACATCTACAAATAGAAAGGACAAAGTTTGATTAGAATTGAATCCTTAATTATCACCCAATATGAAAAATTAAGGATAGGATCCAACAACATTATTTACACATTAGAAAAGGGATGCCGTAATCCAATATACAAACAATTTGAAGGTAAGTGAATGACGATTCACTAATTCTCCACCATGAAAACATAACCTTAAGTTCTAAATGTACTGAGAATTCATAGGTTTCGATGAGATTCATTGAACTTTTCAATGACATGTTTAAATCTCGATATGCCCCTCTCGTTGGTGACTGGGATGCCGAGGATCACAAAGTGGGTGTGAATAACCATGTAAATCTACACGGTGCCTTCATTGTTACAATCACCTATCCGATCTGCCGGTAAACCACACACGCTCTACCGAACTATGACAAACAATGAATCACCCTTTGCCACCTTTGCTTAGAACCAATTAGTGTGTCGGTAAACCACACACGCTCCACTAACTTCTTAGCAAGGGTGCAAAGTGTAATTTCATGGGATTGCATCAATTCACTTTTCCTAAAGTAACTAGGATTGGGAATTTGAAAAATATGTAGTTACTTTGTATTTAACATTAAACTTTTAATGAGGAGATAGGGTTGCCCTATCCTACCCGTTCGGCTAACGACCCTCCACCGATCAAGCAAGCGGTGGGTGTGAGTGTACACCCATTAAGCGCCATTTTATAGGCAGCAACCTTATACTCACCTTATAGACCGGCTTCGTGAATGAGGCCTACTAACGGTAAGACTAGCATTTTAATTATACATATGTATATATATTAGTCTTGTAATATTATATTAGTATAGGGTTGAATTTTAAACTTGTAAAATTCTAGGGTTTGAAATTTAAATTGTCTAAATTAAACTTTTAATCACAAACCATAAATTTCAAAACTTGAGGACAAGTTTTAAACTTTTCAAAACATAAGGGATCAAATAACAAATAATTTAAATTAACCATTTAATCTCATAATTATCCATATTTGATTTATTTAAATGTTTCTTGCAAAACAATTCACCAATTTAATTAAAATAATCAATTAATATCATATAAGGAAATTATTATTCAATTAATTGGTAAATATCTTTTGTTAGGTCAAGGATATACTCACAAATATGTTTAAAATCGGATTTTATTGACCCATGAAGATTAAGGCAAGTTTCCATAAGAAAAACAACAAGAAACCCCGAAACTAGCTCCTTCTGACGTTCGAACTCGCCGAGTTGAGGCCTACTCGCCGAGTACACTGTGGTACTCGCCGAGTTCATCAGGCAGAAGGACAAAAAACGATTTTTGCAATCAACAATCAAGCAACCAATGCATTAATTCAATAGAAACCAATCAAGGCTCTGATACCATTGATGGGTTTGAGCCATAAGAACATTCCTATGTGCACATACAAACCCTAATGCTTGGATCTAGGTTTCTCTAATTGAACATGCAATGTATCCAGGACTTTGATTGATAGATATAGTGTAAACATTCAAATCATAACATATGAAATCAGATCTAAAGGAATACCTTAAGTTGGTTGCTTGAATCTTCTTGTCCTTGGAGCTTAGAGTCACAATTGTCACTCCTCTAATGGCTTACAAACACCAACTAGCAAGAGGATGATAATAGAGAGAGAGAGAGAGAGAGAGAGATAAGGGTGAGAAATCGGCCAGGGTTTCTTGAGATGCAAGAGTTCCGATTTCCTCCACCCAAAGGGTCTATATATACTAGTGAGCTTCCTAGGGTTTCACCCTTAAAATCATAATTGGATAACTTAGGCCCTAAGCAATCCAATATCCTTATTGATAAGCCTTGGATGATTTCTAGGCTCTTCCAAACCCTAAAATCGTCCACCCTCTTATTCATAAGGAATCACAACCCAAAATACAACTATCGTACAATTGACAGTTTATGCCCCTTTATTTAATTAATCTCTTTAAGTCACCAAATTAATTCCTAATTAATTTATGACTTATATTAATCAAATAACAATATTATTATTCCTTATATTATTCTCATAATATATTAATAATATTTCTTCTCTCGTTATAAATCATCATGTCAAGTTGCTATGGTGAAGGCAACCCAAAAGAACCATGCACAACCGGGTCAAATACTTGCCAAATATAGTTACAGCCTTAAACACTATTCCAACAATATATATATATATATATATATATATATATATATATATATATATATATATATATATATATATTGTGCTAAGCCCTAAAATCGACGACTACTTGCATTCCAAGAAGAGAAATTGGTTTTTAGTCTCCTTAGCCTCCCTCATATCCATCTAGTTGTTTATTTGGTGTTTGTGAGTTGTTTGAGGCATAACACTTGGGGTTCTAAGTTCTTTCAAGGCCAAATTCTTACTAGCTACATTAAGAGGTAACTTTCTAACTTATTTTATAATTAATATGTTAAATTTTGTTTGCTAGTTTAGGCTTCATGCTTTGGAAACCAATGTTGCATGTATAATTAGAGAAAACTTAGATCCAAAGCATTAGAGTTGTATGTGCACCATAGGAATGCCTATAGGTATCAAAGCCATGGGTGTTTTATATTGTATTGATGCAACTGTGTAATTTTCAAAGCTGAAAAAACTTCAAAACTGAAGATGCATCTGTTGTTGTTCCTTATATGTCATTTGTACTCTTCCATTGACATGGTCGTGATGTCCCCCATTTTTCCTGCTAAGATAAAACTAGAAAAACATGCGTAAAAGGAACAAAAAAACAAATAAACGAAAAACTAACTGCAGCGAGACCACGACGTGGTGAAGATTACCACGACGTGGTTGCGTCTCAGAGAAAAAAAAACTAAATTAAACAAATGAAACGGAAGTAACTTTTTGTGGTTTTTACCCCACAAAAAGGATCAAATAAATAAAAGCAATTAACCTAATAATCAAATAAACCGTTCCCCGGCAACGACGCCAAAACTTGATGTGCACAAAATATATCTATCAACTTTTAAATTTATAACCTAACAAACTTATACTAGCTATGCATCTTTAGGCAGTATACCTAGTCAGATTATAGTATAGCATTGGTAAGGCGGGTGTCGATCACAGAGAACGGTATTCAATTAATAAAATAATTACTAAAAGATAAACTAAGAAAAATAACTAAAATGAAGGTTTTATCTGATTTTACAAGTTCAGAAAAACTTAAGCACTCAACAAAAAACAATTGTAATCAAATAAACTGTTCCCCGACAACGACGCCAGAACTTGATGTGCACAAAATATATCTATCAACTTTTAAATTTATAACCTAACAAACTTATACTAGCTATGCATCTTTAGGCAGTATACCTAGTCAGATTATAGTATAGCATGGGTAAGGCGGGTGTCGATCACAGAGAACGGTATTCAATTAATAAAATAATTACTAAAAGATAAACTAAGAAAAATAACTAAAATGAGGGTTTTACCTGATTTTACAAGTTCAGAAAAACTTAAGCACTCAACAAAAAACAATTGTAATCAATATATTAAAAACACTTTCTTTTAGTTTCGAATCCACCTTTTCCTATGGTTAGTTCTTATTTATAGATTAATACAGTTGGTTACCAATTTATATGTAATTAGAAAAAATTAGTGAAATCTACTAATATTTTCACCAATTCATGTACTACTTTGTAAGGTCCTAGACAAGCAAACACAAGATTAGTTATTAATTATAATTGGGCTATGTAAGATTTGCTAAACACAATTATGATCACAATTATGTTCTCTAACACAGTTAAATTGTTACTTTTATCACTTAACTAAGATGTGGTCAATCCTAGCTCTAGCAATTTAATGGTCACTAAATCACTAGGTAAACAAGTTCATGCAATTTAATGGTCACTAAGCTACACTTAACTTGAATTAAAGCAACAAAGAGAAACACTTTAACATTCTAGGTAAGTTAATCAAACACAAGCTCCAAACCAACTTTTATAAATCCATAAACTAATAAACTAAACCATAGTTATTAGGGTTTCATCTAACTAAACAAAAGCAATGGTTTTTAGCCCATAATCACAGCTGGAAAACACATAATTAAACTAGGCAAACCGAATGTGTAGATGCAAATCCTTGCTCCAATCTCTTTATCCTTTGATCTCTAGTTGAATTCTACCCTCAAAAGGGTCTTGGAAGGGTATTTTTTCGTTAATAGTCGCAGGCTTCAACCCTCTCTCCTCTTGAATCGACCTAATGTCCGAGATATATATAGTTACAAAAAATCTCGATACCACGACGTGGTCCTCAAGTTTATCCAGTATTCTCCAAGCCAGCGGTAAGAATCGAGAAGATTCCATTCACCACGTCGTGGTGGTTGTAAATCTAACTTTTCTCAAAACACAAAAGTCGTCCGAAATCGTGTCTAGTTTTCAGATCATTTTGAATCACCTTAATCGGAGTTACGAGTCATGAGATATAGTCAAAATACTGACGAGGGGTCAAGCTGTCTAGCAACATCCTCCGTGTGTCTTCTTCTTGTCTAAGCTCGTATTTTCCTACTTCCAGCTTCCATATTGCTCCCGAGAATGTCTTTACGCTACATAACAAATATTAAGCATATTAAGTAACTTTTGTTATATAATAAGCATAAATATAGCATAAAATATTAAGATGTGATGTAAAATATATATGTAGGTATGCACATATCATACAACATTTATTTTCTTTGAACTGTTAACACTGTTTCTATCCGTTGAGGCACTTGCACACCTCATATGGAAATTCTGAGAACGTTTTTGGACTCATACTATGGTCTATTATTTCATTCCATACTCGAAATGTTTTTAGCAAAAGTATTGTCAAATGTCAAAAAATCGGACGTTTCAGGTCTTTAACGCGAATCTTTAAACGTGAATTCCCAGAGTTCTACAATTTGAAAATTAAATCCGTTCAGGTTTTTTGAAATCTTTGATCTTGGCTCTATCATTTTCCACTTTTGAAAAGAATATTAGGTGTCAGGATTTTGGCATGCAAAACTAGAAGCATTTTTTGGACTATTTGAAAGTGTAACACTACCATTGTACTTGGAAGGCTTGAAAGAAAGGATCAAAATCATCAAATGAAACCCTTTCCCCCCCCCCTTTTTCCATGTGCTAGCTCTTCCATCTTCCATCACCTTACATCTTTTGATACATTCTTCTTCGAAAGGTACAAGGCATGGGTATGTTGAAGTGTTTGACTTTCCTAAGAGGTATGGCATACATAGACATGTAAGAGCTCATTTAGGCCATAAAAAAAGGCCTTGGGTCTTCATTCCATACAAAATTCATCAGCCACTTCCTCCCTTACTCTCCCCTATCCATTCCTCTATTTTCTTAGCTAGAAAACCCCCACCGAGAATCACCACTCCACCACCCCAGCCACCTCTCGCTTACCACCACCTTATACCACCTTTGTGTTGAAAATCTTTTGTGGCGTTTTTATAAGTTCTATACTTAAAGTTTTGATATTATTTTATGGGTTAAAATCAAGTCCAAACCGGGTTCAAAAGTTGGTTGCTAGTTGTGGTATCTCGCAGTGCTTCCCAAACACAATCACAATCTCACATCTAAACCGGATACGCACATTTAAGGTGAGTGATTATGGCCCATTTTTAATGTTTTACATATATTTGGGGGGGGAGGGGATATTTCTTTTATGCAAAAACACTCTTGAAAACATAGTACAAAATGTTACGAATCTATGTGAAAAATTATGGTATGTTTGAGACATGTTTTACCCATCTTAAACCCTATAGTTTGCAAAAATGCTTTGTATGCAAGTAGTTCAGGTCGATACATTTTCATGTACTAGTTGTATACGTTCATATGATCTTTATAAAATGTATTAAGATTTTTGCGAAACTGCATATCATTGCAATCCTTTTCAGACAAGTCTATAAAAACGGTCATTTTTACCTTAGTTAGGGTAAATATCAGGCTACGGAAAAAATAAGGGACAAATTAGACTCAATTTATAAACCTTAATAGTTTACGGAACCTAATTTTGACTCCCTGTGATTTTTCTAGAATTTTTATAAAATAGGGACAAAAGCGACATTCTAGACAAATTACCTTATTTTGTCTTTCATATATATATATATATATATATATATATATATATATATATATATATATATATATATATATATATATATATATATATATCTTTACTATCTTATAAAAGAAATCTCACTATTTCTATAAATAGATTGAATATAATAATAATATTTTTTAAGACGTCCAAATCATTAAGCTAATAGTACAACTAATCACCAATAAAATAATATTATAATTTTGAATTGTTTAAACCGTTTATCAAGTCTACGTTCTATCCTGATATCTCGGTAAATATCTGATCCTCCCCATGATCCCTCCTCATAGTTAGCGGCCCTCTCTCTTCCCAAACAACATATCACCATAGCCCAATACCAAGTCATCTTCCTTCCTACTCCAAGCATCGATCCCATTCTTCTTCTTCCTTTCTCTGTAAAAAAAAACCCTAAGAATCACCGTAGTCTCTCTTCAACGAGCGTCAATACCACATATTGATACACTCATCGTCGACCATCTCTCTGTAAGATTAATAACCAACAACATTGTTACTCCCTCTCCGTCTCTTGCTCAAACAAAAATCCCAAAATGCCCCTATCTTTCTTTCTCTTTTGGCATCCCCTCATTATTCTCTTTCAAAAATCAGGGCAAAGGTAAGAGAAATTAAATTTTTACATCTTGGAGTTCCTTTGCATCATTCCCCTCGACCAAGCACCCTCGCCACCATCCAACGTTACCCCCTGCTGCCGGCTCCCACCACCGCATGAAAACCCTATATTAGTCACCATCGTCTCATATAATCGAGCCCTTCCTAACCTAAAACCTGAAAATGAGATTCTTACTTTCGTCAACATTCCACCTACATGCTTTTTCTTTATATCTCTCTAATTTTCATGGAGGAACATTGACGAATGCATATGATCGAAGCTTGAATTTTAAGATGATGGATCGCAATGAGGCCAAGTTTATTTCCCTCCTGATATGTTTCACTTTCCCTGATCTGGTTTTAGTGAAAAGAGAATTGATGACTATGTAATCATTGATCAATTTGAAGTTTAAATCATTCGATTGATGCAAGAACTTACCTTTATGTGTATTCAGTATGCTTAAATATATGTCGAATCTACGCCATCGATCATTGGAACCAGAACAACCTTCTTTTTCTTCACCAACTTCCCCTTTTTTTGTATTCGGTCTTTAGGATCTCACCACCACTCGGATTCCTCCACAGCCGCACCGTCGCACCCTCCTGACAACACTCACCAGCATTAGCAACCATCGGTCACCAAATCAATGAGTTCATCAAACCGTTTGCCTCCGGCGGAAACCATTATCGCAAATTGTATACGATATTAAAAGTTTTGTTTATATTGTTTAAAAGTTCATAATTTATTCTGGTGATTTGTCTTAATAAATGTTTTTTTTATTATATGTAATTTGTTTTTGTAGATCTAAATACCCGAGAAAAAGCAAAGAAAAAAGTGAAAGAGGCCTTTCTTGGTCCTTTTTCAGATCTGGTATTCCTTTTTCATTCCATTTTGAAAATGAAATATTGTTTTTGTTCTGATTTGTGTTGTGCTCCTATCGAATCATATACATATCTACTCTTTAATCAGTTGTTTTTATTAGTTTCTTTTGTATGTTCCACTGTATGGATCCAAAATCAAGGCATCTGTTTATTCATGTTTTGTATGTATGTGGTGCTCTCAGGAGGTGAGAACTTATTCTACCTTTATTTTTTTTACAAACTAATATCATATTTTTATAGTTCTTTGCATTGTTCTACTTTTATTTCCTAATTAATAGGGGTTATGGCATCTTCTGGTCTTTAATAGCTTTATCATACTAATTGGTAGCTCAAAATATGTTGTGGTGGTAGGGCTTTTATTTATTGTCGCTCTGGATTTTGTACAAGTCCGATGCTATCATGATATATAGGGAAGTTTATTATCTCTTTTTTTTTGTTTGAATTTTCTTAAATCTCTAAAATGTGTACATGTCTTGCCATGGTTAGATTTCTTTTTTGGGTTTGTGATGAACAAAAGTTGTTGAGGCAATAAAAGTTGACATGATGTTGCATGTCTGTAAGTCATGCTTGGAGGATGCCTTTGGTAGTGGGTTTAAGTACATTGCCTTTTCTGGTTAGTGGGATATAGTTCACTGCACTTCAGTAAGTTTATGAAGATCTTTGAGTGGTTTGCACATCTTTGCTTATTGATCATTTAATTGGTCCGGTGGTCTGTTACATCCATAAGTGGTCCGGTGGTCTGCTTCATAATTAGTTGTGGTTGCATACTTTTTTGGGAAATGTATGTCTCTTAAAACCTCTTGTTTATCCATTTTGTGTGAGGCATTTGAGAATCACGTTTGTAATAAGTAATTTTGTGCAGATAATGCTTTAAAGTACCATTGATTTGATGTGTGCTAACTTATGCTTTGAAATCAGTTGCAAGAGGACTTTCTGAATCAAAAAGTGAAGTTATTTTGGATGAACCATAAAATATAAAGGAATTTCTTGATTTGTGGAGCTGTGTGGTTTGGTTAGACCTAAATCTCCTATACTTTCATTTTACCAAGATTAGTGTCACGCTTTTCTTCTTTCCATGTTCAGTAATTATAGTATTTGATTTTTGTAATGTTTGAGTGTATAGGTTAGTAGGAAGTAGGAACGACAAAGTTGAAAATCTGGAATCGACAATCTTTTATAACTTCTATCAATGCTTGGATGGAGTCCATTACTGATTATGCCCGTGATAGGGGAGGGGGGGATCTTATTTTGCGTTTGGCAAAAGTTTTGAACCACTGTATCATATGGTGAAGGTACAATAGTGTTTAGAGATCTTTGGAGTTTATATGGTAGGATTCTGAGTATGATCTGAAATGAGCAAAATTGTGAAATGGTATTAAAGTTCATCCGCTTAGTTTCTTTGAAAATCTAACAACATCCAGTTTCTTTGAAACTTGCAATGGAATTAAAGTTCATCCACTTACTTAGTAGAAAAATATTTAGACTGTTATCTGAGTATTTTAGTGTTATAGTCTATTCAATTGACATAGAAATTGAGGAGTGTGAATGTCAAAGATGGATTACAAGAAATATAAACACAATTGCTTTGATGACTTAGGTGACATATTGGTTTTGGGATAAGGCCTAAAGGGTTTGTCTCAAGCTTTTTAACTATATGTATAAGACAGTGAAATGATTTGTCTTAATTATGCTTAAATGCAAGAATAACTAGTGTAATTTTGTTGCTTTGACTATAATGGCTTCTTAGTTTTATTTCTTCCTACTAACGTGATTCCAATTTTAATTTTTTATAATTTCGTTATCATTTTGTCAATTGTGTAATCAAATTCTTATTGTCAATTCCTTCTTTGACACTTATTTGTGTGATACAATAAAAACTACCAAATTAATTTAATGGGTAAATGTATTTAAAACTACCAAATTATAAAATAAAAATAATAAAGCTTTAAAAAACACATGTGGGAGGCGAGAGAGATGATGATTGAACACGAACTAGAACCGTAAACTAGAACCGTTGATTGGTTTGACCGGCGGCAAGCAACAAGAGTAAATACTTAAAGTAAAATATGCAAGTCTAAGTTATTAATTTTCAATGTATTTGTCTCTAATACTATAAAAACAGATCTATATAAAATAAAAATTATGTAGTAGTACAAAATTAAAATAACTAGATTATGGGTTTATGAGTTTTATTGTCTGATTTTATAGCCGCAAGAAACTATTCACCGAAATTAATTATTCACCGTTAGAAAATTATTCGTCACCGCCGCTTTGCGCGGGCAAACGACTAGTATATATATATATATATATATATATATATATATATATATATATATATATATATATATATATCTGTGTGTGTGTAACATTCGGTCCAGGTACGAATCAACTTCGTTGTATTTGCTTTAAAAGGGGTGGCCATGACGTGGTGGAGTATCGTCACGACATGGCGTATCAGTTTGGATTGCGGGATTTTAGAGACCCACAACGGCATGGTCTTGAGGCACCACGACGTGGAGGGTGCTTTTTAGTGAAAACCCTAATTTTCGGGTCTTGGACCCTATATAAGGAACATTAAGGCTAGGGTTTCAGCCTCCATCTTCCTCCTAACCTCAGAAACCCTAACCCTAGCCTCCATTGAAGTCGTGAGCTCATTCTTGGTGCTTTTTGTGATTTTAGAAGGAGAATGAAGTTTTTGGTGAGGTAGTTAATTCGTAAGCATCATTTCTCCATCTAAGCTTATCTTTTGGACCTTGGTGAGTGCCCAAGACTCAGCCTTTTCTTGCCATGTTGTTATAACTCTAGTTTTTATCCCATTCTTCCAAGATTTTGATGGACTTAAGTAATGGGATCTCATAAAGTTTGCAACTTTATGAATCTATAGGTCAAAATGATCATTTAGTGTCTTGGATTTTAATTATAATCAAGTTTTGACGTCATGCATGAGATTTTGGTCATTAAACCCTATTTTTGACCTAAAACAGAATAGGCATGTATTGGACATGCAAGTCCATAAAGCCACGATTTTTAAGGTCACTTTGGAGTGTGAAACCTATAACACCCCGTCACCCATTCAACTAGTTATTAACTGGAATGAGTTTAAGGATTATTACATAAACAAAAATAATAATTTATTAACTTTTTAATTATTAATAAAAAGAATTGAGTAGGCTAAATGGTTTCATAACCGACTTAAATAAGTTTAAATATATTTTTAAGTAAAAGATAATTATATAAATATTTTATTAATGTTGGTGTTAATTAAATAAATAAATAAGGGTAAATAATAATAATAATAATAATAATAATAATAATAATAATAATAATAATAAATTAAATTAAATTTAAAGGTGCAGAGGGTATTGTACGTGCAATTTTGGAAACCTCTTTTGTAGAAGGAAGTCAAGTTATGATAGAACCCGTCAAACGACCAAACTCTAGGGACCATTTTTTCCTTTTTCGGATTTTATCTCCTGATTTTAACCAACCATCGTATCCTTCCTTGAAGGCAAAAAACCCTAGCTGGAGATTTTCGTATGTGTCTGTAACTCTTAGGTGCAATGAGTGAGGGAGAGTTCGAAAGTGAGAAGGAGGGCAAGAAAAAAAGAGAGAAACCGTGAGGGGGATGAGGCTGCCACTCGACAGATTTCGTAACTAAGGGTCCTCATAATCTTATCTAATTTCGTCGGAGAAGACGTCAAAGGAAGAGGATGGTGGTAGTGTTATTTGACATCATTGGTTGGTAATTATTTCTTCTTTAACTCTTGCTTTCTTTCTTACCCTTGCTTATCCACCACCATCACCAAGAACCACCACTGTTGCTAGTGGTGGTGGCTGTCAGAGTACCGTTGTAGTACCAAGTGGTGGTGAGGTCCTTTGTGTATCAAATCCATGGCTAAGGTGTTCAATATTACCAGTACCTCATTATAAGTTTCTAGTTCCTCTTCCTTGTAAATATGAGTTGTGTTTGAAGTTTTTTTCAACTAATGACCGTCATTAGACCACCATGCCACCACGAATCAATGGGGGCTGATATGAACTTCCATTTCTAGCCATGTTTTGTGTCATTTAAGTTCTTAATGGTGTTTTGTTAAATATTCAACCTTTAGACTCTTCTTATGACTTTAATGTGAAGAGTAATGTTTTTGAGTTAATTTGTCCAAGTTCTTAATCCATCGAGTCATTTAATACTTGGTATTGAAAATAGTAGGTTTGAGATCAATTTTAACTATTTTTGTTGTTTTTGGACTCATGCGACTTGGTCACCGGACGACAACGCCTTATGCCTCTAACTGTTCCGATGAGCCTACGAGATCACAATGAGAAGAAACTGTCAGTTGTTCTCCGGGAGGAGGCTCCCGGGAAAACACTCCGACGGTCAAGTCAGTGGATAGACTTAGGTGTATTTTAGAGTGAATTGGGAGAGAGCAACTTACTTTCCAAGGCACCAGAGGTGGCCTTTCATACCGAGGCCTTCTGCTAGTCCGTATAGGACAAAGGCGTTAGACCTGATAGGATTAGGGACACCGATTGGGTAATCGTGCTCCTTGATCTATCAGAGCCAATGATTGGTTCATGTGATAATGTTATGAGCATCTCCCTTGTCGCCTGGAGCCGTTAAACTTTGTCGCGGAGTAGAAGGCGCCCCTGGCGGGGCTGGGCCTTCTCTGGGGGCACCCTGCTTTTAAGAGCGTCCGCGGGCGCAATGTATCGACATCCAAAATCAATACCCAAGATTCGTTATTCAAGTATTCACTATCCAATCAATGTCCTCCATGGAGTTCGACCTTCGCTATCAAACATTCGTTACGATACACATACCCAGATCGACACCAGTATTTATCACACATATTGTGACACTCAATCAATACGATGCAAATTCTGATGCGAACTCTTTAACAAACTATGGGACCAAACCATCTGCAAGACCTTCGTTCCGATTGCGTGTCTGATGCGAGAACGAGATGACTTGCTAAATCCAGCAATTGCAAAACTTCAAATATGATTCCATTGCTGTGACACACCATTTCAATTACAAGACCTTCAACTCGAACTATGAAGCTATCAATTTTGACTTTTATTGTTTGACCAACAAGTGCGAATAGATACACATATGCATTCTGCTTGCGAGACTATCGTACCAACTGCCATCGTACCAATCATCAACCCAAATAATCTTCACAATTTTAGCTTTCGTTTTGATAGTTCCTTCGTTCCAAATTCATCAAGAACACCGATTTTGACAATTCGTTTGACCATTCAAATCCAACTATCGACAAACACCTACTTCATCTTCTCAATATCGAATTTCATATCAAACACACACAATTAACAAACTCATCATGTTCTTTCATTGTTATTGTCACAACTGAAAATTTTGTGTCATGTAATCTATACACTCAAGCTAATGTGAATCAAAAACTTAAGAACATGTGTAACACCTACTATTATGACATCAAAAACTTCAATCAAATACATCATACAAGTACTACAAATAGTCATCAAACAATTGGAGACCCTAGAAGTCCTTGTTTAAGACCATTTTGGACTAGGACTTCCTTATTGGATCCAAATGGACCAATAAGCTTCCAATTAGACTATCATGGGCTTAGAACCCTAATTGGGCTCTAATTGGACCCACACTAATTTATTTCAACATTTTGGGCCATGTTGGGCCTAGAATGGAATGAAGTAAAAGCTTTGATCCATGAATACCCTAAACTAGTCCAACAAAAATGGAAAAAAATCATACTATATTCTTTTATGTTGAAACTCACCCAAACTAACTCTAATATTGGGCTTAGGAGCAAAAAGCCCAAATTTTCCTTTTTCCTTCCATGTTTTTGGCCCAAAACAAGCCCAAGAGAAAGGTTTGACTTTCTCATGCCACCTCACTATTAACCAAAGGACTTCCATGCAAGAAACTCATATCTCCATGCAAACATCACCTCAAATATCATTTCTTCTTCCTCTCTCTCTCACTCTCGGCCACATGCAAACACACACACACCACAAAAATCTCTTCCAAACTCTCTAAGTCTAGAATAACAATCCTCCCTCCTTCTTCAAAATTTTCGTGAATCTAAGAAGCTTTCAAGAGGATCTTGCAAGTTAATCATCATCTTAGGTAAGTTTTTACTTATATCCATGATCTAGCTACTTCATTCCATCAAAAACCTCTTCTAAATCTATTCCAACTTGTGATCATGCACCTTAGTAGTCACCAAACTCGAGATCTACCAAGGAAAGGTGCTAAGGCCGAAAAATCACTTCATTTTCTTCCATCTTTTCTTCAAAAACCGAAAGCTTCAAACAAGGTGAGCTTCATACCCCCTATTTTCTGTTTTTATGAGTTTTGTGGGGGGGGGGTGGAATACAAGTGAAAGTGTAGATCTATATGTGTTTGTATGCTTTGTATGATTTCCATGCTTATATGTGTGCTTTTGTGTGTTATAATGTTGGATCTAGCCATAAAACCCCTCAAAACCGAGATATACCTTATGTTAAATGATTTTAGCATCAAATATATTTCTACATACAAAGTGTTTCTAGAAAAATAGCTAAATGGCTTAGTAACAATTTCTTTGGGCTAAAAACACAATTTTTGGACCTAAAATGTGAAAAATACAAAATTAAGGGCCCAAATTGACATATCACGAATTCTGATGGATGAGGTGTGTCAAAACAGTTTCAATAAAACAATTTCTGGAAATATACTCATTTAGAGGATTAAAAACATAAATTTCAAGCTTAATGGGCTAAAAATGACATTTTCGGCCCAATGAGGCCCATTATGCGATACTTTCTGTTTTGGAGGGCCAAAACTGTGTTTTTCTGTAAAACAGTGGACTATAAGTGTTCCAAGTCCTTTTTAAAGGTTTAAAATGCTTTTTAAATTTAAAAAGGACCAAAGTTGCAAAAATTTTACAATTTGGGCCAAAATTGTCAAAATTGCGAAAAAGAAGGGTTATAACCGAGAAAACTGAAATTTCAGGGACTTAAACTGTTTTCTATGAAAAATATGCTGAAAAATATTAATTTCAATAATTTTTGGTGTTAAAATGTCAAGAAAATTGATTTAAGGACCAAACCGGAAAGTATTTAATTAAAGGGTTGAAAAAGTAAATTTTACAAACAATGAGGGGCTGAAAACAGAAAACTTCCAAGGCTTATTCAATACATGCAATTTGATCAAATAATGGCACCGCGACTATCGACGAAATACAATACACTACAATACCAAAAGTCGTTGTTAAACGAATTGGTTCAGTCTCGAACAAATAAAATCCGAAACTACTAACACGACGACACTACGACACTACGACACTACGATTCATACAAGTAACGTTTGGGAAATCAATATACATGCGAGTGTGCACAGACGTCTACGCACCATCTTTGGGCCCCAAAAGTGTAAAATCTTGTTTGTTGGGCCTAGCTAGCCCAATGACCTGATCTTAAGGCCCGAAGACCTCTATCTTACGAAGTGTTGGGTTTTACCGATCTAACACAACGTAAAAGGACTTTTAATGGCTTGTATACTACTGGTCCCCAAGGGTCCTTTGGTATTGCTAGTAAAGTCTACATTTCATGCGAGGCGGGTCTGGGACCCCTCGTACATTTTTTTTATCCCCAACCGGTTAATGGAGTCATCGAGGTCTTCGTGCTCTCTTTCTCTTCGGATGTGGGACTACACATAGTCAGGGTGGTTGGATAACGTGATTAGTACGGACGACGCCTACGGGATCGTTAGTATAGCTATAAACTGGTCGTTTGTGTAATGCGTGTTTGTAGCAATTAATCATGCTCAAAAATAATCCAACGTCGCCTGAGACTGATACTACACGCTATGCAATGGTTTCAATGTGACTTCATGGAATTCAAGGAATTAGGAAAACATCGGGTTTTCCTAGGGTTTTTCAATACATACAGATTCGAAATACATACAACTTTAATGAACAATTGTTTTACAAGTATAGAAACAAACAAGCATACCTATGGATCTTCACAAACGTTTTCAAAAGCTTTACTTTTCAGAAAATATCGGATTTTCTGGTGGTTTTCAAACGATACGAAACATTGTTTTTTTTCAAATACCGCTTATGAACTCACCAACATTTCACATGTTGACGTTTTTTCAAAATACTTGTATTCTCAGGGAACCAGTGAATCAAAGGAAATCATATTCAGTGATGGCTTGCAGTTTATTTATGTACGAATCGAACAATTGATTTTTGGGAATGTAATGTTTAAACAATGTTCTTCATGTAAACTCTACTGGTTGTACTATATTAATGCATGGTGACGAATGTTGTTACGTTTCATATATATTCAATGTTATGGTATTCAATTGAGTCACGACAGCCCCCGAACGTTTCCGCCGCCTGGTTCGGGGGTGTGACAGTTATTCATTTGTTCGATTTAACCATAGACCTGTTATTTGCTTCACATCTAATTCTCTTCTCAATTAAGAAACAATACATATTTTACTTCCATAATCAAATCCATTCATCCAAATCATTAATATTGAATCAAAACTCTTCTTTACTTTTTATTTAACTATCCTGTACAAAATCAAGTTTGAATCCAATCGCACATGAAAGTTACTGAATCGATTTATCAATCACTGAATCAAACAAAAATAATTGATTGAAATCTTAATCGATCTATCTACAAGATGATTTTAAGAACTATAATTCAAGAGACATACTCAAGAAGAAATCGTGATTAAATAATCGATTTTGAATGAAAGTGTGAACAAATATCCATGGAAATCAACTTGCCGATCCAACAAAAAGTTCAATTTCAAGAACCAAATTGTTATGAAGTGAAATTTTCTGAAGTAATTATGAAAACTTGATTATAGAAGATGCGACATGAATGAATGAGCAAATCTCATAGAAATTTTGAATCGTGAACTGGATTTTGTGAACGAAGAAGCAGATAATTGATTTTGGACAACGTTTTGAATCGAATGACCAGTAACAAATGGATTATATTGAGCTAACAAATGAACAATGACAGATTATCATTTTGGTCCTAAACATATGGATTAATGAATAGTAAACGTGATTGGGTTCGATTAATTGAAAAAAAAATAATTGGATCAACAAATCTGACATGAAAAGAAGATAGATCCAATGGAGAGACTCACCAAAGATTTCAAATCTTTAGTTTCATTGTTCTTGAAATAGTTGTTTAAACCTCCAAGATTAAGCTCTGATACCAAATGTAGGGCCCCATGGAAATAACAATTGCGGAATTAAGAAATACATAATTGAAAAGACCCAAATTAACATTTAACACAAGTATATAGATAATGGAGTAGTACAAAATTTATATAAGCATGTTCATGCTTGTATACAATACTCTCTCTATCTATCTAACTCTAAACTACTCATTTATACAAAATATGGAAACTTTCTCAACCTACAAAGAATACTAAACTAGTATTTATAAGCTAGCTCAACCCATAAGGCCTTCTACATGAGAAGCCTTCCACCTTCTCTAAGACCTTCACAATCACCTTCTATATTGAATAAGGGAAAGCCGTATACATCATCATCCCATAGAGAGCTTTACACCCCAAAAAATGTACCACTGGTGGCCCTAATGACGGTGAAGCTAAAGTTGAATTTCCAGAAGATGTTATCGTTCGCTATACATATGACCATATTCATTCATTTGTATCCACCATTCATTCATCCTTTGAAAACCATCTTGATGATCCATGGTATTTTCAAGATAAAGTTATTTTGGTCCCAACAAATGAAGAAGTCGATGCTACCAACGACTACATGTTAGAATTGATGAAATATGAAGGGAAAACATATATGAGTTTAGATTATTTATGTGAGATTGAGTCACACGAATCTTTTGAGGAATCAATATACTCTCTAGAGGTGTTGAATGGTTTTAAGGCTTTTGGAATTTCCAACCATAAACTTACACTAAAAATAGGTGTTCCAGTCATGTTACTTCGTAATACCGACCAAACCAAAAGACTGTGCAATGGTACTAGATTACAAATTATAAGGCTTGGAAGACACGTCATTGAACACCGAATCATATTTGGTAGATTCTTCAACGAGACTATTTATATACCTTACATGAAGTTAACTCCGTCTGATAAAAGAATCTCATTCCATTTTTATCGGAGGCAATTCCTCGTAGTTGTTTGTTTTGCTATGACCATTATCAAATGTCACAAACAATCATTATCAAATGTTGGATTATACTTGCGTAGACCTGTCTTTACTAATGGTCAGTTATATGTAGTTGTTTCCCGTATCACAAGTGAAAAATGTTTGAATGTACTCATATGTAACAAGGAAGACCATTCAACTAATAAAACAAAAAAATGATATGTACAAAAATGTCATTTAATGATTATAAATATTTACCGATTTCGTTGTATTTTCTAGACATTTTAATATTTCCAATAACATTTTTTTTTTAATTATTGTACAACATTTATATATATATATATATATATATATATATATATATATATATATATATATATATATATATATATATATATAGGGTTAGGCTCATGTGATACGGCCTAATTTTGTGAGACCGTGAGATGCATTTTTTTATTTTTTATTTTTTTTAGTTAATTCAAGTTCCGAAAATAATATTTAAAAAAAGAATTTTTGGATTTTTCCATTTATTTTATATTTTAAAATTATTTTTAGAATATGTACAGTGTAATATTCTATTAGAATATTTCACGTATTTTTCAAAAAAAATGGAATTTATTTTTATTTTATTTTATTTTATTTTTAGTTAATTCAAGTTCCAAAAATAATATTTAAAAAAAGAATTTTTAGATTTTTCCATTTATTCTGCATTTTAAAATTATTTTTTAGAATATGTCAGTGTAATATTCTAATAGAATATTTCACGTATTTAAAAAAAAAACGGATTTTTTTAATATTTTTTTTAGTTAATTCATGTTCCGAAAATAATATTTAAAAAAAGAATTTTTGGATTTTTTCATTTATTTTGCATTTTAAAATTATTTTTAGATTTGGTCTACGGTCTCATAAAATTAAAATGGTCTCAAATGAACCTGAACCTATATATATATATATATATATATATATATATATATATATATATATATATATATATATATATATATATATATATATATATATATATATATATATATATATATATATATATATATTATTTGTTGCCTGCGTTTTCCGCACATTATAATCTAATTTTTAATATATATTATATAATTTTATTCACACGAAATATGATACGTGAAATCTACGGACTTTAAGGAAAAATAGTCCCCGGCTCCCGTTGGCTGGAATGGGCTAACATAAAGATTACAAAGTGGGCTCTTTTTATTTGTTGTTTAATGATGGACATTGGCTGAAACTTTTTTTTTGGCTGATTTTATTCTCTATTTTTAGTGATTCTTCATGCCTATTAATAGGTCTGACAATCGGTTTGGGTTCGGATTGACGGATTACGAGTTGACGAGTTAAAAAACATAAATTAAATCTAACCCATATAATATACGGGTTGATGGGTTGGAAACCTCAATCCAACCCAACCCATATAACTTGTTTATGTATATGGGTTCACAAGTTAGTGGAAGGAATACGAAAGGAATACAATGATACAAAATATTACGAATACGGAAGAAGATCAAATTTCATTAATAATTAAATATATCTACTTTTTTAAATGTAATATATAAATAAAATTGAAAAATAAAAACATTCATACAAAGTGAATACGTTTTTTTATTCGTGACTCGTGAGTATCTAAAAATGACGACATGTGTTTTTTCTTTTTTTGATTAGAGCACCGCAAACACAAACTAACCACATATGAATATGGAAGGAAATAAAATCTCATTAATAATTAAATATACTATTTTTCTTAATCTAATATATATATATATATATATATATATATATATATATATATATATATATATATATATACTAGGTGTGACACCCATGTATTACATGAGTTTATTTAGAGAAAATTAAATATAAAATTTTAACAATTTGAAAAGTTTGAATTTATAAGAAAAATGAGAAAAATTTTGAATTATTAAAATTAATGAGGTTTTAATGTATTGAATACATTACATATATAAACCATTTTTAATAAATATCTTACATATATATTACCTTACATATTAAATGAGAAATTTTAATTTAATAAAATGAAAAATACAATAAAATAACAAGTGGAAAATAGAAAATTTCAAAAATTCTAGAAAATGACATGTGTCCAAATGAAGGAGAAGATGACATGGGACAAAAAATTCTTTATTTATTAGGAACGATATATATATATATATATATATATATATATATATATATATATATATATATATATATATATATATATATATATAGAGAGAGAGAGAGAGAGAGAGAGAGAGAGAGAGAGAGTAGTTCAAATGAAAACCCAAAAAGGTTAGAATCTTAAGAACAATATTTTCAAAATGTTTTTATTAAAGAAATTTTGGACAACTCAACATTTATATTGCATTAAGCGAACATTTCCATTCCTTATTTACAAACTTTTTGACACTTGTTGTCAGACCACATCAGATCGTCGTCGGACCACCATCGGATCGCCACCGAACTGACATTAAATTCAATAGCATTTTTTTGGTAGCATTCACAGTTTTATAGAACGAAAATTGTAGCTCTCATTTCTTTGGTAATATTTTTTATATTTCCAGCCAATATATACAAAATTTTAGTAAAAAAAAGTAGTATTGTCATGAAAAACTCAATTTTATTTTTTCAAAAGTTGTTAATTTCTTTAAAAGTTATATCGTGTATAAGAAATATTCACAATTTAAAATACAATATCCACAGTTTAATAAATATAATAATTTACTACTACACAATTTAATATTTTAATGCATACCTTCATTCATATTTTAACATAAAATTTATATAAAATATACAACTTAATATAGTCAATTTTTAGTTTACTCCATAAAATTCACAACATAACATAATAGAGTAAATTACTGAAATCGTCCTTGTGGTTTGGTCAAAATTGCACGTTTGGTCCCTAACTTTTTTTTGCACTCGGATCGTCCATGTGGTTTGATTTTGTTGCGTTTTTCGTCCATGTGGTTTGATTTTGTTGCATTTTTCGTCCCTTACATAAATAAAGTTAGGAACCAAAATGCAATTTTTACCAAACCATAGGGACGAAAAACGCAACAAAATCAAACCACAGGGATGATCCGAGTGCAAAAAAAAGTTAGGGACCAAACGTGTAATTTTGACCAAACCATAGGGACGATTTCAGTAATTTACTCAACATAATACAATCTATTATATACTAATCCACATGTTTAAAGAAGTCAAACTCAAATTCTCCCACCACCACCATGACCAACTACCACATGTCAACACCAACCACTCGTACTATCGTCGCAATCATCCTTCCTTCCAATTCAAATCTGTATATAAAATCATTGATCGACATCTTAAACACTATTCATAATTTAATAGAATAATTAATTCACTTACTCAGAGTTTAATATAAAGGTCTCCACATCAACACCAACCACTCGTACTACCGTCACAATCATCATTCATTCCAATTCAAATCTGCATATAAAATCATTGATTCAACTTAAACACTATTCACAATTTAATAAAATAATACAATTTAATAAAATTATTGATTGACAACTTAAACCCTATTCACAATTTGATTGACAATTTAAACACTATTCATTAATTATAAAAAATATTACAATTTTACATTATTATACACTAAAATAATAAATATGTTCACATAAATTAAACAAAAATTCATACATAAATCATGCATAATTTAACACAAATTCATTAAAAAATCACAGTTAATTCTCAGATTAAATAGAAAATTCACAGCTTAATGTAATCAATTCACAGTTTATAACACAACAATCACAATTTAATACACAAAATTCACAGTTTAATATAGTCAATTCACAATTTAAACAGAAAATGTACAACTTAATGAAGTTAATTCAAAATTTAAAACACAAAAATCACAACTTAATACACAAAATACACAACTTAATACAATAAATTCACAGCTTAATAGAAAAAAATATAAATTCACAACCATACTATCAACTTAAAACTCTCAATACAACCAATTCACACTTTAATACATAAAATACATAGCTTAATACAATAAATTCATAGTTTAATACATAAAATTCAAAGATTAATGTAGTCAATTTATAGTTTAAAACAAACAAAAAAATCACAGATTAATACACAAAATTCACAACTTAATAAAATAAAATAAAACATAATACACAGTTTAATATAACATTTAGACACTCATTCACATATTCACAACTTAAAAAGACTACTCCAGACACTCATTTACAGCTTAAAAAACAAGTTTATATATCCATTTACTAACTTAATAAATTAGTTCATACCCTCAATCATAGTATTCATACCTAAACATACCACCATTTCATTAAGACATTTCATCTAACACCTTCAATGCAACTTATTTTCAGATCTAAGAGTGATCTATATCTTCATATCGATTACCACCGCCAACACCAACCATCAGTGTCACCGCCACCAATATCCTTCGCTTTAAAAATTATATATGGGTACAAAAAAATCAGAATTCACAATTTAATACAACATCCTAGACACGAATTTGCAGCTTAATATATCAATTCATATACTATTCACTGTTTAATTCACCAATTTATACGTCGTTCACAACTTAATGAAAGATTCTATACACCATTCACTATAGCAAGCGCCAATGACCAAAGTTGGATAAAAAATCATATTTGGATATTTAATACAATCATTCATACACTAATTCTTAATTTAATATATCTACTTGTTATTAATTCACTCTTTAATACACTAGTTCAGAGTTTGAGTGTTTGAAACTGGTTATCCAAAAATTCTGATAGTAGATTTTTGAAATCTGAATTCACATTCGAAAATTCAGATACAGATTTGGATATTAAATCGGATATCGAAATTCATGATTTGCAATTATGAATTTCCTTTTATTGATGCTTTGTGTTTAGTTTGGCAAACAAAATAACACCGTCATTAACTTCGCAACACAATTAATAAACAATAAATTAAAGAAGTATGATGTGCTTTAGCCTTAATTGATCATCACAGTGGCTTTTTAAGCTATATACTTTGAAAACAAACAAAAAGTTACAATAAACTGTGCAAATATAATATTAAAAAAATGATTGTTCCATAACAACTTCGTAAGTTAAGTCTTTATTTTGTAAATAAATTGAAGTCCATAATGAACTTTTCAAACAAACTAAAATTGACATCAAAATTAGCTTCGCATATAAATTAGAAAAAAAAAAGTATTGCAAAAGAGACTAATCATGGTTTCATCACTTAAAGAACATGAAAAAAAAGTAGAAAAACATCATTCCATCTAAAATCAATAGCTATAAATTTGATAATAAATTAGGTTGAAATATTATCTCAAACTGAACGAAACCTATGCTTGTGATCTAGAAACTCGATGTGCTTTTCTTATTCTATTCCTTTTCATATTCTATATCGTCACTTTACAAAGATATAAAAATTGGATCAAAATTTTTATTTAGTAAACGAATGATGTCTAAAATTTCTCAATCACAATTAAAGAGTTTTTGTTTGATAAATAATTGATGTCTAAATTCTTTTAGTCACAGAGTTTGAACAAATACCTTACTCTTCGGTTTAGATCCGATTTGTTAGAGGAGGGAGACTGTGGTGAAGAAGAGGAGCGACAACAGTGGAGGCTACGTGTAACATTCCAAAAATCAAGGGTAAATTTATTATTATTATAATAATCAAAACACCATTGTAACTTTATCCATACATTTAAAAGTATTTCCAATAAGATAATTATCAGAGTTCATTCCTAAAGATCACACATTGCGGAAAACACGGGGGTATGCGCTACGATCAAGCTGAACCCTTTCCTTTCGAAACAGAAGTACCTGAAACCATAAATATCACACATAAACATAATTAGTAGGAGTGCTATGTGTCAACCATAGTCTTATCATTATGCCACAAGCCGCCTCGTGGTCTTCCCTGTCAGGTCGAGGCCAAAACCCTGGGTCTTAAAGACAAGTGCCAGGAGCGACATCTTGGTCTTCCATGCAAGCATCCCAAAGACAACTAGCATATGATCTACAACTACATAACTAATAATTGCCAAAGTTCAGACTCTGGTCTTGCATACAGGTTGCCAGAAGCCGCCTCATGGTCTTTCATATATAATGCCCAGGGCCAACCCCTAGGTCTTCCTACAATACATAAACCAAATGGGCCAACATGGGTGCCTTCGACCCACATAACAAAGAGGAGACTCACCTCGAATACAGAAGCTCACTAAAAGAAATCCTTAGCTGCTACCCTGCCGGCTTCCCAATCTATCAATATCCAGAATACACCTAATTAGCAATTGGGGCCGAAGCTATAATCTATAATCCTTACTTGGGGTAAAATAACCATTTTACCCTTGACCCAACATGAACCAACACTGACGCCCAATTCCAAAAGGTCCACAAAGGCCCACTAATGGCCCAATTTTTCAAATTGGGCCCAACCCATATGGGTCTTATCCTAAGCCCATAATTTTCTTGATTACGAATCTGATTACCTCAAATACCCCCTTAGAATAACTTGGTTAAAGGCCAAAGTCAAAAGACAAAGTCAACAACCTGAGTTAACCTAACTCGCTGAGTTCATCCTTCAACTCGTCGAGTTTATCTAGCAATCCGCGAAGTCGGGAAGCCGAGCCAACTCGCCGAGTTTACCCATAAACTCACAGACTTCGCCAGAAACTCACATCTTAATATATTAAGTCAACATTATCGACTCCATGGACTCCACAACTCTAATCTCGACCAATAGGAAATCTAGAAGGGTAAAGTTTCCAACTTTACCCTTAGGGACCACTTAAAGGGGTCTAAACCCAAACCCTAGACTCAAAAGAGTGAGGGCTTAACCAGTAAGCACTTAATCATCAGGGACAATACCCCAAAATGCAGATCTGACCCCATTAGGCTAGATAGCCACACAAAGTTTCCATCTTTACGCTTAAGCATGACTAGAAGGAGCTCAAAAGGGCTAAATGAAAGACTTAATGGGTGCATGAAGCCCTTAAAACCATAAAGTTGGCACCTTTATGCCAAAAGAGCTCATGAAGATCATAGATCTGAAAGAATAAACACTTGGTACTTCTACTTCCCATCAACCACCCATCTATGGCTAAAAGCATACAATCTAACCCAATAAGAGATCTAAGAAAATATTAAGCAAGGCTAGAACTTTATACCCGAAATGTGCTGGAAATAGAGCAAAGAATCAAGATCTGAAAGCTCATACTTGAACCACCACCTTTCGCCAAGCTTCTCTTCTTTCAATGAGCTTCAAACACACCCACAATGAGCTCACAACACTCAAGGATGCTCTAGGGTTTCAATATTAGGGTTAGGGGCTATAGAGGCTGGGAATGAGGCCAACACCTGGAACTTAAGGTGTTTAAATAGGGTGCAAAACCCTAAAATTAGGGTTTCTCAATCAGCGTCCAACTCGTCGAGTTTCCTTCACCAACTCACCGAGTTGGTCCCAAAAATCTCATGACATAAAAGCCTCTAACACGTCAAGTTGCCCACCATCAACTCGACGGGTTGGTCCTTAGAAAAGGGGATTTATTCCACAATTGATCTTCTATATTCCGGGTGTTACACTACAACTAGCGGAGAAGGTCGGCGATGGTGGATTTTGGCCAAACCTAAAAGTTATTTCCGATAGCAAATAAACCTCACTTTAAACTTCGATCTAGATCTGAGTTGTTCGAGGAGGGAGACGATGATGAAGAAGAGGAGCGGCAACAGTAGATGTTGTGATTGGCGGAGAATAGTGGTGGTGGATTTTGGTCGGTGGTAGAGACAACAAATGGGAAAGGGAAAGTTCGGGATTTTTTAGAACAATGAAAAAGAATGAAAGAGAATGACGTATCAGATCAGGGGAAGGGATTATGCAAATTGGCTAGTTATTTCACTTATTTAAAATAATGCCACCGTTTTATTTTAAATAGCTTGGTTCTCATGGTTCCTAACTTTTAGTAGTTCTTATTTGATCTTATATATATATATATATATATATATATATATATATATATATATATATAACGTTGTTATTAAATTTGATATAAAAATTTCTATAATATATTGATTATTTTGAATTATATGATAATATATACATCTATTATAACTGCATAATCTCAATCATTTGAATGACTTCTATCCGTTAGTTACACATGATAAAAATTAAATATAATATATGGTTTAATGTTATTTATAGTTCTTATTATTGTTAATTAATTTTTTAAAATTTATTTGCTTAATGTTTTAATTTATATCATTATAATTAGTTAAAATATCAAACATTGTTCTTTGATTTTAAAGGTAACAATATATTCATTTATATAGAGTTATTTTTACCTATTGTTATTATAAGTTATTTTAAGCTATTTATTTGAAACTTTTAACGATTATAAAAATACCTTTAGGAAATATTTTAGTTAAATTGAGATTACAATTTAGTTTTTGCATTTATCACTATAATTTATCACTTTTAACTATTTACAAAATATTATTTGGTTTTTTAAGTGGAACTAAAATTTATATTTAAGTTGACAATGTAATGTGTTATTTAAATTCAAAATTTAAGTATTTTATCCAAATTGTTCAAAAGTTGTAGCTTTAAACAGATAATGGTTTACATACAACAACATATTAAATCTATTAAATTAAGTATAATATGTTAAAAGTTAGAGAAATAACTTTATAAGTAGAAATACAGATATTATTTTAATATAAAATTTTTGTTTATATATGATCATAATTTAGGTTTGATATTTATTTAACCTTATTAACCAATTTATAGTTATTAATAGAAATACATTACAATTTATCATCTTTAACTATTTACAAAATACTATTTGAGTTGTTTAAGTTGAACTAAAATTTATATTTAAGTTGACCCTATAATATTATATTTAAATTAACAATTTAAGTATTTTATCCAAATTGTTCAAATCTTGTAAATCCGTATACGCTCCAATCTTAAATCTACGTATTTCTCAATCAATTGTTATGCGAAACGTTTGTAATGCCTGAAAACCAAGTATGATGCAATTTAGTGGTATTTAAGAACGAAAAAAAATCATCTTTTATAAAGAAATTCGCAAATAAAATCTATTTATTCTGGCTTATATCAATGGAATCAAGAATTTTTCCATGTTACAAATTTACCACTTTTATGTAGATATAACTTCCAGTTTTATAATAAATAAAATAAGTTTATGAAGGGCCGGTACTAAACAATTTGAGGCCCGGGGCAAAACAAAAAAATGGGCCCCTTTGGAAACAACGGTTGAAGAATAAAAACATTGTTGAAAGTACATTGCTATAAAAAGAACCCATTTTAAATACGAAAAATGTTATTAAAAGATATAGGTAAAGTAAGACGCTAATTTGAGAAACAGACAAAAGGACATTGCTATATTTTGTGTTTTTTCCTTTATTGTGCTAATTGGAAAAAAAGCGATTTAGTTTAAAGTTTGTGTCTATCATAACAACAAACTTTCATTTTAATAACTCTTTTAAGTAATGTATTTAGACAAAATTAATACACAAACTTACAGATGTGGTCCCTGAAAATTAAAAAAAATATATATCATAAAAGGTCCAAGAGATACATGGATCAAATTTGCTAATAACAAGGGTAAATATGTCTTAAAGCCAATAAAAGGTCCTTATTATCCATATAATAAAGAACATCTTTAGTATTGAAAAATACCAACAAGGTAAATCTGTCTTAAAACCAATAAGAGGTTTAGATTGTAAAAGAAAAATATGCTTTCAAATTCCACACCATCTTTGAACAACAACAACACACAATATGATCTCAAACTCATCTGTGTATCAACCAACAGTAAAAGCATAACGGTCTAGAAATATCTTCATGTCTTATCAATCCATAGCCAATCTTTATATAAGCTAATTTAATTTTATACCTGTAAAAAAAGAAAATGTATAGCTATCAGTCCCAATATTTTTGCTCATTAGTTTACTTTAAAAACTTATGCATATATCATCTTTGAATTTAATTAGATTGTTCAGTAATAGAAGGCTAACAACAAAAAGATACCAATTCCAATTTCCAAGTAATTAAACAAAAGACAGATAAGAAATCATCTCCAAAGTATTGGAGAAGACTGACTTACAATTCACAAATCACAATCAGAAGGTAGGGATTTTCCATAATCGGATTCAGAAAGTATATACTCCGATATTATGATTCTACACATAATAAAATAATGAAGTTAAAAAAGATATATTTTACTAAAAAAACGAATTGATCAAATAATCAGAAATTTCAAGAATGCAAGAAAGTATAACTTAATGATATTCACAATGAGAAGGTTGGATACTCTCAGTCTACTCTCGATTTCGTCTTATTTTCAAGAAAAAGAAACTGGAAAAAGAAAATAAGAAGAGCAAGAATCGAGATTCACATTCAAATTTACTTGTGTTGTTTCAGTAAAATAAACTGAAAATCGAAAAGAAGAAGGGCAAGAATCGGTTTCAGTTTTCTGGAATCGTGAGAAAGAGAAACAGTCAGACTCGATTCATTGGTTGTCGTTCCTAAGGGATCAGTGGTTGTTATGGACAAACTCAGAAAATCCGAAATATAAGAAAATCAAATGGAGGCGAAACACTTGAAATCTGCGAAATTAGAAATAGAAGAAATCAATTACCGTTGTTTCTTAAATGAGGAGAAACGTCGTTTGGATTTTCCATAGAAATCTGAAGAGTTATTGCGCATTGGAAGTAGGAATCAATCGCATGCGCATCACTTTCTCCCGCTTTCTTTTTGGATCGGTTGTAATAAGAGTAATGGGCTTTAAGAACAAGTCCAACATACTTAAAACTATTGGGCTATTACCATATAAACACTATAACAAGTAAAAAATGGGGGCCCTATGGCATTTGGGGGCCCTGGGCGGTCGCCCAGCTTGCCCAGGCCCATGGGCCGGCCCTGAGTTTATGGATTTTATAGCCATATTTATAAATCAAATTTCAAAGAAGCTAATAAAATTACATAAACGAAAGTTCATAGATTTTCTCATAGTTGCATATTGAATGGTTGCTCTATGAATTTTTATGATTTTAGTTATCGGAAGGCTTGCCTATTATTAGCGTTGTAATTGGAAGAATTTATCTCCTTACATGGGTACTCGATTTGTACCCTTTTTCATCTACCTTAATAAGTAAGAATGGTTTTGCCGTATGTCATTCTCTCATTCAATTAGCCACATGTCATTTTGTCATAATTTTGAGATATATTTATTTTCCACTTGTTATTTCCTTCATTTTTTATTTCCAATATATCATTAATATAACTTCCATAAATTAAACCTACCATAATGACTATTAATTTCAAATTTCAAATTCTAAATTTTAATTTCAATTTCAAATAAATTTACAATTTAAACCTTTGTGTTTAGAATTTTGTTATAATTTACCCGTTTAGTACACAAATTTGATAACTAAACACATAATTTTAATTTATTTATTTTTAGCATGTTTTTTCTCATAATTTTCAGTTATCTCAAATTTCAAATTTAAATAAATTTTCCATTTAATCATTTATATTAACATTTTGTTTTAATCAACCCGTATAATATACGGATCTCACACCTAGTTTTTTAATATATCTTTCGCCTTTTAAATTATATGGATATTTATTTATAGTAAAGCATTTGGGTGAACATCGCAAGAACAAGTATGAGAAGGTAACGAATTACATAAATTTTTGAGAAACCCTTTAACTTGGAGTTGGAAATCTTGGTTAAATGGTTTTTGCTGCCTATGAAGATGTCAACAAACATAAATAAATAAATAAACAAAATACACAAATTTTAAAGTGATTGATGCCCAAACTAAAGCAAGTATTGTGGTTAATGCTACGCGAAAGTTAAAAGCAAGACATGTGCTAACAATAAAAGTGATTATAAACTATTATCGGTGGTTTTTATGCTTTAATTGGGCTCTCGTCTACAAGTAGGTTTGGGCTAAGGTCGCGAAGGCTATTTATGGGGCTATAAATGATGTCAATTTTCTATAAGTAAGTTTAAAAAATCCCGTTGCTTGGACAAGTATAATCGGTTATATAATTTTTTTTTCCACTTAAAAGGTATTTTTCTTGATTTTTATGGGAAAAGGCGGGCAATAGTGATTCAACGGGACTTTGGAAAATAGATTATATAGAATATATATTTTAGAAAATAGATTATATATATATATATATATATATATATATATATATATATATATATATATATATATATATATATATATATATATATATATATATATATTAGAAATTGATCAACAATCGATTTATCAAAGAACAAGTGTTTGATGGGGAGTAACTAGATAGTGGGTTTTTTAGTTTCATAATTCTGTTAGTTAGCTATTTCCGTTTTATAATTGTTCCCTTATTAGTCTACGAGTCTTTTAGGGTTTATCTTTATTATAAATTATTATAGTTAGCAGTCAGTGCATTATTTGGAGTAAATAATTTAGGAGTTTCAAAATAATTCTACAACTTGTAGATTGATTCCTAAAAGAATATAAATTCTTCTTTGTGAGTTTTGAGTTTTTAAACTTTGTTTATGGTTTTATCCGTTTGTAGTTAACAAAACATTAAAAGTTTTTTAAGGTTTTAGTGTTTGATAAGTCCATCAAATAAATCAAAAATACATATTTTGTTTCTTTTCTGTGATTAAATCCTTCATCTATATTGTTTTTTTTTTATTTGAGATAATCGATGGATAATTGATGCATATGAGGTCTTGACGATGACATTTGAAGAATTAGTGAATACGAAGAGAAGTTATGAAGAAATAGAGATAAATAAAAATTCACAAAAAAATCAAATAATAAATAATATATAAGATAATTTGTAAGTTCAAAAAATAAGATGCTACATTGACACAAGGTGTATAAATTGTCACGTTGCGCATGATTTTGATTACGAACTTGTTTATACGAATGAAATCCACCTCAAATGTGTAAAAGAAAACACAAAAAGTTTTATTCATATATTCACAATATAATTAGAAATCAGGGAACTTAAAGAGAAAATAGACAATGAAACAGTTTCATAAATCATGACATCAAATATAAAATAGTAATCGTACTTTAAATTCATGCATTTTGTAGATTATTTCATTGCATCACAATCTAGTGGTGGTGAAACACTCAAACTACTTGTGTAATGATTTTGATTTAGCAAAAACCAATGAAATAAAAATCTAATATGTATGTGAAAAAATGAATTGTTTAAAATTAAAATGACATAAAACACGTTACAATCCTATTTATTTAACATGTTAGGTATGGTTTTAAAGTTTCTATTTAAAAGCACTTGCAATACGCGTTTATGAGAAATATGTTTTGTTGAAAATATTAATTGTTTCGGAAAAAATGATATTTTAGATCATTTTGTTCCGATAAACGGGGTGATAATTTGAGATTGATTTTTTTTATTATATTCATTCTCCTAATAATATTATAATTTTACTCTATTAAGCATCCTCAACTATTACATATTAAAGACATTAGTTTTGTCGTATCCTCTTTATTCTAACTAATTTGGTTTTATCTTTCTTCTCATACTATATTATAAATGAGACATTTTTTCTTTCATCACATTCAATTGAGACTTTTTTGTATTTGCCCTTTTATCACATTCATTTGAAATTCCCATAACTTTTCAATTTATTTCTAATAATAATTATAAGTTAGTTAATAAGGTTAAATAAATATCAAACCTAAAATGTTATCACATATAAACTAAATTTCAGTATTAAAATAATATATTACTTCTACTTATTAAGTGATTTTTTAACTTTTAACATATTATCCTTTATTTATTTGTGTTAATATATTGTTGGATGTAAACCATTATCATTTTAAAGATGCAATTTTGAAACAATTTGTATAAAATACTTAAATTATTAATTTGAATATAACATTATAGGATTAACTTAAATATAAATTTTAGATTAACTTAAACAACCCAAAGAATATTTTGTAAATAGTTAAAAGTGATTAATTGTAGTGTTTTTCTAATAATGATTATAAGTTGGTTAATAAGATTAAATAAATATCAAATCTAAAATGTAATCATAAACATACTAAATTTCAATTTTAAAATAATATATTTATTTCTACTTATAAAGTTATGTCTTTAACTTTTAACATGTTATACTTAATTTATTAGATTTAATATGTTGTTGTATGTAAACAATTATCAGTTTAAAGTTACAACTTTTGAACAGTTTGGAAAAAATACTTAAATTGTTATTTTAAATATAACATTACGATGTCAACTTAAATATAAATTTCAGTTTCACTTAAAAAACCAAAAAATATTTTGTAAATAGCTAAAAGTGATAAGTTTTAGTGATAAATGCAAAAACTAAATTGTAATCTCAATTTAACTAATATATTTTCTAAAGATATTTTTATAATCGTTAAAAGTTTTCAAATAAGTAGCTTAAAATGTAACACCATAAAAATTAAAACAAATTTTCACATTTGAAAACACATTTTAAATAAAACCATTCATTCATAAAATCTCACAACATCATGTTTTTAATTCACAAATGTCTCCCAAGATCAAAATACATCCAATCCCATATGTGTGTACGAATCAAGCCGGCGTCTTCCCGCAGTCATCACTGGTACCTGAAACACATAACAGTGAACACTGTAAGCATAAGCTTAGTGAGTTCCCCAAAATACCACAATAATCACATAATAGCCACTCGAGGCTGTAACTCTGTTGACCCTCTGGTCAATGTGTCTCAATGGGGCCCTCCAGCCCCAACTCTCTGTGGGCCCTCTGGCCCTAACTCTAGGGACTCGAAACTCCTAACTCTGTAACTCTGAATCATGCATATCACATATCACAATAAATCACAACACATAATAACATGCAATCACACTGGCATATAACTCTATAATACTCTGTCTCTTAACTCTGTTACCACACTAGGTAAAGTATAGTGAGAAGACTCGCCTCGGGTGTCTCGGTAAATCTCTGACTCGGTAAATGCTGGCCTAGCCTCCGCCTAATCATATGAAAATAACACTCTATTTAATATAACTCTCAAAGGCTAGACTATGCTCTCTTATGACACTCTCAGAAGGGTAAAAGACCATTTTACCCCTCTCATAGCTCAAAGGCCCCACATTAGACCATACCCTAAAAGTCAACTCTCCGGGTTACGCTGCGCGTACCAGATGTGTACGCTGGGTGTACCCGGCTGCACCACAGAATCGGGGAGCGCCACCCAGTATGCGGCGCGTACTAGGAATTACGCCCGACGTACTCCCCTGCTTGAGCCCTTTTGCTCTTGAGGTCTTAAACAGTTAAGACCTACGTCCATATTTTAGATCTGACCCCTTCTAAGCCCCTTAATCCATAAAGTTGATGACTTTAAGCCTTTGCATGGGTGAACAAGTCACTAACTCCCAAAATGATCCATCCTTCAACTCTATAAGGCTTAAAACACATGCATGACTCCAAAGTAACATCCAATATGGGAACTTTATGGCTCTACATCACTAATAACACTGAAAAGGGACAGATCTCGGACCATGGAGCACTTTACACTCCTAAAGTCTCCACCTTTGGGGTTTTTAGCCCTAAAAAGGACACATACAACAACAACCAGAAGAAGAGGAAAGTTTTGAACTTTATACCTCCAAGAGTAGCTCTTTCCTCTGTAGATCTCAGATCCAAAATGGCACCTCAAACTTTTGCCTCCAAGATCTCCTTTCCTCCTTCTTCACCAAGCCACTAAAGCACCAACAAGCTCAAATCAACACTCTCACACACTAAGAATGACGGGGCTCTCTTTTAGGGTTTCACTCACTGATATGGAGGCTAAGGAATGAGCCATAACACCCTTTAAATAGTGCACAAGGAGGATTAGGGTTTTTGCACCTGGGCCGGGTACGCCCGACATAACTCTAGGTACGCCCAGCGTACCTTGGCGACTCCGCATCCAAATTAAGCGCGTGAGTACGCACAGCGTACCCCTCTGGTACGCCCAGCGTACTCACTTGCTACACATCCTCCACTCAAGGACTAAACATGACAATTCAATAAAGATCAAGGATGAAAGAAATGCACCTGAATCTCGGGGTGTTACATAAAATAACTTAAATAACAATAGTTAAAAATAACTCTAAATAAATAATTATATTGTTACCTTTTAAAATAAAAAAAATGTTTAATGTTTTAAATAATTATAATGATAAAAATTAAAACATTAAACAAATAAATTTTAAAAAATTAATTAACAATAACAACAACTATAAATAACATTAAACCATATATTATATTTAATTTTATTCATGTATAACCCTCGGGTAAAAGTCATTCAAACGATTGAGATTATATAGTTATAATAGATGTATATATAATCATATAATTCGAAATAATCAATACATTATATCAATATAGTATACGAATTATTATATCAAATTTAACAACAACGTTATTGTTACATTAAAAAAACATATATTTGTAAAGACTTCAACTATATAACTGTTTTTGCGCAACGCACATAAATGAAACATTTATTTCCTTTCACCACATTCATTTAAAGCTCCTATGCATTTTTTCTTTCATCACATTCATTTGAAACTCCCATGACCTTTCAATTTCCGCAGTATGTGGTGGATGAGGAGATAAAGAAGGCCCGATACCATGACATGTTGAGGAATGACATTCGACAGTTTGTGAGCCAATCCAGCCGCAAAACGCAGGAGGATATGATTGCCAGAGCTAGAGAGATTGACTTAGAGATGGAGAGGAATAAGAAATCGGATGCGGCATCTGGTATGAGGGAGTTCGGGAAAAAAGCCCAAGACAGATTCCCGAGGCAAGGGCCAGCAGGGCCGAGGCCGATGTGGCAAGTACGACAGGGGGCACGATGGGCCGTGTAGGGCGGGTAGTTCGGGCTGCTTTAAGTGCTGCTGAACAGGTCATGTGAGCAAGGAAAGTACAACCACCACCACCACTACAACATCTGATCTGATTTGCTTCTAGTGAAATCAGAGGGGCCACAAGCAGTCCTAGTGTTCGAGCTTAGCAGCTACAGGACAGGTGGCAACACCCGATCCTGCTACATTAAGGATTACAGATAGCCAACATGGCCATGCTAAGGTGCCAGTGGCGAAGAGCAGTGCCTTCCAGTTGTTAGCAGAGGAGGCACGAGCAGCTCCTGATGTCGTTAAGGGTATGTATGTTCTCCTTATCTCTTTATTTTTCTTGATTATTGCTTACGTTTGTGTGTTTGTTATAGGATCATTCTTAGTGAAAGGTATATCAGCTTTGGTACTATTTAATTCGGGTGCCACCCGATCTTTTGTGTCGTTCGCGCTTAGCAATCGATTCGTAGGAGCTCCGGGGGAACTGGATTGTCCACTTGATGTAGAGATAGCAGATGACAGGACCGTCAGGGTCACGAGGGTTCACAGAGGATGTACGCTACAATTATTCGATGACCAGTTTTCAGTGGATTTGGTTCCTATTCCCCTATGAGGGAACAAGGTTATAGTGGGTATGGATTGGTTGAGCCCCAATGGGGGCAGTGATCGACTGCGAGCAACAGCTAGTGAGGGTTCGGACTCCTAGTTGGATAGGGTTAATGATACAGGGCGAGAGGCCGCAACATGGTTTGACTCTATGTCCAACAGTGAGAGGTAGGTGCTACCTTCAGCAGGGGTGGGCAAGTTATATCGCCTATGTTATGGTTACCCGGGATAAGGGTAAGGCGACAGTGGACGATGTACCGATAGTGCGAGAGTACCCAGACGTATTCTAAGAGGATCTTCTTGGGATGCCTCCAGAGAGGCAGGTTGAGTTTAGGATTGACCTAGTCCTTGGTGCGGCTCCGATGGACAAGGCACCGTATCGGTTGACTCCTCCCGAGATGCAGGAGTTGTCTACGCAGCTGCAAGAGCTGCTAGACAAGGGTTTTATCAGGCCGGGCAGTTCACCATGGGGAGCCCCGATCCTGTTTGTGAAGAAGAAGGATGGGTCACATCGCATGTGCATAGACTATCGGGAGTTGAATAAGGTAACAGTGAATAACCGTTACTAGGGATGAAAGTGGGCCCAAACCCGGACTGGATGGACCCGGACCCGAAAAACCCGGAACCGGTTAACAGGATTTTATAGAACTGGAAACCAGACCGGCATATAGGAACCGGTTCCAGTTTGGTTCCGGGTACGGTTCCGGGTAAAGTGGGTCTAGAACCGGAAAACCTGGAAACATCAAAGTGGGTAGGGTTGGAACCGGATAAAGTGGGTTTAGAACCGGAAAACCCGAAAAAACCGGAATTTTTTGGTAATTACTTACTATTTAGTGGGTTGAACTTTGAAAATTTTCAAATTGATATACCGACTTTGGGGGACTGTAACTCATTGAATATGAAACCAAAATTAAGAAAATTATAGTCTAAAATCTTGTACAAACTCTAAAATACACTCTAAAAAAACCGAATGTCAATCCGACTTTAAACGAATGAGATATGCATGTGTTAACATTTTCACATAATACAAATTACAAAAACAAATAGGTGAAAAGTTGAAAATTTTTAGTTTTGATATCGCGACTTCGAAGGACTATAAATCATTGAACGTTAGACCAAAAATGACAAAATTATAGTCTAAACTCATGTACAAACTGTAAACTACAAGTTGGAAAAAAACACATGTCAATCCGACTTCAAACGAATTATATATGCATGTTTTAAAACTTTCACCGAATACAAAAAAACTGAAAAACTAAAAACTCCCAACTTTGATATCTCGATTTTGGAGGACTGTAAATCAATGAATATAAAACTAAAAATGTCAAATTTATAGTCTAAAATCATGTACAAACTCTAAAATACATGTTGGAAAAAACCGCATGTCAATCGGAGTTGAAACGAATGATATATGCATCTTTTAAACATTTCACAAAAACCGGTTCCGGTCCTAAAAGTGGTTCCGGTTCCAAACACCGGTTTCGGTTTTTAGACCCGGTTTACCCGGACCCGATGGACCCAAACCCGGATAAAGTTAATTTTTTTAACCCGGAACCAGAACCGGTTCTATATATTCCGGTTCTGGTCCGGTTTTTCGGTTCTAAATCTCATCCCTAATCGTTACCCACTTCCGAGGATAGATGATTTATTTGACCACTTCCAAGGGTATCACCAAATGCGAGTCAGGGAGGATGATGTGCAGAAAAAAACTTTTAGGACTTGCTATGGTCATTATGAGTTTGTGGTGATGTCGTTTGGGCTCACTAATGTTCCAGCCACGTTCATTGACCTCATGAACCGCGTGTGCACACCGATGCTCGATCGGTCTGTATTAGTTTTCATTGACGATATCTTGGTTTACTCCAAGACTTAGGAGCAACATGAGGAGTACCTGAGAGAGGTGCTGGAGACACTGAGGAGGGAGAGACTTTTTGCAAAGTTCTCCAAGTGTGAGTTCTGGTTGCACGACGTGCAGTTCCTTGGGCATCTCGTCAACAAAAAGGGTATTATGGTCGATCCAGCCAAGATAGAGGTCGTGATGCAGTGGGATATTCTGAGGTCTCCAACTGAGATTCGGAGTTTCTTGGGTCTGACAGGGTATTATAGGAGAATTATTCAGGACTTCTCCAAGATCGCAGTTCCGTTGATCCGACTGACCAAGAAGTCGGTGGTTTTTCATTGGGGACCTGAGCAGCAGACAATCTTTGAGACGCTCAGGCAGCGGTTGTGTGAGGCACCGATTCTCACTGTACCAGAGGGTGTAGATGACTTCTTAGTCTACTGTGATGCATCGATCACAGGCATGAGAGTAGTGTTGATGCAGCGGGGTCATGTGATAGCTTATGCCTCGAGACAGTTGAAGCCTCACGAGGCTAACTATCTGACGCACAATTTAGAGCTGGGGGTTGTGGTATTATCCCTCAAGATTTGGCGACACTACCTCTATGGGGTCCGTATACCATTTACACGGACCTCAAGAGTTTGAGGTACCTCATGGATCAGTTAAATCTGAACATGAGGTAGCGTCGGTGGTTAGATGTGGTAAAGGATTATGATTGTGAGACCCTTTACCACTCGGGCAAGGCCAAAATGGTGGCTGACGCCCTGAGCCGTAAGGTGGTAGCGGCTCCGATCGGAGATTTATGTCTGAGGATGACTGTGATCACTCCAATGTTGGAGCAGATTAGGAAGGCGCAAGTTGAGGGCCTGAAGGAGGAGTGCCAGAAATGTGAGAGGATTGTGCGCCGAGTGGCCTCATTTGATTACAAAAGCTGAGGGTTGTTGACCCTGCATGGGAGGTTCTGGGTTCCGTACTGGGGTAGAGTACGACAGGTTCTGATGGATGAGGCCCATAAGTTAAGGTTCTCCATCCATCCCGGGGCGACGAAGATGTACCGAGATCTTCACGCTGATTACTGGTGGCTCTGCATGAAGCGGGACGTAGCATGGTATGTGGAGAGGTGCTTGACCTGCAGGAAGGTCAAGGCCGAGAACCAGAGGCCGCATCGCAAGATGCAACCGTTAGATATTCACGTGTAGAAATGGGAGGATATCACCATGGATTTCATTACCAAGCTTCCCAGGACCGCACGTTGAGTAGATTCGATATGGGTTATCGTGGATCGGTTGACCAAGAGCGCTCATTTTATCTTGATCCAGGAGACCATATCGGTCGAGAAGTTTTCCGAGATTTATGTGCACGAGTTAGTGGCAAGGCATGGGGTGCCTATCTCGGTGGTATCAGACCAAGATGTCTGTTTCACTTCCAGATTTTGGAAGCAGTTTCACGAGGAGATGGGTACTCGTCTCCACTTCAGCACCGCTTTCCACCATCAGATAAACGGACAGAGCGAGAGGACGATACAGACTATCGAGGACATGCTACGCGCATGCATGTTAGATTTCGGTGGCTGTTGGGATACGTATCTTCTGTTAGCAGAATTTTTGTATAACATCAGTTACCATGCCAGCATAGACCGACCTCCCTTTGAGATGCTCTATGGGAGGAAGTGTAGGATCCCAATATGTTGGGTGAGGTTGGTCAGAGAGTTATGGGGAGTACTCAAGTAGTACTCAAGACCACAGAGCTAATCCAGTAGGTCCGAAGCAGGCTTCAAACAACTCAGAGTCAGCAGAAGAGCTACGCCGACAAGCGGCGTTCAGACTTGGAGTTTCGATAGTGCGATATGGTCCTCCTGAAGGTGTTGCCCTGGAAGAGTGTCATAAGGTTCCAGAAACGAGGCAAGCTGGGCCCCAGGTATATCGGCCCCTTAAGAGTCATAGCCCATGTGGGCAAGGTAGCATACAGACTGGATCTTCGCGCCGAGCTCAGCCAGATCCACAACACCTTCCACGTTTCCCAGCTATGGAAGTGCTTAGTGGATGACACGATGATTGTACGCTTAGAGGATATTCAGGTTGATGACAACCTGAATTACATTGGGAGACCGGTGGTGATTCAGGATCGCAAAACAAAGGAGCTGAGAAACAAGAGGGTTGAGCTAATGAAGGTGCAGTGGCAGCACCGCTAGGGCTTGGAGTGAACTTGGGAGCCTGAGGAGGAGATGTGGGAGCACTACTCGGAGTTGTTTTAAGATGCAACAGACTTCAAGGACGAAGTCTAGGACAAGTGGGGGAGAATTGTAACGCCCGGTTACCTGGTACGCATTTAATTTAATTATTTATTCATTTTGAGAGAAGGACTCGATGAGTTGGTAGCCCTAACTCGTCGAGTAGAAGGAAGACTATGCACAGAGTTTAAGTTGTCTACTCAGTGAGTCAGGTCTTTGACTCGACGAGTAGCTCAGTTAGGGTGAAACCCTAATTTCAGGGTTTTGCACCCTATTTAAACACCTTAATCACCACCCCTTAGCCTCATTTGCAGGCTCCTTGTCCCAAACCCTCAGCTACGAAACCCTAGAGTGATTTTTGAGTGTGTGAGCCACTTTTGAGTGTTATTTGTTCCTTTTGAAGCTTATGGAAGAAGAAGAAGTTGGAGGACTCAAAAGAAACACTGTAGATCCAGAAGTTTCATTCCTTCAGCTACATCTTCGGGTAATAAAGCCTCAAACTTGATCATTCTCTTCTTAGATCTATTTATGACCTCTTTTGAGGGTTTTTGGTCCAAGATTTGCTAACTTGTGGGTAAGGATTGACCTATGAGTTACTCTTCCAGATCTAGTGCCTTGAGAGGTAGTGAGGACATAAAGGTGCAAACTTTATGCCCTTAGAGTCCTCATGCAAGGGCTAAAGAAGTATTTATGGCCTTTTGAGCCCAAAAAGGGCCATGCATGGAAGCAAGCTCGAG